>NC_091981.1:290835678-291163571 GCF_044704955.1 Pristiophorus japonicus | reverse complement strand
AAAGAGGGCGTGGGGGAGAGAAAGGAAGGGGGAGAGAGAGAGAGAAGGGGGTGGGAAAAAGAAAGGGGATGGGAGAGAGAGGTGCGTGGGTGGGGAGAGAGAAAGGGTGGGTGGGAGAGAGAGGTGGGGGGGTGGGAGAGAGAGAGAAAGGGGGTGGGAGAGAGAGAAAGAGAGGTGGTGGGAGGGAGAGAGAGGGTTGGGGAGAGAAAGGGTGGGAAAGAGAGAGAGGGGCGTGGTAGAGAGAGAGGGTGTGGTAGAGAGAGGTGGGTGGGAGAAAGAGTGGGGGAGTGGCTGAGAGAGAGAGGGGTGGGAGAGAGGGAGAGGGGATGGGGGAGAGAGTGAGAAGGTGGGTGGGAGTGAGAGAGGGTGAGAGGGGGAGAGAGAGGGAAGGTGGATGTGAGAGAGGGGGTGGGGGAGTGAGGGCGAGGGAAAGAGGGGGGAGAGAGAGGTTGGTGGGAGAGAGAGAAGGGGAGTTGGGAGAGATGGAAGGGGATGGGAGGGATGGAAGGGGGATGGGAGAGAAAGAGAGGGAGAGGGGAGTGGGAGAGAGAGAAGGGGGTGGGAGAGAGAGGGAAGGGGGATGGGAGAGAGAGGTGGATGGGGAGGGAGAGAGGATGAGCGACAGAGAGAAAGGAGTGGGAAAGAGGGCGATGGAGAGAGGGGGAGGGGAGAGAAAGAGTGTGAGAGAGAGGGGGTTGGGAGAGCAAGGGGGGTGAAGAGAAAGGGCGGGGGGAGAGAGAGAGAGGGCGGGAGGAGAGAGAGAGAGGGGGCGGGGGAGAGAGAGAGGGGGGGAGTGGTAGAGAGAGAGGGGGTGGGGGAGAGAGGGGGGGAGAGAGAGAGGGGGTGGGTGGGAGAGAGGGGGGTGTCGGGGTAGAGAAAGAGATGGGGGTGGGAGAGAGAGAGGGGTGGTGAGAGAAAGAGCGGTGGGAGAGAGAGGGGGGAGGAGAGAGAGGGGGGAGAGAGAGAGAGGGGGGTGAAAGAGAGGAAGCGGGAGAGAGTGAGGGGGAGGAGAGAGCGAAGGGAGAGAAGAAAAATGGGGGAGGGGAGAGAGAGAGAAAGGAGGGGAGAGTGAGAGAAAGGGGGGAGAGAGAGTGAGAGAAAGGGAGGGAGAGTGAGAGAATGGAAGGAGAGTGAGAGAAAGGAGGAGGAGGGAGTGAGAGAAAGGAAGGGGGGAGAGAGAGAGGGGGTGGAGAGAAAGAAAGGGGTGTGAGAGAGAGAGAAGGGGGGTGGGAAAGAAAAAGGGGAGTGGGAGAGAGAGAGAGAGATAGGTGGTGGGAGGGAGAGAGGGAGGGAGGGGGAAGGGGGATGAGAGAGAGAGGCGGTGGTGGAGAGAGAAGGGGGGTTGGGAGAGAGAGAGAACGTGGGGTGGAAGAGAGGGAGGGGGGATGGGAGAGAGAGGTGAGGGGTGGGAGAGAGAGGAGAGGGGGGTGGGGGGGAGAGGGAGAGAGGTGGGAGTGGGCGAGAGAAAGAGAAGGGGAGGTGGGAGAGAGAGGGAAGGGGAGGTGGGAGAGAGGGAATGGGGATGGGAGAGAGAGGTGGATGGGGAGAGCGAGAGGACAAGAGAGAAAAGGGGGAGAGAGGGGGAGGAGAGTGAGAGAAGGGGTTGGAGACAGAGGGAGGGTAGAGGGGGGGTGGGGGAGAGAGAGGACGAGGGAGAGAGAGAGATGGAGGGGTGGGAGAGAGAGGTGGGGAGAGAGAGAGAGGACGTGGGAGAGACAGGGAGGGGTGGGGGAGAGAGGGGGAGGGGGGTGGGAGAGAGAGAGAGGACGAGGGAGGGAGAGGGAGTGGGCGAGCGAAAGAGAAGTGGAGGTGGGAGAGAGAGGGGATGGGAGAGAGAGGTGGATGGGGAGAGAGAGAGGACGAGGGAGAGAGAGGGGGGTGTGAGAAAGAGAGGGGGGGGGTGAGGGAGAGAGGGGGAGGAGAGCGAGAGAAGGGGATGGGAGAGAGAGGGGCGAGAGAGAGGGCGAGTGGGAGAGGGAAGGGGGGTGGGAGAGAGAGGAAAGGGGGGTGGGAGAGAGAGAGAAGGGGAGTGGAGAGAGAGAGAGAAGGGGATGGGAGAGAGAGGGGTTGGGGAAAGAGAGAGGACGAGGGAGAGACAGAGAAGGAGGGGTAGGGGAGAGAGAGAGGACGAGGGATAGAGAGAGAGAGAGGGGGAGGGGTGGGGGAGAGAGAGAGACGGGTGTGAGGGGGAGAGAGGGTGAGGGAGAGAGGGTGTGTGGTCGAGAGAAAGAGAGGGGTGTGGTAGAGACAGAGATGGGTGGGAGAGAGAGAGAGAAGGAGGGTGGGAGTGAGAGAGTGGGGGGAGTGAGAGCGGGGTAGAGAGGGGGAGAGAGAGAGGAGGCGGGGGAGAGAGTATGGGGTGAGGAAGAGGGAGGAGAGAAGAGGAAAGGGATGTGAGAGAGAGGGGTGTGGGGGAGAGAGGAGAGAGGGGGGAGAGAGGGTGGGGGAGAGAAGAGAGGGGTGTGGAGGAGAGAGAGGCGAGGGGGAGAGAGGGTGAAGGAAAGAGAGGCGGGGAGAGAGGGTGAAGGAAAGAGAGGGGGGGAGGTGGGAGAGAGATGGAAGGGGGATGAGAGAGAGAGGGTGGTGGGGGAGAAGGAGAAGGAGAGGGCGAGTGAGGGAGAAGAGGAGAGAGAGAGAGAGAGGGGGGTTGCTATTGAGGGAGGGGTGGTGGGGAGAGAGGGAGAGGGTGGGGGGAGAGAGAGGAGGTGGGGGAGAAAGCGAGAGGGGGTGGGGGGAGAGAGAGTGACGGGGGGTGGGGGGCTAGAGAGAGGAGATGGGGGGAGAGAGGAAGGATGGGAGAGAGAGACGGAGAGGGGGAGTGAGAGCGCGGGGGAGAGAGAGGGAAGTGTTAGAGAGAATGAGTGAGGGGAGGAGAGAGTGAAGGGGGATGGGAGAGAGAGAGGGGTGGAGAGAGAAAAAGTGGAGAGGAGAGAGAGAGAAAGGAGGGGAGAGTGAGAGAGGGCAGAGAGAGAGAAGGGGGGAGAGAGAGAGAGTGAGGGGGAGGAGAGACGAGAGAGAGAGGGAGGGGGAGTTGTAAAGTCCTGACCCTGCAGTACAGACTTACACGAGGCACATGCTGAAGTCAAGGTCACTCTGGACCTGCACCTTTACTTCACAGCTCTCGAGTGCCACACTTGCCTGAGACCTGCCTTTATATACCTGTGTGGAACAGGTATGCAGTGTCTCCTGCAAGTGCACCCCTGGTGGTAAAGTATGCTTGTAGTTACAGGTCATATCTAGTTACAGTCATGTATAGCATGGTAAGATACAGTTATGTACTGTAGTGTGAGATACATGACATCACCCTCCCCCAAGGTCTTATTGTCTTTTTTCGATTCAGTCTCTCAGGTGGTCTACGCTCTCTCGTGGAGCGTCTTAGTTGTGGTTCAGTTGTTTGCCTTGGTGCCTGTTTTTCTTTCGGTGTGATTGCTGGTATCTCGCCTGGGCTGTCTGTTGAGACTGCCCTTTCCTCAGGTTGTTCCCTCTCTCTGTCCATCAGGTGTGGTGTGAGTTCCACATTGTAGTCTGCCTCTGGTTCTGCAGTGTTGTTGGTGAATCTACTTTTTACTTGGTCTACATGCCTCCGGCAGGTTTGGCCATTGTCCATTTGTACAACCAGTAGCCTGTTTCCTTCCTTGCCTGTTACTGTCCCTGCAAGCCATTTGGGACCCCTGCCATAGTTTAGCACAAACACTTTGTCCCCGATCTCATTCCACCTCCCCCTCGAATTTCGGTCATGGTACTCAGTTAGCTTCCGACGCTTTGCCTCAACAATTTCATGCATGTCTGGGAGGATTAACGAGAGCCTAGTCTTTAAGGTCCATTTCATCAATAGTTGCGCGGGGGGGACCCCAGTCAGCGAATGCGGACGAGATCTGTATGCCAGTCGCGACAGGCGGCCCTGCAGCATGGGACCTTGGATTTTGAGCATGCCTTGTTTAATGATAAGAACATAAGAACATAAGAATTAGGAACAGGAGTAGGCCATCTAGCCCCTCGAGCCTGCTCCGCCATTCAAAAAGATCATGGCTGATCTGGTCGTGGACTCAGCTCCACTTACCCGCCCGCTCCCCGTTACCCTTAATTTCCTTATTGGTTAAAAATCTATCTAACTGTGATTTGAATACATTCAATGAGCTAGCCTCAACTGCTTCATTGGACAGAGAATTCCACAGATTCACAACCCTCTGGGAGAAGAAATTCCTTCTCAACTCGGTTTTAAATTGGCTCCCCCGTATTTTGAGGCTGTGCCCCCTAGTTTTAGTCTCCCCGACCAATGGAAACAACCTCTCTGCCTCCATCTTGTCTATCCCTTTCATTATTTTAAATGTTTCTATAAGATCACCCCTCATCCTTCTGAACTCCAATGAGTAAAGACCCAGTCTACTCAATCTATCATCATAAGGTAACCCCCTCATCTCCGGAATCAGCCTAGTGAATCGTCTCTGTACCCCCTCCAAGGCTAGAATATCATTCTTTAAGCAAGGTGACCAAAACTGCACGCAGTACTCCAGGTGCGGTCTCACCAATACCCTATACAGTTGCAGCAGGACCTCCCTGCTTTTGTACTCCATCCCTCTCGCAATGAAGGCCAACATTCCATTCGCCTTCCTGATTACCTGCTGTACCTGCAAACTAACTTTTTGGGATTCATGCACAAGGACCCCCAGGTCCCTCTGCACCGCAGCATGTTGTAATTTCTCCCCATTCAAATAATATTCCCTTTTACTGTTTTTTTTTCCAAGGTGGATGACCTCACATTTATCGACATTGTATTCCATCTGCCAAACCTTAGCCCATTCGCTTAACCTATCCAAATCTCTTTGCAGCCTCTCTGTGTCCTCTACACAACCCGCTTTCCCACTAATCTTTGTGTCATCTGCAAATTTTGTTACACTACACTCTGTCCCCTCTTCCAGGTCATCTATGTATATTGTAAACAGTTGTGGTCCCAGCACCGATCCCTGTGGCACACCACTAACCACCGATTTCCAACCCGAAAAGGGCCAATTTATCCCGACTCTTTGCTTTCTGTTAGCCAGCAAATTCTCGATCCATGCTAATACATTTCCTCTGACTCCGCGTACCTTTATCTTCTGCAGTAACCTTTTGTGTGGCACCTTATCGAATTCCTTTTGGAAATCTAAATACACCACATCCATCAGTAAACCTCTATCCACCATGCTCGTTATATCCTCAAAGAATTCCAGTAAATTAGTTAAACGTGATTTCCCCTTCATGAATCCATGTTGCGTCTGCTTGATTGCACTATTCCTATCTAGATGTCCCGCTATTTCTTCCTTAATGACAGCTTCAAGAATTTTCCCCACTACAGATGTTAAACTAACCGGCCTATCGTTACCTGCCTATTGTCTGCCCCCTTTTTTAAACAGAGGCGTGACATTAGCTGCTTTCCAATCTACTGGTACCTCCCCAGAGTCCAGAGAATTTTGGTAGATTGTAACGAATGCATCTGCTATAACTTCCGCCATCTCTTTTAATACCCTGGGATGCATTTCATCAGGACCAGGGGACTTGTCTACCTTGAGTCCCATTAGCCTGTCCAGCACTACCTTCCTAGTGATAGTGATTGTCTCAAGGTCCTCCCTTCCCACATTCCCGTGACCAGCAATTTTTGGCATGGTTTTTGTGTCTTCCACTGTGAAGACCGAAGCAAAATAATTGTTTAAGGTCTCAGCCATTTCCACATTTCCCATTATTAAATCCCCCTTCTCATCTTCTGAGGGACCAACCTTTACTTTAGTCACTCTCTTCCGTTTTATATATCGGTAAAAGCTTTTACAATCTGTTTTTATGTTTTGCGCAAATTTACTTTCGTAATCTATCTTTCCTTTCTTTATTGCTTTCTTAGTCATTCTTAGCTGTCGTTTAAAATTCTTCCAATCTTCTAGTTTCCCACTAACCTTGTCCACCTTATTCGCATTGGTTTTTAATTTGATACTCTCCTTTATTTCCTTGGTTATCCACGGTTATTCCTTGATTATCCCTTCTCTTACCGCCCTTCTTTTTCACTGGAATATATTTTTGTTGAGCACTATGAAAGAGCTCCTTAAAAGTCCTCCATTGTTCCTCAATTGTGCCACCGTTTAGTCTGTGTTTCCAGTCTACTTTAGCTAACTCTGCCCTCATCCCACTGTAGTCCCCTTTGTTTAAGCATAGTACGCTCGTTTGAGACACTACTTCCTCACCCTCAATCTGTATTACAAATTCAACCATACTGTGATCACTCATTCCGAGAGGATCTTTTACTCGGATATCGTTTATTTTTCCTGTCTCATTACACAGGACCAGATCAAAGATAGCTTGCTTCCTTGTAGGTTCTGTAACATACTGTTCTAAGAAACAATCCCGTATGCATTCTATGAATTCCTTCTCCAGGCTACCCCGTGCGATTTGATTTGACCAATCGATATGTAGGTTAAAATCCCCCATGATTACTGCCGTTCCTTTTTCACATGCCTCTATTATTCCCTTGATTATTGTCTACCCCACCGTGAAGTTATTATTTGGGGGCCTATAAACTATGCCCACCAGTGACTTTTTCCCCTTACTATCTCTAATCTCCACCCAGAATGATTCAACATTTTGTTCATTAGAGCCAATATCATCTCTCACAACTGCCCTGATATCATCCTTTATTAACAGAGCTACCCCACCTCCTTTCCCTTCTTGTCTATCCTTCCGAATTGTCAGATACCCCTGTATGTTTAATTCCCAGTCTTGGCCATCCTGCAACCACGTTTCTGTAATGGCCACCAAATCATACCCATTTGTAATGATTTGTGCCGTCAACTCATTTACTTTATTTCAAATGCTGCGTGCGTTTAGGTAGAGTGTTTTAATACTAGCTTTTAAACCATGATTTTGAGTTTTGACCCCTCCTGCAGCCCCTTTATCTTCATACATATTGTCCCTTCCTATCACCTTGTGGTTTACACTTACCCCAGTGCTACTCTGCTCTGTTGCCTCCTGCCTTTTGCATTCTTTCTTGGGGTCCTGTTCATCTGCGTTTTCACCCACTCTAACTAGCTCAGAGCCCTCTCCTGGGTTCTGAATACTCCTCGTATTGGGGCACCGAGCTTTCAGGCTTGCCTTTTTATTACACTTTGACCCTTTAGAATTTTGCTGTACATTGGCCCTTTTTGTTTTTTGCCTTGGGTTTCTCTGCCCTCCACTTTTACTCATCTCCTTTCGGTCTTTTGCTTCTGTCTCCATTTTGTTTCCCTCTGTCTCCCTGCATTGGTTCCCATCCCCCTGCCATATTAATTTAACTCCTCCCTAACAGCACTAGCAAACACTTCCCCTCGGACATTGGTTCTGATCCTGCCCAGGTGCAGACCGTCCGGTTTGTACTGGTCCCACCTCCCCCAGAATCGGTTCCAATGCCCCAGGAATTTGAATCCCTCCCTGCTGCACCACTGCTCAATGTATCCATCTGCGCTATCCTGCGATTCCTACTCTGACTAGCACGTGGCACTGGTAGCAATCCTGAGATTACTACTTTTGAGGTCCTACTTTTTAATTTAGCTCCTAGCTCCTTAAATTTGTCTCGTAGGACCTCATCCCTTTTTTTTAAACCTATGTCGTTGCTACCAATGTGCACCACAACAACTGGCTGCTCACTCTCCCTTTTCAGAATGTCCTGCACCCGCTCCGAGACATCCTTGACCCTTGCACCAGGGAGGCAACATACTATCCTGGAGTCTCGGTTGCGGCCGCAGAAACGCCTATCTATTCCCCTTACAATTGAATCCTCTGTCACTGTCGCTCTCCCACTCTTTTTCCTGCCCTCCTGTGCAACAGAGCCAGCCACGGTGCCATGAACTTGGCTGCTGCTGCCCTCCCCTGATGAGTCATCCCCCTCAACAGTACATAAAAACATAAGAACATAAGAATTAGGAACAAGAGTAGGCCATCTAGCCCCTCGAGCCTGCTCCGCCATTCAACAAGATCTTGGCTGATCTGGCCGTGGACTCAGCTCCACTTACCCGCCCACTCCCCGCAACCTTAATTCCCTTATTGATTAAAAATCTATCTATCTGTGACTTGAATACATTCAATGAGCTAGCCTCAACTGCTTCCTTGGGCAGAGAATTCCACAGATTCACAACCCTCTGGGAGAAGAAATTCCTTCTCAACTCTGTTTTAAATTGGCTCCCCCGTATTTTGAGGCTGTGCCCCCTAGTTCTAGTCTCCCCGACCAGTGGAAACAACCTCTCTGCCTCTATCTTGTCTGTTCCTTTCATTATTTTAAATGTTTCTATAAGATCATCCCTCATCCTTCTGAACTCCAACGAGTAAAGACCCAGTCTACTCAATCTATCATCATAAGGTAACCCCCTCGTCTCCGGAATCAGCCTAGTGAATCGTCTCTGTACCCCCTCCAAAGCCAGTCTATCCTTCCTTAAGTAAGGTGACCAAAACTGCACGCAGTACTCCAGGTGCAGCCTTACCAATACCCTATACAGTTGCAGCAGGACCTCCCTGCTTTTGTACTCCATCCCTCTCGCAATGAAGGCCAACATTCCATTCGCCTTCCTGATTACCTGCTGCACCTGCAAACTAACTTTTTGGGATTCATGTACAAAGACCCCCAGGTCCCTCTGCACCTCAGCATGTTGTAATTTCTCCCCATTCAAATAATATTCCCTTTTACTGTTTTTTTTTCCCAATGTGGATGACCTCACACTTTCCGACATTGTATTCCATCTGCCAAACCTTAGCCCATTCGCTTAACCTATCCAAATCTCTTTGCAGCCTCTCTGTGTCCTCTACACAACCCGCTTTCCCACTAATCTTTGTGTCATCTGCAACTTCTGTTACACTACACTCTGTCCCCTCTTCCAGGTCATCTATGTATATTGTAAACAGTTGTGGTCCCAGCACCGATCCCTGTGGCACACCACTAACCACCGATTTCCAACCCGAAAAGGACCCATTTATCCCGACTCTCTGCTTTCTGTTAGCCAGCCAATTCTCTATCCATGCTAATACATTTCCTCTTACTCCGCGTACCTCTATTTTCTGCAGTAACCTTTTGTGTGGCACCTTATCGAATGCCTTTTGGAAATCTAAATACACCACATCCATCGGTACACCAAATCCACCATGCTCATTATATCCTCAAAGAATTCCAGTAAATTAGTTAAACATGATTTCCCCTTCATGAATCCATGCTGTGCCTGCTTTCTTGCACTATTCCTATCTAGATGTCCCGCTATTTCTTCCTTAATGATAGTTTCAAGCATTTTCCCCACTACAGGTGTTAAACTAACCGGCCGATAGTTACCTGCCTTTTGTCTGCCCCCTTTTTTAAACAGAGGCGTTACATTAGCTGCTTTCCAATCCGCTGGTACCTCCCCAGAGTCCAGAGAATTTTGGTAGATTATAACGAATGCATCTGCTATAACTTCCGCCATCTCTTTTAATACCCTGGGATGCATTTCATCAGGACCAGGGGACTTGTCTACCTTGAATCCCATTAGCCTGTCCAGCACTACCCCCCTAGTGATAGTGATTGTCTCAAGGTCCTCCCTTCCCACATTCCTGTGCTCAAAGCAGTGTATCGGTTTTGCAGTGGGATGACCGCAGGGGACCCCAGCACTACCTTCCTTGCACTGCTCTTCCTGCTGGACTTCCATTCCCTAGCTGGCTGTGGACCCTTCACCTGCGGTAAGACCAACTCGCTACACGTGCTACTCACGTCATTCTCAGCATCGTGGATGCTCCAGAGTGAATCAACCCTCAGCTCCAAATCTGCAACGCGGTCCGTCAGGAGCTGGAGGCGGATACACTTCCCGGACACGTAGCCGTCAGGGACACCGGAAGTGTCCCTGAGTTCCCACATGGTACAGGAGGAGCATATCACGTGACCGAGCTCTCCTGCCATGACTTAACCCTTAGATACGCTTAATTTGGCGACAACAATGTTAACAGGTTACTTACTGATATAAAAAGGAAAAGACAACAATGTTAACGGCTTACTTACTGATACAAAAAAGAAAAAGTAAAGCTACTCACCAATCACCAGCCAATCACTTACCCCTTTGGCTGTGACGTCACCTTTTGATTCCTTTCTACTTTTTGCTTTTTCTCCCGGCTGGAGCTGTACCAGCACGCCTCTTATAGGCCTCTCCATGCACCCCAGACTCGCGCTGCTCGAACTGCCGCTCCTCCTCCAACGTTGGGCCTCTTATAGGCCTCTCCACGCACCCTGGACTCACGCTGCTCGAACTGTCGCTCCTCCACCAAAGTTGGGCCTCTTATAGGCCTCTCCACGCACCCCGGATTCAAGCTGCTCGAACTGCTCGCTCCGCCTGGCCGTTGGAGGCCGGCTTGAACGGTGCCGTCTTAACGTGATTTATGCTGTGGTCAACTATAAAATCTTGAAATTCTGCGCTGGTGAAGCACGGACCATTATCACTGACCAATATGTCAGGGATTCCGTGCGTTGCAAACATGGTTCTCAGGCTCTTCACAGTGGTGGAGGCGGTGCTCGAGTTTAAAATGGTGCACTCGATCCACTTTGAAAATGCATCGACGACTACGAGGAACATTTTGCCCATGAATGGGCCCGCATAGTCTACATGCACCCGCGACCACGGTTTGGTGGGCCAGGGCCAGGGCCAGGGGCTTAGGGGGGCCTCCCTGGGAGCATTACTGAGTTTGGCACAAAGGGTGCACCGACGGACGCAGAGCTCCAAGTCCGTGTCAATGCCAGGCCACCAGACGTGGGATCTGGCTATGGCCTTCATAAGGACGATCCCCGGGTGCTCGCGGTGGAGCTACCGGACAAACGCCTCTCTGCCTCGCAGAGGCATAACTACTCGGCTGCCCCACATCAGGCAGTCTGCCTGTAGTGATAGTTCATGCATGCGCCTATGGAAAGGTTTGATCTCCTCGGGGCAGGCATCGCGGGCCTCAGCCCAGTCACCAGTTAAAACACATCTTTTTCCGAAGGATAACGTGGGGTCGCTGGTCGTCCAGGCTCTGATTTGGCGAGCCGTCATGGGCGAACCTGTGGATTCAAAGGCATTGATTGCCTTGACCATCTCACAGTCCTGTTCGTCGGACCCTTCCGTAGTCACCAGGGGTAACCTGCTAAGCGCGTCGGCGCAGTTGTCTGTGCCTGGTCTGTGCCTTATTGTGTAGTCGTAAGACGCCAGCATGAGTGCCCACCGCTGAATGCGCGCCGAGGCATTGGAATTTATTGCCTTACACTCGGATAGCAGGGACGTGAGGGGTTTGTGGTCGGTTTCTAACGCGAACTTGGCCTCGAAAAGATATTGGTGCATCTTTTTGACACCGTACACACACGCGAGCGCCTCCTTCTCAACCATACCGTACCCGCGCTCCGCCCGCGAAAGTGACCTGGAGGCATAAGCAATGGATTGTAATTTACCCGCATCATTGACATGTTGTAAAATGCACCCAAGCCCATACGCTGACGCATCACATGTAAGAACTAGCTTTTTACCTGGGTCAAAAAAGGCTAAAACACTGTTGGAACATAGAAGGTTGCATGCCTTATTGAAGGCACGTTCTTGGGTGTCCCCCCAAAACTAATCACACCCCTTTCTGAGTAACACGTGGAGAGGCTCCAGCAGCATGCTCAAGTTCTGCATAAAGTTCCCAAAGTAATTGAGTAGCCCGAGAAAGGCGCGCAGTTCTGAGACATTCCGGGGCCTGGGTGCCAGACGAATTGCTTCGGTTTCAGATTCTGTTGGGCGGATTCCATCAGCGGCAATCCTTCTGCCCAAAAATTCAACCTCGGGCGCGAGAAACAGACACTTGGATTTTTTAACTCTTAGGCCTACCCGATCCAATCGACTTAGTACTTCCTCCAAATTGCGGAGATGGGAGTCGGTGTCCCTGCCCGTGATGAGTATGTCATCTTGAAACACAACCGTCCCCGGGATGGACTTGAGCAGACTCTCCATGTTGCATTGGAATATAGCAGCTGCCGACCTGATGCCGAATGGGCATCGATTGTACATAAAAAGGCCTTGATGTGTGTTGATGGTGGTGAGTAGCTTCGACTCTTCGGTCAGTTCTTGCGTCATATACACAGATGTGAGATCTAGTTTCGAGAAAAGTTTTCCTCCAGCCAGTGTGGCAAATAGGTCCTCCGCTCTGGGCAGCGGGTATTGGTCCTGTAGGAAGACTCTGTTTATGGTAGACTTGTAATCCCCACAGATTTGTACGGATACATCAGGCTTCATGACGGGGACGATGGGACTTGCCCAATCGCTAAATTCCACGGGTGAGATAATGCCTTCCCGCAGAAGCCAGTCCAGTTCGTGTTCAATCTTTTCCCTCATCACATAAGGCAGAGCTCTAACCTTGTGATGGACCGGTCTGGCATCCTGTGTGATGTAGATTTTAACTTTAGCCCCTTTGAAGGTACCCACACCTGGCTGAAAGAAATGTTCAAAACGACTTAGAACTGTTGAGCAGGAGGTCCATTCTCTGACGACATGGCATGAACATCATCCCATTTCCAATTTAGTTTTGCCAGCCAGCTTCTCCCTAACAGTGCTGGGAGATCTCCAGGGACAATCCACAGGGGAAGTCGGTTCACCGTCCCTTTGTGTGTGACTGAGCATGGTGCTGCCAAGGACTGGGAGGATTTCTTTGGTATAGGTCCTTAGTTTGGTGTCGATCCTTGTGAGTTTTGGTCTGTTGCTTTTGTGCGGCCACAGCTGTTCAAATTGTTGGACGCTCATGAGAGATTGACTAGCTCCCGTGTCCAGTTCCATGTTGACGGGTATCCCGTTGAGTAGGACCCTCATCATTATTGAAGGCGTCTTGTTGTAAGAACAGTGGACATTGATCGTGTTGACCCGCTGTACCCCGGCATCCCAGGCACTGTCCGCACCGTCTTCTGGTCCGCTTTCCGACCCTTCCGATTTGTATACCAGCCGAGCTGCTGTTTTTCTGCACATGCGAGCCAGATGCCCTGTATAGTTGCAGTTTCTGCAAACGGCATGCTGAAATCGATACCCCTTTGTTGATTGCCTTCCCTCACATCTCCAGCACAGACCGCTTCCATTGTTTCCGAAGGATGAGCTGCGTCTGGCTGATCTCTCTTTAGCTTCTCTCAGTCTGTAGTTGATTGCTCGAATTGTGGGTTGATGAGGTGTGAACGGCCATTCATGTGGCCCTTGATGGCTTCTGGCACCACTGCCTGCTGTTGAAGGCCTGCTCTCCTGCCTTTGTCTGTGTGTGGGGGTAGCGGCTTGTTTCACGCTGTGAACCCCTTGTTCCAATGTTTCGTTAGTTGTCATACCCGCAGTGTCGATCAACCTCGTTTCTTCTCCTGCCAAGAATGTCTGTGCGACCAGTGCTGCTGCCTCTAGGGTCAAGTTCTTGGTCTCTATAAGCTTTCGGAATATGCCTGCGTGGCCTATTCGTTCAATAAAAAAGTCTCTCAGTACTTCTGTCCTTAGTTCATCGGAGAACTCACATAAACTAGCCAGTCTCCGAAGTTCCGCCACAAAGTCAGGTATGCTCTGGCCCACACAGCGTCTGTAGTTGTAGAACCTGTGTCTGGCCATGTGTAGGCTGCTCACTGGCTTCAGGTGGTCTCTCACCAGTGTGCTCAACTCCTCAAACGACTTGCTTGCTGGTTTCTCGGGTGCCAGCAAGTCCTTCATTAAGGCGCATGTTTTCGAGCCACAACTGGTCAAGAGATGGGCTCTTCTCTTGTCTGCCTTATCGTCGCCCAACCAGCCTTTGGTTACAAAGCTTTGCTGGAGCCTTTCTATAAAGTCCTCCCAATTGTCTCCAGCATTGTATTTCTCATCTGAGCCGTTGATAGCCATTCTGTGGATTCTGTGATCCCGTAACTCGTCGCCACTGTAAAGTCCTGACCCTGCAGTACAGACTCACACGAGGCACATGCGGAAGTCAAGGTCACTCTGGACCTGCACCTTTATTTCACAGCTCTCGAGTGCCACACTTTCCTGAGACCTGCCTTTATATACCTGTGTGGAACAGGTATGCAGTGTCTCCTGCAAGTGCACCCCTGGTGGTAAAGTATGCTTGTGGTTACAGGTCATATCTAGTTACAGTCATGGATAGCATGGTAAGATACAGTTATATACAGTAGTGTGAGATACATGACAGCAGGGGGTGAGGGAGAGAGGGGGGTGAGAGAGAGGGGGGGAAGGGGGATGGGAAAGAGAGGGGGTGGGGAGAGAGAGAAGGGGGGTGGGAAGAGAGAGAAGGGGGGGTGGGGGAGAGAGAGAGAAGGGGGTGGGGGAGAGAGAGAGAAGGGGGTGGGGGAGAGAGAGAGAAGGGGGTGGGGGAGAGAGAGAGAAGTGGGTGGGGGAGAGAGAGAGAAGGGGGTGGGGGAGAGAGAGAGAAGGGAGTGGGGAGAGAGAAGGGGGGGTGGGGGGAAAGAGAGAAGGGGGTGGGGGAGAGAGAGAACGGGGGGTGGAAGAGAGGGAAGGGGGATGGGAGAGAGAGAGGTGAGGGGTGGGAGAGAGAGAGAGAGAGAGAGAGGGAGGGTGGGGGAGAGACAGGGTGGGGGGGAGAGGGAGAGAGATGGGAGTGGGTGAGAGAAAGAGAAGGGAAGGTGGGAGAGAGAGGGAATGGGGATGGGAGAGAGAGGACGAGGGAGAGAGAGAGAGGGGGGAAGAGAGGGCGAGGGAGAGAGGGGGAGGAGAGCGAGAGAAGGGGATGGGAGAGAGAGGGAGGGTGGGAGAGCGAGGGGGGCGGGAAATAGAGAGGGCGGGAGGGAGAGAGAGGGAATGGGGGGTGGGAGAGAGAGGGAAGGGGGGTGGGAGAGAGAGAAGGGGGCGGGAGAGAGAGGGAATGGGGATGGGAGAGAGGAGGGGTGAGGGAAAGAGAGAGGACGAGGGAGAGAGAGCGATGGAGGGGTGGGAGAGGGGGGGGTGGGGGAGAGAGAGAGAGGACGAGGGAGAGACAGAGAGGAAGGGGTGGGGAGAGAGAGAGAGGGGGTGGGGGAGAGAGGGAGGGTTGGGGGAGAGAGAGGGGGGTTGGGGGAGAGAGAGGGGGGTTGGGGGAGAGAGGGAGGGGTGGGGGAGAGAGAGAGGGGGGTTGGGGGAGAGAGAGGGAGGGGGAGAGAGAGAGAGAGAGGGAGGGGTGGGGAGAGAGTGGGGGTGTGAGGGGGAGAGAGGGTGGGGAGAGAGAGGGGGTGTGAGAGAGAGAGAGGGGGAGAGAGGGGGTGTGGTAGAGAGAAAGAGAGAGGTGTGGTAGATACAGAGATATGGGTAGGAGAGAGAGTGGGGGGAGTGGCAGAGAGAGAGAGTGGGGGAGTGGCAGAGAGAGAGGGGGGTGGGAGAGAGAGGGGGGTGGGAGAGAGAGAGGGGGTGGGAGAGAGAGAGAGGAGGCTAGGAGTGAGAGAGGGAGGGGGGAAGAGAGGGGGAGGAGAGAGCAAAAGGGGGAGGAGAGAGAGAGAAGGGGAGGTGGGAGAGAGAGGGAAGGGGATGGAGAGAGAGAGGTATTTGGGAGAGAGAGGTGAGGGGGAGAGAGGGCGAGAGAAAGAGGGGGTGGGGGAGAGTGAAGGGGAGGTGGAAGAGAGTGAAGGGGATGGGAGAGAGAGGGGGTGGGGGAGAAAGAGAGCATGAGGGAGAGAGAGGGGAGTGGGAGAGAGAGAGAGAAGGTGGGGTGGGAGAGAGATGGAAGGGGCATGGAACAGAGAGGGGTGAATGGGGAGAGAGAGAGGATGAGGGAGAGAGAGAGGGGGGGAGAAAGCGATGGAGAGAGGGGGAGGGGAGCGAGAGAAGGGGATGGAAGAGAGAGAGGGGAGAGAGAGTGTGTGAGAGAGAGGGGGGTGGGAGAGCGAGGAGGGGTGGGAGAGAGAGGGCAGGGGGAGGGCGAGGAGGGGAGAGAGAGAGAGAGAGAGAGGAGGAGAGAGAGAGGGGGGGTTGGTAGAGAGGGAGGGGATGGGGGTAGAGCGGCATGGGATGGGGGGTAGAGCGGGATGGGATGGGGGGTAGAGAGGGATGGGATGGGGGTAGAAAGGGATAGGGTGGGGGGGAGAGAGAGGAGAGGGGGTGGGTGAGAGAGAGAGGCGGGGTGGGGAAGAGAGAGGAAGGATGGGAGAGAGAGATGGAAGAAGAAAGAGAGGGGGAGGAGCGAGAGAGGGGGAGTGAGAGAGAGGGGGCAGAGAGGAGGCGGTAGAGAGAGAGTGAGGGGAGGAGAGACCGAAGGGGGAGGAGAAAAAGAGGGGAGGGGGAGGAGAGAGAGAGAAAGCGGGGTGAGAGACAGGGGGGAGAGAGTGAGAGAAAGGGGCGGGCGAGAGAGCAAGGGGCAGAGAGTGAGAGAATGGAAGGAGAGAGTGAGAAAAAGGGGGCGGAGGGAGTGAGAGAAAGGAAGGGGGAGAGCGAGGGGGTTTGGGAGAGAAAGAAAGGGGGTGGGAGAGAGAGGGAGGGGAAGAGAGGGAGGGGCTGGGAGGGAGAGAGGAGGGCAGAGAGAGAGAGGGGGAGAGAGAAAGGAGGCGGGAGACTGAGAGGGAGGAGAGAGCGAAGGGGGAGGAGAAAACGGGGAGGGGAGAGAGAGAAAGAAGGGAGAGTGAGAGAATGGGGGGAAGAGAGTGAGAGAAAGGTGGGGGAGAGAGATCAAAGGGCAGTGAGAGAATGGAAGGAGAGAGTGAGAGAAAGGAGGATGAGGGAGTGAGAGAAAGGAAGGGGGAGAGAGGTGGATGGGTGGGAGAAAGAGGGGGGGTGGGAGAGAGAGAGGTGGATGGGTGGGAGAGAGAGGGGGGGTGAGAGAGAGAGAGGTGGATGGGTGGGAGAGAGAAAGGGGGTGGGAGGGAGAGAGAGAAAGGGGGTAGCAGGGAGAGAGAGAAAGGGGGTGGGAGGGGTAGAGAGGGGGTGGGAGGGAGAGAGAGCGGATGGGAGAGAGGGTGGAAGGGAGAGAGAGAGGCGGGGTGGGAGGGAGAGAGGGGGGGTGGGAGAGAGAGAGAGGGGGGGTGGGAAAGAGAAGGGAGGAGTTGGGAGAGAGAGAGAGAGGGGGTGGAAGTGAGAGAGAGAGAGAGAGGGGGTGGGGGAGAGAGAGAAAGAGTTTGGGGGAGAGAAGGAGGGGGTGGGAGAGAGAGAGAAGAGGGTGGAGAGAGAAAGAGAGAGAAGGTGGGGTGGAAGAGAGGGAAGGGGAATGAGAGAGAGAGAGCGAGGATGGGTGGTGGGGGGAGAGGGAGTGAGATGGGGGTGGGAAAGAGAAAGAGAAGGGGAGGTGGGAGAGAGAGGGAAGGGGGGTGGGGGAGAGAGGGGGGTGGGAGAGAGAGGGGGTGGGAGAGAGAGAGGACGAGACAGAGAGAAAAAGGGGTGGGAGAGAGAGTGAGGGGGGAGAGAGGGCAAGGGAGTGAGGGGGGGTGGGAGAGCAAGAGGGGGTGGGAGATAGAGAGGGCGGGGGGTTGAGGGGGGCAGGGAGAGAGAGGGGGAGGGAAAGAGAGAGGAGGGGAGAGAGAAAGGAGGTGGATGGGAGAGAGAGAGAGAGAGAGATGGAGATGGGGTGGGAGAGAGAGATGGAGGAAGGGAGAGAGAGGGTGTGAGAGCGAGTGAGGGGGAAGAGAAAGCGACGGGGGAGGAGAAAAACGGGGAAGCGGGGAGAGAGAGAGGGGCGGAGAGAGAGAGAAAGGAGGGGAGAATGAGAAAAAGGGGGATGAGAGAAAGGGGAAGAGAGAGTGAGAGAAAGGAGGGAGAGAGAGCAAGGGGCAGAGAGTGAGAGAATGGAAGGTGAGAGGGAGAGAAAGGGGCGGAGGGAATGAGAGAAAGAAAGGGGGTGAAAGAGAGGGCATGGGAGAGAGAGAGAGAAAGGGGGTTGGGAGTGAGAGAGAGAGAGGGGTTGGGAGTGAGAGAGAGAGAGGGGTTGGGAGGGAGAGAGAAAAGAGGTGGGAGGGTGAGAGAGGAAGTGGGAGGGAGAAAAGAAGGGGGTGGGAGGGAGAGAGACGGGGGGGAGAGAGAGAGGGGGGGTGGGAAAGAGACAGAAGGGGTGAAAGTGGGAGGGAGAGAGAGAGAGAGAGAGGGGAAGTGGGAGAGAGAGAGAGGGGGTGGAAGAGAAAGAGAGAGAGAGAGAGAGGGAAGGGGGATGGGAGAGATAAGGGGGTGGAGGAGAGAGAGGGGGGGTTGGGGGTGAGAGAGAAGGGGGCGAGAGAGAAGTGTGGGGTGGTAGAGAGACAGAAGGGGGTTGGGAGAGAGCGAGAAAGTGGGGTGGAAGAGAGGGAAGGGGGATGGGAGAGAGAGGTGAGGGGTGGGAGAGAGAGAGAGAGGGAGGGGTGGGAGAGAGAGAGGGGATGTGGGGGAGAGGGAGAGTGATGGGGGGGGAGAGAGAAAGAGAAGGGGAGGTGGGAGAGAGAGGGAAAGGGAGGTGGGAGAGAGAGGGAAGGGGGATGGGAGAGAGAAGGGGGTGGGGAGAGAGAGGGGTTTGGTAGAGAGACAAAAGGGGGATGGAAGCGAGAGGGAGAGGGGATGGGAGAGAGGGGTATGGGAGAGAGAGAAGTGGGATGGAAGAGAGAGGGGGAGAGAGAGAGAGGTGCAGGTGGGAGAGAGAAGAGTGGGAGAGAGAGTGGGGAGAGAGGGCGAGTGAGAGAGGTGAGTGAGTGAGGGGGGTGAGTGAGGGGGTGGAGAGAGAGAGGGCAGGGAGATAGATAGTGAGAGAGAGAGGAGGGGTGGGAGAGAGAGAGGGCGGTGGGATAGAGGAAAAGGGACGGGGGAGAGAGAGAGGGGAGGCGGGAGAGTGAGAGTGGGAGCGAGAGAGAGAGAGGGGAGGGAGAGAGAAAAGGCGGGAGAGAGAGAGTGGGGGGAGAGAGTGAGAGTGAGAGGAAGGCGAGAGAGGAGTTGAGTGAGGGGAAGGCGAGAGACGGGTGGGAGAGCGAGGGAAAGGGATGGGAGAAAGAGGGTGGGTTGGGGGGAGAGAGAAGGAGGGAGAGAGAAGGGGGATGGGAGAGAGAGAGAGAAGTGGGATGGGGAGGGGGTGTGTGGGGAGAGAGAGAGAGGGGGAGTGTAGGGGAGAGAGAGGGAGCGTGGGAGAGGAAGGGGGGATGGGAGAGGGAGAAGAGAGGTGGGGGAGAGAGGACGAGGGAACGAGAGAGAGAGAGAGAGAGAGAGGGGGGATGGGGAGAGAGAGGGGGATGTGGGGGAGTGAGAGAGTTCGGTGTGGAGGAGAGAGAGGTGGTTGGGAGATAGGGAGGGAAGAGAGGGCGAGGGAGAGAGATTGAGAGAGAGAGAGGGGGGGTGGAGAGAGAGAAGGGGGAGAGCGAGAGAGGGGGGGTGGAGAGAGAGAAGGGGGGAGAGCGAGAGAGAGAGGGGGAGACAGAGCAAGGAGACAGAGAGTGGTGGGTGGGAGACAAAGTGGGGGCTGGCAGAGAGAGAGGGGTGGGGGAAAGAGAGAGAGGGGTGGGGGAGGGAGAGGGGTGGGGAGGGAGAGAGAGGGGGTGGGGGAGAGGGAGAGAGAGGGGGTGGTGGAGTGGGGAGAGAGGGGGGTGGGAGTGGGAGAGAGGGGGGTGGGAGTGGGAGAGAGGGGGGTGGGAGTGGGAGAGAGGGGGGTGGGAGAGAGAGAGGGGGGTGGGAGGGAGAGAGAGGGGAGTGTGGGTGGGAGAGAGAGAGAAAAGGGGGTGGGAGAGTGAGGCGGGAGTTGGAGAGTGAGGGGGGGGTTGGGAGAGAGAGAGAGAGAGAGAGAGGGGGTGTGTGGGAGGGAGAGAGAGAGAGAGAGGGGGTGTGTGGGAGGGTGAGAGAGAGAGGGGGTGGGAGAGAGAGAGGGAGAGGGGGTGGGAGAGAGAGAGAGAGAGAGAGAGGGGGTGGGTGGGAGAGAGAGAGAGGGAAGGGGGATGGGAGAGGGCGAGGGAGAGAGAGGGGGCGAGAGAGAGAGGAGGGGAGAGGCGAGGAGAGGGCGAGAAGGGGATGGGAGAAAGAGAAAAGGGGGTGGGAGAGAGAAGGGGGTGCGGAGAGAGAAGGGGTGTGGGGGAGAGGGAGAGAGATGGAGGGGTGGGAGAGAGAGGGGGTGGGGTGGGAGAGAGAGGGGGTGGGGTGGGAGAGAGAGGGGGTGGGGTGGGAGAGAGAGGGGGTGGGGTGGGAGAGAGAGGGGGTGGGATGGGGGAGAGAGAGGGGGTGGGATGGGGGAGAGAGACAGGACAAGGGAGGGAGAGAGAGAAAAGGAGGGGTAGGGGAGAGAGAGTGGGGGTGGGAGAGAGAGTGGGGAATGGCAGAGAGAAAGAGGGGGGTGGGAGAGAGAGAGAGAGATGGGTTGGGAGAGAGACGGGTTGGGAGAGGGGGTGGGAGAGAGAGGGGGAGTGGGAAAGAGAGAGGGAGTAGAAGTGAGAGAGAGAGAGAGCGAGGGTGGGAGAGAGAGAGAGAAAGGGGAAGGGGATGGGAAAGAGAAGGGGATGAGGGGAGAGAACGGGGGATTGGGGAGAGAGAACGGGGGATTGGGGAGAGAGAAGAGGGGATGGGAGAGCGAGAGAAGGGGGTTGGGCGAGCGAGTTAAGGGGGATGGGAGAGCGAGAGAAGGGGGATGGGAGAGAGAGAGGGAGAAGGGGGGTGGGAGAGAGAGGGAAGGGGAGGTGGGAGCGAGAGGGAAGGGGGATGGGAGAGAGAGGGGAGTGCGGGAGAGAGGGGGAGGGGGAGAGAGGGGGTGATGGAAGAGAGAGAGAAGGAGGGTGGGATACAGAGGGAGAGGGGGATGGGAGAGAGGGGGATGGAAGAGAGAGAGAAGTGGGATGGGAGAGAGGGGGGGATGGGAGAGAGAGGGGGGTGAGAGAGAGAGAGGGAGGGTTGGGAGAGAGAGAGGAGGGGTGGGAGAGAGGGGGGAGAGAGAGAGAGAGGGGGAGGAGAGCGCGAAAGGGGAGGAGAGGGCATAAGGGGGGGAGAGGGGGGTGGGAGGTGGGAGAGAGAGGGAAGAGGATGGGAGAAAAAGGGTGGGTGGGGGAGAGAGAGGGCCGAGAGAGAGAGAAGGGGGATGGGAGAGAGAGGGGGGAGAGAGGGAGAAGGGGGATGGGAGAGGGAGGGGGAGAGAGAGAGAGAAGGGGTGTGGGAGAGGGGGGGTTGTAGGGGAGAGAGAGGGGAGAGAGAGAGAGAGAGTAGGGGCTTGGGAGAGAGGGGGGAGAGAGAGAGAAGGGGAGGGGGGAGAGAGAGAGAAGGGGGATGGGAGAGAGAGGGGGTGGGGGGAGAAAGAGAGCATGAGGGAGAGAGAGGGGAGTGGGAGAGAGAGAGAAGGTGGGGTGGGAGAGAGATAGAAGGGGCATGGAACAGAGAGGGGTGAATGGGGAGAGAGAGAGGATGAGGGAGAGAGAGAGAGAGGGGGGGAGAAAGCGATGGAAAGAGGGGGAGGGGAGCGAGAGAAGGGGATGGAAGAGAGAGGGGAGAGGGAGTGTGTGAGAGAGAGGGGGGTGGGAGAGCGAGTGGGGGTGGGAGAGCGAGGAGGGGTGGGAGAGAGAGGGCAGGGGGAGGGCGAGGGAGGGGAGAGAGAGAGAGAGAGAGAGAGAGAGAGGAGGGGAGAGAGAGGAGGGGAGAGAGAGGAGGGGAGAGAGAGAGGGGGGGGTTGGTAGAGAGGGAGGGGATGGGGGTAGAGCGGGATGGGATGGGGGGTAGAGAGGGATGGGATGGGGGGTAGAGAGGGATAGGGTGGGGGGGAGAGAGAGGAGAGGGGGTGGGGGTGAGAGAGAGAGGCGGGGTGGGGAAGAGAGAGGAAGGATGGGAGAGAGAGATGGAAGAAGAGAGAGAGGGGGAGGAGGGAGAGAGGGGGAGTGAGAGAGAGGGGGCAGAGAGGAGGCGGTAGAGAGAGAGTGAGGGGGAGGAGAGACCGAAGGGGGAGGAGAAAAAGAGGGGAGGGGAGGAGAGAGAGAGAAAGCGGGGTGAGAGAAAGGAGGAGAGAGAGTGAGAGAAAGGGGCGGGCGAGAGAGCAAGGGGCAGAGAGTGAGAGAATGGAAGGAGAGAGTGAGAGAATGGAAGGAGAGAGTGAGAAAAAGGGGGCGGAGGGAGTGAGAGAAAGGAAGGGGGAGAGCGAGGGAGGTTGGGAGAGAAAGAAAGGGGGTGGGAGAGAGAGGGAGGGGAAGAGAGGGAGGGGCTGGGAGGGAGAGAGGAGGGAGAGAGGAGGGCAGAGAGAGAGAGGGGGAGAGAGAAAGGAGGCGGGAGAGTGAGGGGGAGGAGAAAACGGGGAGGGGAGAGAGAGAAAGGAGGGGAGAGTGAGAGAATGGGGGGAAGAAAGTGAGAGAAAGGTGGGGGAGAGAGATCAAAGGGCAGTGAGGGAATGGAAGGAGAGAGTGAGAGAAAGGGGGAAGAGGGAGTGAGAGAAAGGAAGGGGGAGAGAGGTGAATGGGTGGGAGAGAGAGGGGGGGTGGGAGAGAGAGAGGTGGATGGGTGGGAGAGAGAGGGGGGGTGAGAGAGAGAGAGGTGGATGGGTGGGAGAGAGAGGGGGGGGTGAGAGAGAGAGAGGTGGATGGGTGGGAGAGAGAAAGGGGGTGGGAGGGAGAGAGAGAGAGAAAGGGGTGGGAGGGAGAGAGAGAAAGGGGGTAGCAGGGAGAGAGAGAGAAAGGGGGTGGGAGGGGTAGAGAGGGGGTGGGAGGGAGAGAGAGCGGATGGGAGAGAGGGTGGAAGGGAGGGAGAGAGGCGGGGTGGGAGGGAGAGAGGGGGGGTGGTAGAGAGAGGGGAGGAGTTGGGAGAGAGAGAGAGAGAGGGGGTGGAAGTGAGAGAGAAAGAGAGAGAGGGGGGGGAGAGAGAGAAAGAGTTTGGGGGAGAGAAGGAGGGGGTGGGAGAGAGAGAGAAGAGGGTGGGGAGAGAGAAGAGAGAGAAGGTGGGGTGGAAGAGAGGGAAGGGGAATGAGAGAGAGAGCGAGGAAGGGTGGTGGGGTGGAGAGGGAGTGAGATGGGGGTGGGAAAGAGAAAGAGAAGGGGAGGTGGGAGAGAGAGGGAAGGGGGGATGGGAGAGAGAAGGGGGTGGGAGAGAGAGAGGACGAGACAGAGAGAAAAAGGGGTGGGAGAGAGAGTGAGGGGGGAGAGAGGGCAAGGGAGTGAGGGGGGTGGGAGAGCAAGAGGGGGTGGGAGATAGAGAGGGCGGAGGGGTTGAGGGAGGGAGAGAGCGAGGGGGGCAGGGAGAGAGAGGGGGAGGGAAAGAGAGAGGAGGGGAGAGAGAAAGGAGGTGGGTGGGAGAGATAGAGAGAGAGAGAGAGAGATGGGGTGGGGAGAGAGAGCGGGTGGGAGAGAGAGATGGAGGAAGGGAGAGAGAGGGTGTGAGAGAGAGGAGGGAGAGGGAGCGAGTGAGGGGGAGGAGGAAAGCGAAGGGGGAGGAGAAAAACGGGGAAGAGGGAGAGAGAGAGGTACGGAGAGAGAGAGAAAGGAGGGGAGAATGAGAAAAAAGGGGGATGAGAGAAAGGGGAAGAGAGAGTGAGAGAAAGGAGGGAGAGAGAGCAAGGGGCAGAGAGTGAGAGAATGGAAGGTGAGAGGGAGAGAAAGGGGGCGGAGGGAATGAGAGAAAGAAAGGGGTGAAAGAGAGGGCATGGGAGAGAGAGAGAGAAAGGGGGTGGGGAGTGAGAGAGAGAGGGGTTGGGAGTGAGAGAGAGAGAGGGGTTGGGAGGGAGAGAGAAAAGAGGTGGGAGGGTGAGAGAGGAAGTGGGAGGGAGAAAAGAAGGGGGTGGGAGGGAGAGAGACGGGGGGGGGGAGAGAGAGAGAGGAGGGTGGGAAAGAGACAGAAGGGGTGAAAGTGGGAGGGAGAGAGAGTGGGGAAGTGGGGAGAGAGAGAGGGGGTGGAAGAGAAAAAGAGAGAGAGAGAGAGGGAGGGGGTGGAGGAGAGAGAGGGGGGTTGGGGGTGAGAGAGAAGGGGGCGAGAGAGAAGTGTGGGGTGGTAGAGAGACAGAAGGGGGTTGGGAGAGAGTGAGAAAGTGGGGTGGAAGAGAGGGAAGGGGTGGGAGAGAGAGGTGAGGGGTGGGAGAGAGAGAGGGAGGGGTGGGAGAGAGTGATGGGGGTGGGAGAGAGAAAGAGAAGGGGAGGTGGAAGAGAGAGGGAAAGGGAGGTGGGAGAGAGGAGGGAAGGGGATGGGAGAGAGAATGGGGTGGGGAAAGAGAGGGGTTTGGTAGAGAGACAAAAGGGGGATGGAAGCGAGAGGGAGAGGGGATGGGAGAGAGGGGTATGGGAGAGAGAGAAGTGGGAATGGGAGAGAGAGGGGGGAGAGAGAGAGAGGTGCAGGTGGGAGAGAGAAGAGTGGGAGAGAGAGTGGGGAGAGAGTGGGGAGAGAGGGCGAGTGAGAGAGGTGAGTGAGAGAGGTGAGTGAGTGAGGGGGGGAGAGAGAAGGGCAGGGAGATAGATAGTGAGAGAGAGAGGAGGGGTGGGAGAAAGAGAGGGCAGTGGGAAAGAGGAAAAGGACGGGGGGAGAGAGAGAGAGGGGGGAGAGTGACGGGGAGAGAGAGAGGGAGGCGTGAGAGTGGGAGCGAGAGAGAGAGAGAGAGGGGAGGGAAGAGAGAAAAGGCGGGAGAGAGAGAGTGGGGGGAGAGAGTGAGAGTGAGGGGAAGGCGAGAGAGGGGGAGAGTGAGGGGAAGGCGAGAGACGGGGTGGGAGAGAGAGAGAAGGGAGGTGGGAGAGAGAGGGAAAGGGATGGGAGAAAGAGGGTGGGTTGGGGGAGAGAGAAGGAGGGAGAGAGAAGGGGGATGGGAGAGAGAGAGAGAAGTGGGATGGGAGAGAGAGGGGGGTGTGGGGGAAAGAGAAAGGGGAGTGTAGGGGAGAGAGAGGGAGCGAGGGAGATAGAGGGTGGGAGAGGAAGGGGGGATGAGAGAGGGAGAAGAGAGGTGGGGGAGAGAGGACGAGGGAACGAGAGAGAGAGAGAGAGAGAGAGAGGGGGGGGATGGGGTGAGAGAGGGGGATGTGGGGGAGTGAGAGAATTCGGTGTGGGGGAGAGAGAGGTGGTTGGGAGATAGGGAGGGAAGAGAGGGCGAGGGAGAGAGATTGAGAGAGAGAGAGGGGGGGTGGAGAGAGAGAGAGGGGTGGGGCAGGGAGAGGGGTGGGGAGGGAGAGAGAGGGGGTGGGGGAGAGGGAGAGAGAGTGGGTGGTGGGTGGGAGAGAGGGGGGTGGGAGTGGGAGAGAGGGGGGTGGGAGAGAGAGAGGGGTGGGAGGGAGAGAGAGGGGAGTGTGGGTGGGAGAGAGAGAGAAAAGGGGGTGGGAGAGTGAGGCGGGAGTTGGAGAGTGAGGGGGGGGTTGGGAGAGAGAGAGAGAGGGGGTGTGTGGGAGGGAGAGAGAGAGAGAGGGGGTGTGTGGGAGGGTGAGAGAGAGAGGGGGTGGGTGAGAGAGAGAGAGAGGGGGTGGGAGAGAGAGAGAGAGAGGGAAGGGGGATGGGAGAGGGCGAGGGAGAGAGAGGGGGCGGGAGAGAGCGAGGAGAGGGAGAGAAGGGGATGGGAGAAAGAGAAAAGGGGGTGGGAGAGAGAAGGGGGTGCGGGAGAGAGAAGGGGTGTGGGGGAGAGGGAGAGAGATGGAGGGGTGGGAGAGAGAGGGGGTGGGGTGGGAGAGAGAGGGGGTGGGGTGGGAGAGAGAGGGGGTGGGGTGGGAGAGAGAGGGGGTGGGGTGGGAGAGAGAGGGGTTGGGGTGGGGGAGAGAGACAGGACGAGGGAGGAAGAGAGAGAAAAGGAGGGGTAGGGGAGAGAGAGTGGGGGGGAGAGAGAGTGGGGGAATGGCAGAGAGAAAGAGGGGGGTGGGAGAGAGAGAGAGAGAGACGGGTTGGGAGAGAGAGGGAGAGAGAGGGGTGGGAGAGAGAGGGGGAGTGGGAAAGAGAGAGGGAGTAGAAGTGAGAGAGAGAGAGAGAGAGAGAGCGAGGGTGGGAGAGAGAGAGGAAAGGGGGAAGGGGATGGGAAAGAGAAGGGGATGAGGGGAGAGAGAACGGGGGATTGGGGAGAGAGAAGAGGGGTTGGGAGAGCGAGAGAAGGGGGGTGGGAGAGCGAGAGAAGGGGGATGGGAGAGCGAGAGAAGGGGGATGGGAGAGAGAGAGGAAGGGGGGATGGGAGAGAGAGAGAGAGAAGGGGGGTGGGAGAGAGAGGGAAGGGGAGGTGGGAGCGAGAGGGAAGGGGGATGGAGAGAGAGAGGGGAGTGCGGGAGAGAGAGAGGGGGGGAGAGAGGGGGTGATGGAAGAGAGAGAGAAGGAGGGTGGGATACAGAGGGAGAGGGGGATGGGAGAGAGGGGGATGGAAGAGAAAGAGAAGTGGGATGGGAGAGAGAGAGGGGTGAGAGAGAGAGAGGAGGGTTGGGAGAGAGAGAGAGAGGAGGGGTGGGAGAGAGAGAGAGAGTGAGGGGGAGGAGAGCGCGAAAGGGGAGGAGAGGGCATAAGGGGGGGGAGAGGGGGGTGGGAGGTGGGAGAGAGAGGGAAGAGGATGGGAGAAAAAGGGTGGGTGGGGGAGAGAGAGGGCCGAGAGAGAGAGAAGGGGGATGGGAGAGAGGGGGAGGAGAGAGAGAGAAGGGGGATGGGAGAGGGAGGGGAGAGAGAGAGAGAAGGGGTGTGGGAGAGGGGGGGTTGTAGGGGAGAGAGAGGGAGAGAGAGAGAGAGTAGGGGCTTGGGAGAGAGGGGGGAGAGAGAAGGGGAGGGGGGAGAGAGAGAGAAGGGGGATGGGAGAGAGAGGGGAGAGAGAGAAAGAGAGAAAGGGGATGGGAGAGGGGGGGTGTGGGGGAGAGAGAGAAGGGGATGGGTGGGGGTGGGGGAGAGAGAGGATGAGGGAGAAAGGGTCGCAAGGAAGGGGGGTCGGATAGAGAGAGAAGGGGGGATGGGAGAGGGAGAAGAGGGGTGGGGGAGAGAGAGGGGGAGAGTGAGAGGGAGAAGAGAGGGGGAGAGAGAAAAGGGGAGAGCGAGAGAGAGGGGGAGAGAGAGCGATGGGGTGTTGGTAAAGAGAGTGGTGGATGGGAGACAGGGGGAAAGAGAGAGGGGTGGGGGGTGGGAGAGAGAGGTGGGTGAGAAAGGGGGTGGGAGAGAGAGCGGAGGCGAGAGAGAGAGAGAGAGGAGGAGGAGGAGGAAGTGAGAGAGAGAGAGAGGAGGCGGGGAGAGAGCGAAAGGGGGAGGAGAGAGCGAAAGGGGGGGGTAGAGAGAGGGAGAGAGGGGGTTAGAGTGAGTGAGACCGAGAGAGAGAGAGAGAAAGGGAGGGGAGAGTGAGAGAAAGGAGGGGAGAGTGAAAGAAAGGGGAGGAGGGAGTGAGAGAAAAGGGGTGGGAAAGAGAGAGAAGGGGGTTGGGAAGAGAGAGGGGTGGGAGAGGTAGAAGGGGGTTGGGAGAATGAGAGGGGGTGGGAGAGAGTGAGAGAAAGGGGGTGGGGAGAGAGTGAGTGAAGGGGGTGGGAGAGAGAGAGAGAGAGTGAGAGAAAGGAGGGGTGAGTGATAGAATGTGGGGGGAAAGAGAGAAAGGAGGGTAGAGTGAGAGAAAGGGGGGGTGAGAGAAAGGGGGGGAGAGAGAATGAGATAAAGGGGTGGGGAGAAAGTGAGAGAAGGGGAGGAGAGAGTGAGAGAAAGGGGGAGGAGGAAGGGGAGAGAGAGAAAGGGGGTGGGAAAGAGAGAGAAGGGGTGGGAAAAAGAGATGGGGTGGGAGAGATGGAAGGTGGCGGGGGGGGGGGAGAGAAGTCGAAGGTGTGGTGGGAGAGAGAGAGGGGGTGGTGGGAGAGAGGGGGAGTGAGGGGGGAGAGAGTGAGAGAGGGAGGGAGGAGAGAGTGAGAAAGGGGGAGAGAGAGTGAGAGACTGGGGGGGAGGGGGTAAAAGAGAGAGAGAGGGGGGGGGGAGAGAGTGTGTGAGACAGAGAGAGAGAAAGGGAGAGAGAGAGAGAAAGTGGGTGGGGAGAGAGTGAGTAAGTGGGTGGGGAGAGAGTGAGAGAAAGGGGGTGGGGAGTGAGAGAAAGGGGGGAAGAGAGTGAGAGAAAGGGGGGAAGAGAGTGACAGAAAGGGGGGAAGAGAGTGAGAGAAAGGGGAGAGAGAGAGGAGGGGGAGATAGAGAGAGGGGGAATTCAGAGACTGGAAGATAGAGAGAGAGTGACAGAGGGAGAGGAGGGGTGGTGAGACAGAGAGAGACAGATGGAGGGGGTGATAGAGGGAGGAGACAGACAGAGAGAGAGAGAGGGGGGCAGAGACAGAGAGAGGGGGAGAAGAGGGAGAGCGAGTGATAGAGAGAGGGGGCGAGAGAACATAAGAATTAGGGGCAGGAGTAGGCCATTCGGCCCCTCAAGCTTGCTCCGCTATCAATAAGATCATGGCTGATCTTTTACCACAACTCTACTTTCCTGCACTATCGCCATATTCCTTGATTCCCTTAATATCCAAAAATCTATCGATCTCTGCCTTGAATATATTCAACGACTGAGCCTCCACAGACCTCTGGGGTAGAGAATTCCAAAGATTCACCACCCTCTGAGTGACAATGTTTCTCCTCATCTCAATCCTAAATGGCCGACCCTTTAATCTGGGACTGTGACCCCTGGTTCTAGACTCCCCAGCCAGAGGAAACATCATCCCTGCATCTACCCTCTCAAGCCCTGAAAGAATTTTGTATATTTCAATGAGATCACCTCTCATTCTTCTAAACGCTTGAGAATATAGGTCTAGTCTACTCGATCTCTCCTTATAGGACAATCCCCCCATCCCAGGAATAAGTCTGGTAAACCTTCATTGCACTCCCTCAATGGCAAGTATCTACTTCCTTCGGTAAGACCAAAACTGTACACAATACTCCAGGTGAAGTCTCACCAGGGCGCTATATAATTGCAGTGAAGTAGGGGGAGGGAGAGAGGTGGGGGAGGTTGAGGGGGGAAGGGAGAGAAGGGGAGGAGAAGGAGGGAGGAGGGGAAGAGAGAAGGCGACGGGGGTTGAGGGGGAAGGGAGAAAGAGGGGGTTGAGGAGAGGACGGGAGAAGGAGGGGGTTGAGGTGGAAAGGGAGAAGGATGGAAGTGGAGGGAGGTTGAGGGGGAAGGGAGAAGGAGAGAAGTGGAGGGGGCTTGGGGGAGAGAAGAAGGAAGGGAGTTGAGGGGGGGAAGGGAGAAGGAGGGGGGTATTGAGTGGGGAAGAAACATAGAAACATAGAAAATAGGTG
Organism: Pristiophorus japonicus; assembly: GCF_044704955.1. NCBI lineage: Eukaryota > Metazoa > Chordata > Chondrichthyes > Pristiophoridae > Pristiophorus > Pristiophorus japonicus. The sequence continues at coordinate 291,134,562 of NC_091981.1, read as the reverse complement.
CAGGAGTAGGCCATTCGGCCCTTCTAGCCTGCACCGCCATTCAATGAGTTCATGGCTGAACATGCAACTTCAGTACCCCATTCCTGCTTTCTCGCCATACCCCTTGAGCCCCCTAGTAGTAAGGACTTCATCTAACTCCTTTTTGAATATATTTAGTGAAGGGAGAAGGAGGGGGGTTGAGGGGAAGGGAGAGGAAGGAGGGGAGAGGGAAGGGAGTGAGAGGGAAGGGGGATGATGGGGAGGGGAGAGAGGGGCTGGAAGGGAGGGAGAGAGAGAGGGAGGGAGGGATGGTGAGAGGGGGAGGGAGGATTGAATTCCATTTGCAATTTTTCTCCTGACCTGACCAGTTCATGCATATCTTCCTGCAATCTACTGCTTTCTTCCTCGCTATTGACCAGATGGCCAATTTTTCTTATGTTTTCTTGTCCTGGATGCCCCCATTTGCTGAAAAAGCTTTTCTCTATCTACTCTATCAATTACATTCAAAATCCTAAAAGTCTCAATTAAGTCACCCCTTAACCTTCTGTATTCCAGACAATACAAGCCTAATTTATGTAACCTTTCCTCATAATCTAACCCTTAGAGTGCTGATAACATCCTGGTGACTCTGCAGTGCACTTCTTCCAAGGCCAATATATCCTATCTAAGGTGTGATACCCAGAACTGTACACAGTATTTTAGATATGGCCTAACCAAGGCTTTGTATAGCTGTAACAAAACTTCTTACCCATTTTATTCCAGACCTCTAGTTATAAATTAGCCTTTTTGATTATTTTTTTTGATCTGACTACGACATAGAAACATAGAAAATAGGTGCAGGAGTAGGCCATTCGGCCCTTTGAGCCCGCACCGCCATTCAATAAGATCATGGCTGATCATTCCCTCAGTACCCCTTTCCTGCTTTCTCTCCATACCCCTTGATCCCCTTAGCCGTAAGGGCCATATCTAACTCCCTCTTGAATATATCCAATGAACTGGCATCAACAACTCTCTGCGGCAGGGAATTCCACAGGTTAACAACTCTCTGAGTGAAGAAGTTTCTCCACATCTCAGTTCTAAATGGCCTACCCCTTATCCTAAGACTATGTCCCCTGGTTCTGGACTTCCCCAACATCGGGAACATTCTTCCCGCATCTAACCTGTCCAGTCCCATCAGAATCTTATACGTTTCTATGAGATCCCCTCTCATCCTTCTAAACTCCAGTGAATAAAGGCCTAGTTGATCCAGTCTCTCCTCATATGACAGTCCAGCCATCCCTAGATTCAGTATGGTGAACCTTCGCTGCACTCCCTCAATAGCAAGAACGTCCTTCCTCAGATTAGGAGACCAAAACTGAACACAATATTCCAGGTGAGGCCTCACCAAGGCCCTGTACAACTGCAGTAAGACCTCCCTGCTCCTATACTCAAATCCCCTAGCTATGAAGGCCAACATACCATTTGCCTTCTTCACCGCCTGCTGTACCTGCATGCCAACTTTCAATGTCTCGTTGCACCTCCCCTTTTCCTAATCTGCCGCCATTCAGATAATATTCTGCCTTCGTGCTTTTAACCCCAAAATGGATAACCTCACATTTATCCACATTATACTACATCTGCCATGCATTTGCCCACTCACCTAACCTGTCCAAGTCACCCTGCAGCCTCTTAGCACCCTCCTCACAGCTCACATCGCCACCCAGTTTAGTGTCATCTGCAAACTTAGAGATATTACATTCAATTCCTTCATCTAAATCGTTAATGTATGTTGTAAAGAGCTGGGGTCCCAGCACTGAGCCCTGCGGTACTCCACTAGTCACTGCCTGCCATTCTGAAAAGGACCCGTTTATCCCGACTCTCTGCTTCCTGTTTGCCTACCAGTTCTCTATCCACATCAGTACATTAACCCCCAATACCATGCACTTTGATTTTGCACACGACATTTTAGCGATCTGTGTACATGGACCCCATAATCTCTTTTTTATCTCTGCTGTTCCAAGTTTTTCACCATTTCTGTAGCTATATCCTTTTTTTGGTCCACTTACCTGCATTGAAATCCATCTGGCACAGAGAGAGGGGCAAGAGTAGAGAGAGAGAGAGAGAGAGAGAGAGAGACAAAAGGAAAGAAATGAAGGGGAGGCGAGGAAAGAGAGAAACGAGGAAAGGGCAATGAAGAGGAGGGGAGAGGGGGGGTAAGAAGAGAGTGAGAAAGGGAAAGGGAAAGGATAAAGGGAGGAAGGGAAGGGCAAAGAGGGAGGAGGGGAAAAAGCGAGAGAAGGAGAGAAAGGAAAGGGGCATGGTTGAAGAAAAATAAGTGGGAAGAGAAGTGGCGGAACAGAGGAAGAAAATGGGAAAGGGAAAAGATAGAGAATGAGAGGGGGTGGAATAGAAGGAAGGGGAGGAAAAGGGGAAGTAGGAGGAAGGGAAGATAGGTAATAGCAAAAGAGATGGGGAGAAAGCAATGGAAGAGGTGAATAAAAGCTGGTAGTAAAGAGGAAAGATTGAAGAAAAGAGCAGTAGAAAGAGAAGGAAAGTGGAGGAAGAGATGGTGAAGAGGGGAAAGGAAGGAGAGGAAGAGAAGAGCGTGAAGCACTGGTAAATATATTGCTGGCTGCTGCTGATATCAGAAAGTGATAACCCACAGGTAGAGTCATGGTGACAGAAACTGTACAAAGTATTTACAGAACAAAAACAGGTCATTTGGCCCAATGGTCCCACCTGAGTTAATGTTTCACAAGAGTCTCCACCCACCCCTCTTCACTTAACCCCATCAACATAACCTTCTATTCCTTTCTCGCGTATCTGTCGCCCCCTGGAAAGCATCTACACTAGTTGCCTCAACTACTCCCTGTGGTAGCAAGTTCCACATTTTAACCATTCTCTGGGCAAAGAAGTTTCTCCTGAATTCCTTATCCGATTTAGAGTGGTTTCACAAACTGTGTGTGGCGTGATGGGAGGTCTGTACACTTTTTTGATAGATCAGTGAGGATGGCCTTTTCTCAGTCCTTTCGTGAATAAAGGTGTAGTGACTCTGGAAACTGATTGAAAAATACTAAGAGACTTAAAAGTGGGCCCCACCAGGGATATCAAGAAAAGAGGAACAACCTGCAAGGAAAAGTCAAACCTTTTTAAAAAAAAATTTGAACATACCTCTGAAAAGGCTTCTCAGGCAAAAGATGGCACAAGACTCAGAACTCAAACTATCTGATACATGGCACTCAAAGATCAGAAGGGTGCAAGTCAGAATAACTTATTGTTACTGTCAACAATTGCTTCATTATCCAGCATGTTAGAGAGAGCCCAAGAGGGGATACTATATTATCGAAAATCCTATAATGATATTGGATCTCCATGTGGGGGAGCATCCAGGCAAAAGTGGTCATAGTAATGTTGGGCTTCAGTTGGCAAGGAGAATTGGTGCTACAGATATTTTCAGCAGTTTCTGGAAACAGGACTTGAATATAGGAGCAGGGAGGTCTTACTGCAGTTGTACAGGGCCTTGTTGAGACCACACCTTGAATATTGTGTGCAGTTTTGGTCTCCTAATTTGAGGAAGGGCATTCTTGTTATTGAGGGAGTGCAGTGAAGGTTCACCAGACTGATTCCTGGGATGGCAGAACTGACATATGAAGAAAGACTGGATCGACTAGGCTTATTTTCACTGGAATTTAGAAGAATGAGAGGGGATCTCATAGAAACATATAAAATTCTGACAGGATTGGACAGGTTAGATGAAGGAAGAATGTTCCCGATGTTGGGGACGTCCAGAACCAGGGGTCACAGTCTAAGGATAAGGGGTAAGCCATCTAGGACTGAGATGAGGAGAAACTTCTTCAGTCAGAGAATTGTGAACCTGTGGAATTCTCTACCACAGAAAGTTGTTGAGGCCAGTTCGTTAGATATATTCAAAAGGGAGTTAGATATGGCCCTTACGGCTAAAGGGATCAAGGGGTATGGAGAGAAAGCAGGAATAGGGTACTGAAGTTGCATGATCAGCCATGATCATAATGAATGGTGGTGCAGGCTCGAAGGGCCGAATGGCCTACTCCTACACCTATTTTCTATGTTTCTATGTTTCTCACTAACTGACTGCATTTTTTGAGAAAGTGACCAGAATGGAGGATATGGCAGACTTTTACATACTGCAGACCCCAGATTTCTAAAAAGCCTTTGAAAAACTTACATCCGAACATACGGAAATGATGAACAGGAAAAGACTCATGATGGCAGGAACATCATGACTAGACACTCCCTACCCCTCCACCACTCCACCCTAATGCCCACCCACCTACCCCCCGTTCCATGGAGAAAAATCATATCTTTCATCCAACGTCCCAGACTCCTCCATCACCACCCCTGGGTATGTCCTGCCCCACTGCTGGGACAAACACACCAGGGGTGGCACAGTGGTATACAGTTGGGAAGGAGTGGCCCTGGGAGTCCTCAACAATGATTTCTGATCCCTTGAGGTCTCATGTCATCAGGTCCAACATGGGTAAGGAGACCTCCTGCTGATTACCACCGTGCGCCCTCCCTCAGCTGATGAATCAGTACTCCTCTACTTGGAAGAAGCACTGAAGCAAGGGCACCGAATGTACTCTGGGTGGGGTCTTCAAAGTCCCAAGTTGGTAGCACCACTACTGAAGGATATAGCTGCCAGACTGGGCCTGCGGCAGATGGTGAGCACGAGGGAAAAACCTATTTGACCTCGTCCTCACCAATCTATCTGTCACGGATCCATCTGTCCATGGCAGTATTGGTAGGAGTGACCACCGCACAGTCATTGTGGAGGGGAAGTTCCGTCACATTGAGGACACCTCCATCGTTTTGCGTGGCAATACCACTGTGCTAAATGGGATAGATTCAAAACGGATCTAGCAGCTCAAATCTGGTCACCCATGGTGTGCTGTCAGCATATCTGTCATGTATCTCACACCACTGTATATTACTGTATCTTACCATGCTATACATGACTGTAACTAGATATGACCTGTAACCACAAGCATACCTTACCACCAGGGGTGCACTTGCAGGAGACACTGCATACCTGTTCCACACAGGTATATAAAGGCAGGTCTCAGGCAAGTGAGGCATTCCAGAGCTGTGAAATAAAGGTGCAGGTCCTGAGTGACCTTGACTTCAGCATGTGCCTCGTGTAAGTCTGTACTGCAGGGTCAGGACTTTACAATATCCAGTTACAGTCATGTATAGCATGGTAAGATACAGTTATATACAGTGGTGTGAGATACATGACATCACCCTCCCCCAAGGTCTTATTGCCTTTATAGATTCAGTCTCTCAGGTGGTCTACGCTCTCGCGTGGAGCGTCTTAGTTGTGGTTCAGTTGTTTGCCTTGGTGCCTGTTTTTCATTCGGTGTGATTGCTGGTATCTCGCCTGGGCTGTCTGTTTCGTTTGGTGTGATTGCTGGTATCTTGCCTGGGCTGTCTGTTGAGACTGCCCTTTCCTCAGATTGTTCCACCTGTCTGTCCACCAGGTGTGATGTGAGTTCCACATTGTAAAGGGCATTGGAAAATGTTTGGAGTGGCCCCCCAGATTGGGGGGTACTTGATTTAAATGTTTTATTTTGTCTCCCCTAAAAGAGTTGTGAGTTCCACATTGTAGTCTGCCTCTGGTTCTTCAGTGTTATCAGTGAATCTACGTTTTACTTGGTCTACATGCCTCTGGCAGGTTTGGCCATTGTCCATTTGTACAACCAGTAGCCGGTTTCCCTCTTTGTCTATTACTGTTCCTGCAAGCCATTTGGGGCACCGGCCATAATTGAGCACAAACACTTTGTCCCCTAGCTCATTCCACTTCCCACTCGAATTTCGGTCATGGTACTCAGTTAGCTTTTGACGCTTAGCTTCAACAATTTCATGCATGTCTGGGAGGATTAACGAGAGCCTGGTCTTTACGATTCGTTTCATCAATAGTTGCAGACCCCAGGCAACGAATGCGGACGAGATCTGTATGCCAGCAGCAGTCGCGACAGGCGGCTCTGCAGCATGGGATCTTGGATTCTGAGCATGCCTTGTTTAATGATCTGCACTGCTCGCTCCGCCTGGCCATTGGAGGCCGGCTTGAAAGGTGCCGTCTTAACGTGATTTATACCGTGGTCAACTATAAAATCGTGAAATTCTGCGCTGGTGAAGCACGGACCATTATCACTGACCAATATGTCAGGAATTCCGTGCGTTGCAAACATGGTTCTAAGGCTCTCCACAGTGGTGGAGGTGGTGCTCGAGTTTAAAATGGTGCACTCGATCCATTTTGAAAATGCATCAACGACTATGAGGAACATTTTGCCCATGAATGGGCCCGCATAGTCTACATGCACCCGCGACCACGGTTTGGGGGGCCAGGGCCAGGGGCTTAGGGGGGCCTCCCTGGGAGCATTACTGAGTTGGGCACAAATGGTGCACCAACGGACGCAGAGCTCCAAATCCGTGTCCGTGAGGGAGTGCAGCGAAGGTTCACCAGACTGATTCCCGGGATGGCGGGACTGACCTATCAAGAAAGACTGGATCAACTGGGCTTGTATTCACTGGAGTTCAGAAGAATGAGAGGGGACCTCATAGAAACGTTTAAAATTCTGATGGGTTTCGACAGGTTAGATGCAGGAAGATGTCCCAATGTTGGGGAAGTCCAGAATCAGGGGTCACAGTCTAAGGATAAGGGGTAAGCCATTTAGGTCCGAGATGAGGAGAAACTTCTTCACCCAGAGAGTGGTGAACCTGTGGAATTCTCTACCACAGAAAGTTGTTGAGGCCAATTCACTAAATATATTCAAAAAGGAGTTAGATGTAGTCCTTACTACTAGGGGGATCAAGGGCTATGGCGAGAAAGCAGGAATGGGGTACTGAAGTTGCATGTTCAGCCATGAACTCATTGAATGGCGGTGCAGGCTAGAAGGGCCGAATGGCCTACTCCTGCACCTATTTTCTATGTTTCTATGTTTCTATGTTTCAATGCCTGGCCACCAGACATGAGGTCTGGCTATGGCCTTCATAAGGACGTTCCTCGGGTGCTCGCGATGGAACTCCCGGACAAACGCCTCCCAGCCTCGTAAGGGCATAACTACTCGGCTGCCCCACATCAGGCAGTCTGCTTGTAGTGAGAGTTCATGCATGCGCCGATGGAAGGGTTTGACCTCCTCGGGGCAGGCATCGCTAGCCTCTGCCCAGTCACTGGTTAAAACGCATCTTTTTACTGAGGATAACGTGGGGTCGCTGGTCGTCCAGGCTCTGATTTGGCGAGCAGTCATGGGCGAACCTGTGGATTCAAAGGCATTGATTGCCATGACCATCTCACAGTCCTGTTCGTCAGGCCCTTCTGTGGTCGCCAGGGGTAGCCTGCTAAGCGCATCGGCGCAGTTGTCTGTGCCTGGTCTGTGCCTTATTGTGTAGTCGTAAACCGCCAGCATGAGTGCCCACCGCTGAATGCGCACCGAGGCATTGGCATTTATTGCCTTGCACTCGGATAGGAGGGACGTGAGGGGTTTGTGGTCAGTTTCTAATGCAAACTTGGCCCCGAAAAGGTATTGGTGCATCTTTTTGACACCGTACACCCACGCGAGCGCCTCCTTCTCAACCATACCGTACCCGCGCTCCGCCCATGAAAGTGACCTGGAAACATAAGCAACAGGCTGCAATTTACCCGCATCATTGACATGCTGTAAAACGCACGCGACCCCGTATGTTGATGCATCACACGTAAGGACTAACTTTTTACCTGGGTCAAAAAAGGCTAAAACACTCTTGGAACATTGAAGGTTGCGTGCCTTATTGAAGGCACGTTCTTGGGCGTCCCCCCAAAACCAATCGCACCCCTTTCTGAGTCGCACGTGGAGAGGCTCCAGCAGCGTGCTCAAGTTCTGCATAAAGTTCCCAAAGTAATTGAGTAGCCCGAGAAAGGCGCGCAGTTCCGAGACATTCCGGGGCCTGGGTGCCAGGCGAATCGCTTCGGTTTTGGATTCGGTTGGGCGGATTCCATCAGCGGCAATCCTTCTGCCCAAAAATTCAACCTCGGGCGCGAGAAACAGACACTTGGATTTCTTAACTCTTAGGCCTACACAGTCCAATCGACTTAGTACTTCCTCCAAATTGTGGAGATGGGAGTCGGTGTCCCTGCCCGTGATGAGTATGTCATCTTGAAACACAACCGTCCCCGGGATGGACTTGAGCAGACTTTCCATGTTGCGCTGGAATATAGCAGCTGCCGACCTGATGCCGAATGGGCATCGATTGTACACAAAAAGGCCTTGATGTGTGTTGATGGTGGTGAGTAGCTTAGACTCTTCGGTCAGTTCTTGCGTCATATACGCAGATGTGAGGTCAAGTTTCGAGAAAAGTTTTCCTCCAGCCAACGTGGCAAATAGGTCCTCCGCTCTGGGCAGTGGGTATTGGTCCTGTAGGGAGACTCTGTTTATGGTAGACTTGTAATCCCCACAGATTTGCACGGATCCATCAGGCTTCATGACTGGGACGATGGGACTTGCCCAGTCGCTGAATTCCATGGGAGAAATTATGCCTTCCCGCAGAAGCCGTTCTAGTTCGTTTTCAATCTTTTCCCGCATCACATAAGGCACAGCTCTAGCCTTGTGATGGACCGGTCTGACATTCTGTGTGATGTAGATTCTAACTGTAGCCCCTTTGAAGGTGCCCACACCTGGCTGAAAGAGATGTTCAAAACGGCTTAGAACTGTTGAGCAGGAGGTCCGTTCCTCTGACGACATGGCATAAACATCATCCCATTTCCAATTAAGTTCTGCTAGCCAGCTTCTCCCCAACAGGGCTGGGAGATCCCCGGGGACAATCCACAGGGAAAGTCAGTGCACCATCCCTTTGTGTGTGACTGAGAGCATGGCGCTGCCAAGGACTGGGACGATTTCTTTAGTATAGATCCTTAGTTTGGTGTCGATCTTTGTGAGTTTTGGTCTGTTGCTTTTGTGCGGCCACAGCTGTTCAAATTGTTGAACGCTCATGAGGGATTGACTGGCCCCCGTGTCCAGTTCCATGTTGACGGGTATCCCATTGAGTAGGACCCTCATCATAATTGGAGGCGTCTTGGTGTAAGAACAGTGGACATTGATCGTGTTAACCCGCTGTACCTCGGCGTCCCGTGCACTGTTCCAACCGTCTTCTGGTCCGCTTTCCGACCCTTCCGATTCGTATACCAGCCGAGCTGCTGTTTTTCTGTACATACTAGCCAGATGCCCTGTATAGTTGCAGTTTCTGCAAACGGCATGCTGAAATCGACACATCCTGGTTGAGTGCCTTCCCCCACATCTCCAACACAGATCGCTTCCATTGTTTCCGAAGGATGAGCTGCGTCTAGCTGATCTCCCTTGAGCTTCTCTCAATCTGTTGTTGATTGCTCGCATTGTGGTTGATGAGGTGTGATCGGCCATTCATGTGGCCCTTGATTTTGATGGCTTCTGGCACCACTGTCTGCTGTTGAAGGCCTGTTCTCCTGCCTTTGTCTGTGTGTGGGGGTAATTGTTTGTTTCACAATGTGAACCCCTTGTTCCGATGCCTCGTTGGTTGTCATACCTGAAGTATAGATCAGCCTCGTTTCTTCTTCTCCTACCAAGAATGTCTGTGCGACCAGTGCTGCTGCCTCTAGAGTCAAGTTCTTAGTCTCTATAAGCTTTCGGAATATGCCTGCATGGCCTATTCCTTCAATAAAAAAGTCTCTCAGTACTTCTCTCCTTAGTTCATCGGGGAACTCACATGAGCCTCCGAAGTTCCGCCACGAAGTCGGGTATGCTCTGGCCCACACAGCGTCTGTAGTTGTAGAACCTGTGTCTAGCCATGTGTAGGCTGCTCGCTGGCTTCAGGTGGTCTCTCACCAGTGTGCTCAACTCCTCAAATGAGTTGTTTGCTGGTTTCTCGGGTGCCAGCAGGTCTTTCATTACAGCGTATGTTTTCGAGCCACAGCTGGTCAAGAGATGGGCTCTTCTCTTGTCTACCTTATCGTCGCCTAACCAGTCTTTGGTTACAAAGCTTTGCTGGAGCCTTTCTATAAAGTCATCCCAATTGTCTCCAGCATTGTATTTCTCATCTGAGCTGTTGGTAGCCATTCTATGGATTCTGTGATCCCGTAACTCGTCGCCACTGTTAAGTCCTGACTCTAATGTACTGACTTACACGAGACACATGCTGAAGTCAAGGTCACTCAGGACCTGCACCTTTAATTCACAGCTCTCCAGTGCTGCACTTGCCTGAGACCTCCCTTTTATATACCACAGTGGGACAGGTATGGAGTGTCTCCTGCAAGTGGTAAGGTATGCTTATTGTTACAGGTCATATCCAATTACAGTTCATGTATAGCATGGTAAGATACAGTTATATACAGTAATGTGAGATACATGACAAGAACACTCTACGGCCCTGGAACGAACGGATGGTGAGGCAGTACGGTGGTCTCGGATTGGGTGGATTCCTGCAGCCTGCAGCAGTGGTCCCTTCTGTTTGGCCATTCCCCGAGCTGTTGGAGGTGTTAGGTCATAGCCAGCATTGATCCAGCCCAGAGGTTGAGCTTGTCCAAGGTGTTAGGCCGTAGCCAGCATGTATCCACCCCGGGGATGCTCTTCCCCTAACTGCCTGTTTCTCTCTGTCAGTTGCCCATTTTATACATTATTTCAGTGGGCCGGTGGATACCTTGCATCAATCATTTTTACCCATTCCATGGTACAATTACAGGGCAGAGGGTACCTCTGACAGCCCCCTCTCATCCTCATGAGGTTAGCTTTTTCCTTATCTCTGTTCTAAATGTCTTGTTGTTTTTCTATGGTCAGTTTGCTCATCCCACAGCTTCTTGCTACCTCCATCATCAGTGACAGCGCGGCAGCCCCGACCTGCGAGAGACCATCAGCGGCAGGTCGGGGCCATAAAAGGAGCGGCGAGCAGCGGCCATGGGCAGAGTGGCGGTGTACCACTTCGAGCTGGTGCAGGAGGGCGATGGCAGCCAAGAGGGATGTCATCAAGGTCCAGGTCGGTGATTGGAGCGTGGGCAGATACAGCAGGAGCAGCGAGGTCGGGGCGAAGGAGTGGGATGTGATCGGGGCCCAGGAGAGGCGTGAGTTCAGAGCCAGAAGAGGCGAGGGCCCAGGGGCAGCACGGGCCAGCCCACACTGCGATATGTATGCCCAGTAGGCCCGTGCAGCAGAGCTGGTCTCCAGTTGTCTTGGGTCATCCTTGCCACTGGACCAAGACCTAGCTCTGTCAAGACCGTGTGGTGGCTGGTGTGCAACGGCCACCCCACGTTAAAAAAATCCACGCACAGGCATCTTCCACCCTTCAAGATGTAGATCTGGAATATTACGTCCTTCATTGAAACACCTGTGAACTCATCCCTTTTTGGCGTGGAAACAAGTCATCCTCAATTCGAGGGACTGCCTATGATGATGATGCCATCATCAGTTTAGTCTTGTCTGCTGGGAGACCTGCTTTTCGTGTATTAACCTTGTAACGACCTTAGTTCTCTGTGTCTGCTGAGTTGACATAAGTACTTTTTAAATAAAATTATTACTTCTTTTATAATTCGCAATTTCTTCAGATTCATGATTTCTTGCACATCTACAAAATGCACTGAAGCAACTCTTCGAGGCTTCTCCAACACCACCTCCCAAACCCACGACCTCTATCACCTAGAAGGGCAAGGGCAGCAGGTGCATGAGAACACCACCGCCTGCAAGATCCCCTCCAAGTCACACACCATCTTGATTTGGAAATATATCACCATTCCTTCATCATGGTGGGTCAAAATCCTGGAACTCCCTCACTAACAACACTGTGGGAGCACCTTCACCTCACGGACTGCAGCGGTTCAAGAAGGCCGCTCACCACCTAGAGATAGGCAATAAATGCTGGCCTTGGCAGTGATGCCCACATCCCGTGAATGAATAAAAAAATGATGTAACTATTTGTACTGCACTTTCTTTGACAGACAGGTGTCTGTCCAGCCCTGCTCCCGACACCCACCTGCCCGTACTGCAATGTTTTGACTGACAGGTGACAAGCCTCGCCCCTGTCAAGCTCTGCCCACCCCCCCGACCGGCCGAATCATTCCATGAACATGGTGCTGAGAAGCATGACCTGAAGCTCCAACTCTCTCCCCCTTGGCCGGCGTGGGCCCGATAGCGAGAGAGAGAGGCTGGAGGAGGGGGGCGGGGGGAGAGAGAGAGCGAGAGGCCGGGTGTGGGGGTGGGGGAGAGAGAGAGGCTGGGGGGGGAGAGAGAGAGAGGCTGGGGGGGAGGGAGAGGGGCTGGGGGGAGAAAGAGAGAGGCTGGTGGGGGAGGGAGCGAGAGAGAGGGGGGAGAAAGAGAGAGGCTGGTGAGGGAGGGAGAGAGAGAGAGGGGGAGAAAGAGGCTGGGGGGAAGAGAGAGAGGCTGGGGGGGTGGGAGAGGCTGGGATGGTGGAGAGAGCGAGGCAGGGGGGAGGGAGGCTGGCGGGGGGAGGGAGAGAGGGGCGATGGAGCGAGATGAGGGAGGGAGAGACAAGGGGGGGGCGGGGGAGAGAGACTCGGGGAGGGGGGGGAAGAAAGCTGCGGAAGGGGAAGAAGACGGATCACATTCTTCCAACCCCCGTCGGAGTGGATGATATCCAGAAGTCATGATACTGTCACTATTCACTTCATACCCAATAAACCTGTTAACATTCCGTACACAAGGCCTGCCCCATCTATGGTGGTGGTGGTGGGCGGGGGGTTAGGGGAGGAGGCACTTGGACTGGGGTAAGGCACTTCGGTTGGGGGAGGCACTTTGGCTGGCCCTTGCTGTCTTCTGGGGAGCTCTGCCCTCTGTCCTCTGCTTCAGGAAATCAAAGTGGATCAAGTTACAATTTGCAAGTCAGTGAGACCTTGGGATGGACGGTTCCAGTTACACATTCCTGTGAAACTTCAGGGTGTGGCTTATCCTCCGAGGGGACCAATCAGAAACAAAGGGTGGAGCATGTTGGCCATTTTGACAGTACAAATAAGCACATCCATAAAAAAAGAGGGGAAAGCCAGAGAAAAACCCAGGATCAGTAAGGAAAAAAAATCTATATAAAATTCCTCTCCGACCGCCCCTCAGGTAATCGAATCCAGTCCAGGAGATCACATGGACCGAGTGTTGTCTATGAAGGCACTGACCTTCAATATGATACGATCTCTGCCCCAGTCAGCAACCGGTCCAGCCCCCTCTGGAAGGCAATGCAGAGTCAGCACCCAACACACCAGCCGGCATTGTATTCCAGAGGATCACGACTCTCTTTTAATCGAAGCACTGACCACACTTGATCAGCTCCGCTGGGCAGGCCCGGAAGTCGGCGCGGTCCCAGCCTGCAAGACCATCAGCAGGCCGGGGCCATTAGAGGGAGCAGTGTGCAGCGGCATACCACTGCAGGAGGGCGACGGCTGCGAAGCCAGGTCGCTGATTGTAGTGCGGGCAGACACAGCAGGAGGAGCGAAGGAGCGGCAAGAGTCCATAGAGGGAAGTGACCGGGGCCCAGGAAAGGCGTGAATCTGGGGCCCAGAAGAGGCAAGGGCCCAGGGGCAGCACTGGCCAGCCCACACTGCTATAGCTGTGCGCACTCGGTCTGTGCAGCAGAGCAGGTCTCCAGTTATCCTGCTTAACCCTTGCCACTGGACCAAGACCTAGCTCTGTCAAGCCCGTGTGGTGGCTGGTGTGCAATGGCCACCACACGTTAAAAAAATCCAAGCACAGGCATCTTGCACCCTTCACAATGTAGTTTGTGATCTGGAATATTAGGTCCTTCATTGAAACACCTGTGAACTCATTCCTTTTTGACGTGGAAGCAAGTCATCCTTGCTTCGAGGGACCGCCAATGACATAGTTCGCATGCCAGACACGAGACTCCCAAAGCAAGCGCTCTACTTGGAACTCCTTCATGGCAAACGAGCCAAAGGTGGGCAGTGGAAACATTACAAAGACATCCTCAAAGCCTTCCTGATAAAGTGCAACATCCCCACTGACACCTGGGAGTCCCTGGCTAAAGACCTGCCTAAGTGGAGGAAGTGCATCTGGGAGGGCGCTGAGCACCTCAAGTCTTGTTGCCGAGAGCATGTAGAAATCAAGTGCAGGCAGTGGAAGGAGCGTGCGGCAAATGAGCCCCACTCACCCCTTCCCTCAACGACTATCTGTCCCAACCGGGGCCGGAGTCTGTGGTTTCTCCCAAAGTTCAGCATCTTTATACCCTGTATAATACACAGGGCTGTAGTAATACCTGGAAATTGATGGGATTGAAGGCCAATAAATCTCCAGAGCCTGATGGTCTGCATTCCAGAGTACTTAAGGAGGTGGCCTTGGAAATAGCAGATGCATTGACAGTCATTTTCCAACATTCCATTGACTCTGGATCAGTTCCTATCGAGTGGAGGGTAGCCAATGTAACCCCACTTTTTAAAAAAGGAGGGAGAGAAAACAGGAAATTATAGACCGGTCAGCCTGACATCAGTTGTGGGTAAAATGATGGAATCAATTATTAAGGATGTCATAGCAGCACATTTGGAAAGAGGTGACATGATAGGTCCAAGTCAGCATGGATTTGTGAAAGGGAAATCATGCTTGACAAATCTTCTGGAATTTTTTGAGGATGTTTCCAGTAAAGTGGACAAGGGAGAACCAGTTGATGTGGTGTATTTGGACTTTCAGAAGGCTTTCGACAAGGTCCCACACAAGAGATTAATGTGCAAAGTTAAAGCACATGGGATTGGGGGTAGTGTGCTGACGTGGATTGAGAACTGGTTGGCAGACAGGAAGCAAAGAGTAGGAGTAAATGGGTACTTTTCAGAATGGCAGGCAGTGACTAGTGGGGTATCGCAAGGTTCTGTGCTGGGGCACCAGCTGTTTACATTGCACATTAATGATTTAGACGAGGGGATTAAATGTAGTATTTCCAAATTTGCGGATGACACTAAGTTTGGTGGCAGTGTGAGCTGCGAGGAGGATGCTATGAGGCTGCAGAGTGACTTGGATAGGTTAGGTGAGTGGGCAAATGCATGGCAGATGAAGTATAATGTGGATAAATGTGAGGTTATCCACTTTGGTGATAAAAACAGAGAAACAGACTATTATCTGAATGGTGACAGATTAGGAAAAGGGGAGGTGCAATGAGACCTGGGTGTCATGGTACATCAGTCATTGAAGGTTGGCATGCAGGTACAGCAGGCGGTTAAGAAAGTAAATGGCATGTTGGCCTTCATAGCGAGGGGATTTGAGTACAGGGGCAGGCAGGTGTTACTACAGTTGTACAGGGCCTTGGTGAGGCCACACCTGGAGTATTGTGTACAGTTTTGGTCTCCTAACTTGAGGAAGGACATTCTTGCTATTGAGGGAATGCAGCGAAGGTTCACCAGACTGATTCCCGGGATGGCGGGACTGACATATCAAGAAAGACTGGATCAACTGGGCTTGTAATCACTGGAGTTCAGAAGAATGAGAGGGGATCTCATAGAAACGTTTAAAATTTTGACAGGTTTAGACAGGTTCGATGCAGGAAGAATGTTCCCAATGTTGGGGAAGTCCAGAACCAGGGGTCACAGTCTAAGGATAAGGGGTAAGCCATTTAGGACCAAGATGAGGAGAAACTTCTTTACCCAAAGAGTGGTGAACCTGTGGAATTCTCTACCACAGAAAGTTGTTGAGGCCAATTCACTAAATATATTCAAAAAGGAGTTGGATGTAGTCCTTACTATAAGGGGATCAAGGGGTATGGCGAGAAAGCAGGAATGGGGTACTGAAGTTGCATGTTCAGCCATGAACTCATTGAATGGCGGTGCAGGCTCGAAGGGCCGAATGGCCTACTCCTGCACCTATTTTCGATGTTTCTATGTTTCTATGAATCAATCTTTGACCATAGAAACGTAGAAAATAGGAGCAGTAGTAGGCCATTCGGCTCTTCAAGTCTGCACCGCCATTCAATATGATCATGGCTGATCCTTTATCTCAACACCATATTCCCTTGATGCCTTTTGTTTCTTGAAATCTATCTATATCCCTCTTAAATATATTCCGTGACTTAGCCTCCACAGCCTTCTGTGGTAGAGAATTTCACAGATTCACCACCCTCTGAGCGAAAAAATTTCTCCTCATCTCGGTCCTAAATTTCCTACCAGAAATCCTGAGACTGTGACCCCTTGTTCTAGACTTCCCAGTCAGGGGAAACATCCTCCCCGCATCCAATCTATCCAACCCAGTCAGAATTTTATACGTTCAGGGTGACCAACCTGAACTGTTTTGTTTTGTCTGAGTCAATTATAATCTATCAATAGTAACTCATTGTGTCTGAACTTGGGGGTTGTGGGGCTTGAGGTTCGCGGAATAATTCGGAAGACCAACCAGGTGGCATCTGCTCACAGCCGGGTTACACAGTAATCCCGCTGGGGACACTGCGCATTGGGCATAGGAGAAGACCTATCTGTCCTTGGTCTCTCTCTCTCTGGGATTAGCCGCTAATCGATGGGCTAGGCAGGAACTATTGGCAAAAGCTCCTGCCGTCCAAAGGGAAACAACCCGAACCGAGGACTTTTAAAGCACGGGTCAACTCAAGGGAGATTCATAGAGACACGGGGCACACAAAACACCCGACAAGTTTTGTCTCAGCACCACCTCTCGCAACCACTCCACAAACTCTGATGAGCAGAAATTTCCTCCAATTAGTTATGAGGAAGACTGGAGCTATTGTCTTCGGTCCCTGGCACACCTCTGTTCCCTCGCCACTGACCGCATCCCTCCTTCTGGCCACTGTCTGAGGCTGAACCAGGCTGTTCGCAAGTTCGCCGTTCTATTTGACGCTGAGTTGAGCTACCAACCCCATATACTCTCCATCACCAAGGCCACTTACTTTCACCTCCGTAACATCACCTGTCTGCACTCCTGTCTCAGTTCATTTGTTACTGAAACCATCATCCATGATTTTGTTACTACCAGAATCAACAATTCCAATGGTCTACTGGCTGGCCTCCCAAGTTGAAACCATTGTAAACTTGAGCTCATCCAAAACTCTGCTGCCATATCCTATCTCGCACCAAGTCCCGTTCACTCATCACCCCTGTGCTCACTGACCCACATTGGCTCTCAGCCTGGCAACGTGCTGCTTTCAGAATTCTCGTCCTTGTTTTCAAATCCCTCCATGGCTTCAGCCCTGCCTGTAACCTCCTTCAGACCTACAACCCTCCCAGTTCTCTGCGCAACTCCAATTCTGGCCCCTTGTGTTGTGTATCTGTAAAGCATGCACTCCCATGTTTCGCCACCAGGGAGCGCTTCCCGTGAAGTCACAAGGGATCCCAGCATCCCTTGGGAGCACTGTATATAAGCCGGCCCCTAAGGCCTGTTCCTCACTCTGGAGTGTCTTAATAAAGACTGAGGTCACTGTTACTTTAACCTCCCTGTGTGCAGTCTCATCTGTGTTAGGAACACAATAACTGGCGACGAGTATACGAATCCAACGCAAAGATGCAGCAAACTGTGGGCATCCTGGAGAAGTTCTCAGAGGGTGAGGATTGGGAAGCCTATGTCGAACGGCTAGACCAGTACTTTGTAGCCAACGAGCTGGACGGAGAAGGAAGCGCTGTAAAAAGGAGAGCGGTCCTCCTTACAGTCTGCGGGGCACCGACCTACAGCCTCATGAAGAATCTTCTGGCTCCAGTGAAACCCAAAGATAAGTCATATGAGGAGCTGAGTACACTGGTTCGGGAGCATCTTAACCTGAGGGAGAGCGTGCTGATGGCAAGGTATCGGTTCTACACATGCCAGCGATCTGAAGGTCAGGAAGTGGCGAGCTATGTCGCCGAGCTAAGGCGACTTGCGGGACAATATGAGTTTGATGGCTACCTGGAGCAAATGCTCGGAGACTTTTTTGTACTGGGCATTGGCCACGAGACCATCCTACGAAAACTTTTGACTGTAGAGACACCGACCCTCAGTAAGGCCATTGGGATAACACAGGCGTTTATGTCCACCAGTGATAACACCAAACAAATCTCTCAGCACACAAGTGCTAGCAATGTTCATCAATTAACTGGAACTGTGTTTGCGAGCAGAAATGTACGGGGCAGAAACCATGAGTCTGCAACTGCCAGTAGGCCTCAGGTGACCCAAGTGACTCAGACTCCCCAACAAAGAATGAATGCAAGGCAATTCACACCTTGATGGCGTTGTGGAGGTTTCCATTCAGCCTATTCATGCCGCTTCAAAGGGTATGTTTGCAAGAGCTGTGAAACAATGGGGCACCTCCAACGAGCTTGCAGACGAGCTGCAAGCTCTGAAAAACCTGCTAACCACCACGTGGCAGAGGAAGATCGGTCCATGGTGGATCAAAGCAATTTCAAGCCTCAGAGAGAGGAGGCAGATGCTGAAGTACACGGGGCGCACACATTTTCGACAAAATGTCCACCTATAATGCTAAATGTAAAATTGAATGGCTTACCCGTAGCCATGGAACTGGACACTGGCGCTAGCCAATCCAACATGAGTAAAAAGATGTTTGAGAGACTGTGGTGCAACAAGGCACTCAGACCAGCCCTGAGCCCCATCCACACGAAACTGAGAACGTACACCAAAGAGCTTATCACTGTCCTGGGCAGTGCTATGGTCAAGGTCACCTATGAGGGCACGGTGCACGAACTGCCACTCTGGATTGTCCCGGGCGATGGCCCTACACTGCTTGGAAGGAGCTGGCTGGGCAAAATCCGCTGGAACTGGGATGACATCCGAGCGCTATCACACGTCGATGAGGCCTCATGTTTCCAGGTTCTCAACAAATTTTCTTCCCTTTTTGAGCCAGGCATTGGAAACTTTTCCAGGGCAAAGGTGCGGATCCACTTGGTCCCAGAGGCACGATCCATTCACCACAAGTTGCGAGCGGTACCTCACATGATGAGGGAGAGAGTGGAAATCGAGCTGGACAGGCTGCAACGCGAGGGCATCATCTCCCCAGTGGAATTCAGCGAGTGGGCCAGCCCGATTGTTCCAGTACTCAAAAGTGATGGCACGGTCAGGATTTGCAGTGATTATAAAGTAACTATTAATTGTTTCTCGCTCCAGGACCAATACCCGCTACCTAAGGCAGACGACCTATTTGCGATGCTGGCAGGAGGCAAGACGTTCACCAAGCTCGACCTGACTTCGGCCTACATGACGCACAAACTGGAGGAGTCTTCGAAGAGCCTCACCTGCATCAACACGCCCAAGGGACTGTTCATCTACAACAGATGCCCGTTTGGAATTCGGTCGGCTGCAGCGATCTTCCAGAGAAACATGGAGAGCTTACTCAAGTCGGTACCACGCACGGTGGTTTTTCAGGACGACATATTGGTCACGGGTCGGGACACCGTCGAGCACCTACAAAACCAGGTCGAAGTGCGTCTCCATGGCAACAGAAGTATAGTTTTTGGGAAGAAAGATCGCGGCTAACGTCATTCGGTCCACAGATGCCAAGACAGAGGCTATCAGGAACGCGCCCAGACCATAGAACGTCATGGAACTGCGGTCGTTCCTGGGACTCCTCAACTATTTTGGTAACTTCCTGCTGGGGTTAAGCACCCTCTTAGAGCCCCTACATGTGTTATTGCGTAAAGGTGAGAACTGGGTATGGGAAAAAAAATCAAGTAATTGCTTTTGAGAAAGCCAGAAACATTTTATGCTCCAACAAGCTGCTTGTATTGTATGCCCCGTGTAAATTACTTGTGCTAGCATGTGATGCGTCGTCGTACGGAGTCGGGTGTGTATTACAACAAGCTAACGTTGCAGGGAAGTTGCAATCTGTCGCCAATGCCTCCAGGAGCTTGTCTAAGGCCGAGAGCGCCTGCAGCATGATTGAGAAAGAGGCATTAGCGTGTGTGTTCGGGGTAAAGAAAATGCATCAGTACCTGTTTGGCCTCAAATTTGATCTGGAAACTGTAAAGTCCTTACTCTACAGTATGAAACCACACAAGGCACATTCTGGGGACAAGGTCACTCTGTGACCTGAACTCTTTATTCACAGGACACCCTGCGTGGGACCTCCCTTTTTATACCTGAGTGATCAGGTAAGGAGTGTCTCCCACAAGTTCACCCCTTGTGGTCAAGGTGTGCATCTAGGTTGAGTGTATACAGTAATGCAATGGTGTTACATTGTGGTTTCCTACATGACATCACCTCCCCCCACAAAGTCTTATTCGAATCATAGGTTTAGTCTTTCAGGTGGTCTACGCTCCCTCGTGGAGCGCCGCAGTTGGGGCTCTGGCTGTTGGACACTGACGTGAGTGTCTGTCACCTGTGGTGATTCCGGCCTGTCCGGGCTGACCTCAGGGACTGTGCATTCTTCTGATTGCTCTTGTTGCTCGTTCACTGGCGGTGTGGCGAGCTCCATCTCATGGTCTTCTTCAGGTACCTCCGTGTCAATGCTGAACCTTTTTTTTACTTGGTTCAGATGCTTATAGCATATCTGACCATTGTTGAGTTTTACCACGGTGACCCTATTCCGCTCTTTGTCAATTACAGTGCCCTCAAGCCATTTGGGCACCATGGCGTGATTGAGGACGAATACAGGATCATTTATTTCTATACATCTCCCCCTCGCATTACAGTCATGGTACTCGTTTTGTGACTTGCGCTTGCCCTCAACTATGTCGGTGAGGACCGGGTGAATGAGGGACAACCAAGTTTTGAGTGTCCGTTTCATCAGTAGCTCTGCGGGTGGGACCCCCGTTAGCGAGTGCGGTCGGGATCTGTAGGCCAGCAGGAGGCGCGATAGGCGGCATTGTAGGGAGGGCCCTTGAATCCTGAGCATACCTTGCTTAATGATTTGGACCGCATGTTCCGCCTGGCCATTGGAGGCCGGCTTTGAACGGCGCAGTCCTGACGTGGTTGATGCCATTGCCCGATATAAACTCTCAGAATTGGTAGCTTGTGAAACATGGGCCATTATCACTAACCAGGATGTCCGGCAAGCCATGGGTTGCAAAGATCACACGTAGGCTTTCCACGGTGGTGGATGACGTGCATAAATTCAGAATGATGCACTCAATCCATTTCGAGTACGCATCTACCACAATAAGGAACAACTTACCCATGAACGGGCCCGCATAGTCAACATGAATGCGTGACCATGGCCTGGTGGGCCAGGGCCACGGGCTGAGCGGGGCCTCCCTGGGGGCATTACCCAGCTGGGCACATGTCGTGCACCTGCGAACACCGTGTTCCAGGTCTGAATCAATTCCAGGCCACCAAACTGTAAAGTCCTTACACAATACCACAAATGCGCATGAGGCACATTCTATGGACCAGGTCACTCCATGACCTGAACCTTTATTCACAGGACCAAGAAGTGATGACCCTGCGTGGGACCTCCCTTTATATACCTGGATCACCAGGTGAGGAGTGTCTCCCACAAGTTCACCCCCTGTGGTCAATGTGTGCATTTCTTCCGTATATACAATATTGCAGTGTTGTTACATAAAGGTTACATACATGACATCACCTCCCCCTCAACATCTTATTGGGATCATAGGTTAAGTCTCTCGGGTGGTCTGCGCTCTCTCATGGAGCGCCGCAGTTGAGGCTCTGGTTGTTGAGCCTTGGTATGCGTGTCTGTCACCTGTGGTGATTCCGGCCTGTCCGGGCTGACCGCAGGGACTGTGCATGCTGCTTAATGTTCTTGTTGCTTGTTCACTGGCGGTGGTGTGAATACCATCTCATGATCTTCCTCAGGTTCCTCAGTGTCCATGCTGAACCTTTTTTTACTTGGTCCAGATGCTTGCGGCATATCTGCCCATTGTTAACTTTAACCACTATGACCCTATTCCCCTCTTTGTCTATTACAGTACCCTCAAGCCATTTGGGCCCCAAAGCGTGATTGAGAACAAATACGGGGTCATCAATTTCTATACATCTCCCCCTTAAATTTCGGTCATGGTACTCGTTTTGGGACTGGTGCTTGCCCTCAACAATGTTGGACAGAACTGGATGAATGAGGGACAGCCGAGTTTTGAGTGTTCGTTTCATGAGTAGCTCCGCGGGCGGGACCCCTGTGAGCGAGTGCGGTCGGGACCTATAGGCCAGCAGGAGGCGCAATAGGCGGCATTGTAGGGAGGGTCCTTGAATCTGGAGCATGCCTTGTTTTATGATTTGGACCGCACGTTCCGCCTGGCCATTGGAGGCCGGCTTGAATGGTGCTATCCTGACATGGTTCATGCCATTGCCCGACATAAACTCCCAGAATTCATAGCTTGTGAAATTGGGCCATTATCGCTAACAAGGATGTCCGGCAAGCCGCGGGTCGCAAAGACCGCGCGCAGACTCTCCACGGTGGTGGATGTCGTGCACTAATTCAAAATATTGCACTCGATCCATTTCGAGTACGCATTAACCACAATGAGAAACATTTTTCCCATGAAAGGGCCCGCGTAGTCTAAGTGAATACGTGACCATGGCCTGGTGGACCAGGGCCACGGGCTGAGTGGGGCCTCCCTGGGGGCATTACCTAGCTGGGCACACGTTGTGCATCTGCAAACACAGTGTTCCAGGTCTGAATCAATTCCCGGCCACCAAATGTGTGACCGGGCAATGGCCTTCATCAGCACAATGCCTGGGTGCTCGCTGTGGAGTTCCCTGATGAATGCTTCCCTGCCCCTCTGGGGCATGACTACCCGGCTGCCCCATAGAGGGCAGTCAGCTTGGATGGAGAGCTCATCCATCCGTCTGTGAAATGGTCTGACCTCCTCAGGACATGCTCTGTGTGCGGGCGCCCAATCCCCAGTCAGGACACATTTCTGAATCAGAGATAGGAGGGGATCTCTGTTGGTCCAGATTTTGATCTGGCGGGCTGTGATGGGGGAGCCTGCGCTGTCAAAGGCATCGACAGCCATGACCATCTCAGCGCTTTGCTCCGCTGCCCACTCAGTGGTGACCTGCTGAGCGCGTTAGCGCAGTTTTTGGTGCCGGGCCGGTGCCGGATGGTGTAGTCACGTGAGAGGCCATCGCTGTATGCGAGCTGATGCATTGGCATTGACAGCCTTGCTGTCTGACAGCAGGGATGTCAATGGCTTGTGGTCCGTTTCTAATTCGAACCTCCTGCCAAAAGAGTACTAATGCATCTTTTTCACCCCATAGACACATGCGAGTGCTTCCTTCTCAACCATCCCATATCCTCGTTCAGCTTGAGAGAGCGACCTGGAGACATAAGCCACAGGTTGTAGTTGGCCCTCAGCATTACCCTGCTGCAACACGCACCCAACCCCATAGGACGATGCATCTCATGTCAGAACCAATTTCTTACGGGGGTCGTACAGGGTCAGCAACTTATTTGAACAAAGTAGGTTCTGCACCAGATTGAAAGCCCGTTCCTGATAGTCCCCCCAAAACCAATCGCAACCCTTACGCAGGAGCACGTGTAGCGGCTCCAACAATGTGCTTAAGTTCGGCAGAAAGTTCCCGAAATAGTTCAAGAGTCCCAGATATGTTACAGGGCCTGGGCGCTCGTCGAATTGCCTCCGTTTTGGATTCGGGTAGGCCGAATCCCGTCTGCAGCAACCCTCCTGCCCAGAAACTTGACCTCGGGAGCCAAAAACACACACTTAGACTTCATGAGTCGCAGGCCTACCCGGTCCAGTCGGCGTAGCACCTCCTCCAGGTTGTGGAGGTGTTCCTCGGTGTCACGACCGGTGATGAGGATGTCGTCCTGAAATACAATTGTTCCGGGAATGGATTTGAGCAGGCTTTCCATGTTTCTTTGAAAAATCGCGGCCGTTGATCGAATGTCAAACGGACACCTGTTGTAAACAAACAGTCCCTTGTGCGTGGTGATGGTGGTCAGTAGTTTAGATTCGTCGGCCAGTTCTTTGGTCATGTAGGCCGAAGTGAGGTTCAACTTGGTGAACAGCTTGCTGCCTGCCAGCGTAGCAAAATGGTCCTCCGCTCTTGGGAGTGGGTATTGGTCTTGTCGGGACACCCGGTTGATAGTGGCCTTGTAGTCGCCACAGATCCTGACCGAGCCATCCGCTTTTAGGAAGGGAACGATGGGGCTTGCCCAGTCGCTGAATTCAACGGGCGAGAGGATGCCCTCTCTCAGCAATCAGTCCAACTCGCTCTCAATTTTCTCCCGCATCACATACGGCACAACTCTGGCTTTGTGATGCACTGGTCTGGCGTCCAGGGTGATGCATATCACTACTTTGGTACTTTTGAACGTCCCGACGCCAGGTTGAAATAGTGACTCAAATTGCTGTAGGATCTGTGAGCATGAACTTCGCTCCACAGATGACATGGCGTGCACATCCCCCCATTTCCAGTTCATCTCAGCTAACCAGCTCCTCCCCAGCAGTGCGGGACCATTGCCCGGGACAATCCAGAGCAGCAGCCGATTCACTAACCCATTGTGTGTGACAGCCATTGAGGTTACAATTTCTGCAGACGAACTGTTGAAACCTGCAAGTCCTGGCAGCATGTCTGCCCCCACACCTCCAGCATGAACTGAGATTCCCATTGTTGTGAACAAAAGAGCTGTTACAAGGCATTCCTCGCTGATTGTCCCTTTGACTGCTCTTGAGCACCCTGTTAGTGGGTGTCAATGGCCTCATCCCGGGCGCATTGTCCACTGCGGGGGGGGGGGGGGGGGCGTGTAAATGTCCGTTCAGCCTGCCATTGTCTCTGTTGGAGACTTACTCTTGGGTCTATTGCTGCCTGGGGTGTGTTGAACTGCGAGTGCTTCCTTCTCAACCATTCCATATCCTCGTTCAGCTTGAGAGAGCGACCTGGAGACATAAGCCACAAGTTGTAGTTGACCCTCAGCATTGCCCTGCTGCAACACGCACCCAACACCATAGGACCATGCATCACATGTCAGAATCAATTTTTTTACAGGGGTCGTACAGGGTCAACAACTTGTTTGAACAAAGCAGGTTCCGCGCCCAATCAAAAGCCCGTTCCTGACAGTCCCCCCAGAACCAATCACAACCCTTACGCAGGAGCACGTGTAGCGGCTCCAACAATGTGCTCAAGTTCGGCAGAAAGTTCCCGAAATAGTTCAACAGACCCAGGAATGAAAGCAACTCCGATGTGTTGCAGGGCCTGGGTGCTCATCGAATCACTTCTGTTTTGGATTCGGTGGGCCGAATCCCATCTGCTGAAACCCTCCTGCCCAGAAACTCAACCTCAGGAGCTAAGAACACACATTTAGACTTCTTGAGTTGCAGGCCTACCCGGTCCAGTTGGCGTAGCACCTCCTCCAGGTTCCTTGGTGTCTCCAGGAATGGATTTAAGCATGCTTTCCATGTTTCGTTGAAAAATCGCGGCCGCTGATCGAATGCCAAACGGGCACCTGTTATAGATGAACACTCCCTTGTGCGTGGTGATGGTGGTCAGTAGTTTAGATTCATTGGCCAGTTCCTGGGTCATATAGGCTGAAGTGAGTTCCAACTTGGTGAACAGCTTGCCGCCTGCCAGTGTGGTGAAAAAGTCCTCCATTCTCGGGAGCGGGTATTGATCTTGTAGGGACACCCGATTGATGGTGGCCTTGTAGTCGCCACAGATCCTGACACAGCCATCCCCTTTTAGTACGGGAACGATGGGGCTCACCCAGTCGCTGAATTCGACAGGCGAGATGATGCCCTCTCTCAACAGCCGGTCCAGTTCGCCCTCGATCTTTTCCCGCATCACATACGACACCGCTCTGGCTTTGTGGCGCACTGGCCTGGCGTCCGGGGTGATGTGTATCACTACTTCAGTACCTTTGAAAGTCCCGACGCCAGGTTGGAATAGTGAATCGAATTGTTGTAGGACTTGTGAGCACAAACTTCGCTCCACAGATGACATTGCGTGAACATCCCCCCATTTCCAGTTCATCTCGGCTAACCAGCTCCTCCCCAACAGTGCGGGACCATTGCCCGGGACAATCCAGAGCGGCAGCCGATTCACTAACCCGTTGTGTGTGACAGCCAATATTGCACTGCCTAGCACCGGAATGATTTCTTTCGTGTAAGTCCGTGATTGTGTGTCAACACGTGCTAATTTGGGTCTACTGGCTTTAAGTGGCCATAGCTTCTCAAATTGCTGAACACCCATGAGTGACTGGCTGGCCCCAGTGTCCAGCTCCATGCGTACTGGGATACCGTTTAGTAAAACCCTCATCATCATTGGTGGCGTTTTGGTGTATGAACTGTGAATATTCGCCGCATGGACCCGCTGCATCTCGGCGTCCATCGATTTGCCCCAAAAGTCATCCTGCCTCAAAGAACCCTCTTCTGGTCCATCCGCCTCATATATTAGTCTGGTTGCAGGCTTCCTGCACATTCGAGCTAAGTGGTCTCTGAGATTGCAGTTCCTGCAGACAAACTGTTGAAATCTGCAAGATCCAGCTGAGTGTTTTCCCCCACACCTCTAGCATGAGTTAAAGTTTCCATTGTTGGGAACAAAAGGGCTATAGCCAGGCATTCCGCGCTGACTGTCCCTTTGACTGCCCTTAAGTACCCTATTAGTGGATGTCAATGGCCCCATCCCGGGCCGCATTGTCCACTGTGATGGCATGAATGTCCGTTCAGCCTGCCATTGTCTCTGTTGAAGTCCTGCTCTGGGGTCTATTGCTTCGGACTGCCACTGCCTGCCTGCGGGGCTCTGAGTCGCATTGATGATGTTGATACCCTGATCCATCGCCGTGTTAGAGGCAGAATTGCGCGCGTATATTATTTTCATCTCTTCCTCCCCCGCCATGAAAGTTTGAGCCATCAACGCCGCCGCTTCCAAGGTCAAATCCTTGGTCTCAATTAATTTGCGGAAAATTCCCACATGACCGGTGCCCTCGATAAAGAAGTCCCTTAGCATCTCCCCCCTGCAGGCATCTGTGAACTTACAGAGGCTGGCCAAATGCCGGAGATCTGCTACGAAGTCCGGTATGCTCTGTCCTTCACGACGTCGGTGGGTGTAGAATCTGTGTCGGGCCATATGTATACTAGTCACCGGTTTGAGGTGCTCACCGATCAATTTGCTAAGTTCTTCAAAGGTTTTGTCCGCCGGCTTTTCAGGTGCTAGCAAGTCCTTCATGAGCGCGTAAGTCTTTGGTCCGCAGCTGGTCAAGAGATGAGCCCTTCGCTTGTCGGCCGCTGCATCCCCCAGCCATTTTTTTGTAACGAAGCTTTGCTGAAGCCTCTCGACAAAATCATCCCAGTCTTTCCCAACACAGTACCGTTCCTCTGTGCTACTGGTGGCCATTCTCGTGGGTCGTGAATTCCCGTTTCTCGTCGCCAATGTAAAGTCCTTACTCTACAGTATGAAACCACACGAGGCACCTTCTGGGGACAAGGTCACTCTGTGACCTGAACTCTTTATTCACAGGACTCCCAAGACAGTGACCCTGTGTGGGACCTCCCTTTTTATACCTGAGTGATCAGGTAAGCAGTGTCTCCCACAAGTTCACCCCTTGTGGTCAAGGTGTGCATCTAGGTTGAGTGTATACAGTAATGCAGTGGTGTTACATTGTGGTTACATACATGACAGAAACCGATCACAAGCCCTTCACATCCCTGTTTGCTGAAAACAAGGGGATAAATACTAATGCCTCAGCCTGCATACAATGGTGGGCACTCGCGCTATCAGCGTATAACTATATCATCCGCCACAGGCCAGGCACCGAGAACTGTGCGGATGCTCTCAGTCGACTACCATTGCCCACCATGGGGGTGGAAATGGCGCAGCCTGCAAACTTGTTGATGGTGGCACAGCCCGCAGACTTGTTGATGGTCATGGAAGCATTTGAAAATGATAAATCACCTGTCATGGCCCGCCAGATTAGGACTTAGACCAGCCAAGGTCCTCTGCTGTCCCTAGTAAAAAAAACTGTGTACTGCATGGGAGCTGGGCCAGCATCCCCGTTGAAATGCAAGAGCTAATCAAGCCGTTCCAGCGGCGAAAGGACGAGCTGTCCATTCAGGCAGACTGCCTGTTGTGGGGTAACCGCATAGTGCTACCCAAAAACGGGCAGGGAGACGTTCATCTCGGATCTCCACAGCACACACCCGGGTATAGTCATGATGAAAGCGATAGCCAGATCCCACGTGTGGTGGCCCGGTATCGACTCTGACTTAGAGTCCTGTGTACGGCAATGCAGCGTATGTGCTCAGTTGAGCAACGCGCCCAGAAAGACACCACTAAGTTTGTGGTCCTGGCCCTCCAGACCATGGTCGAGGATCCATTTCGACTTTGCGGGCCCGCTTCTCGGTAAAATGTTCCTGGTGGTGGTGGATGCTTTTTCAAAATGGATTGAATGTGAAATAATGTCGGGAAGCACCGCCACTGCCACCATTGAAAGCCTGAGGGCCATGTTTGCCACCCAAGGCCTGCCTGACATATTGGTCAGTGACAACGAGCCATGTTTCACCAGTGCCGAATTTAAAGAATTCATGACCCACAATGGGATCAAACATGTCACCTTGGCCCCGTTTAAACCAGCCTCCAATGGGCAGGCAGAGCGGGCAGTACAAACAATCAAACAGAGCCTTAAACGAGTCACAGAAGGCTCACTCCAAACCCGCCTGTCCCGAGTACTGCTCAGCTACCGCATGAGACCCCACTCGCTCACAGGGGTGCCCCCGGCTGAGCTACTCATGAAAAAGACACTTAAAACCAGACTCTCGCTGGTTCACCCCAACCTGCATGATCAGGTAGAGAGCAGGAGGCAGCAACAAAATGTAAACGATGGTCGCGCCAATGTGTCACGGGAAATTGATCTGAATGACCCTGTGTATGTGCTAAACTATGGCCATGGTCTCAAGTGGATCGCAGGCACGGTGATAGCTAAAGAAGGGAGTAGGGTGTTTGTAGTCAAACTAGACAATGGACAAATTTGCAGAAAGCACCTGGACCAAACGAGACTGCAGTTCACAGACTGCCCTGAATAACCCACAGTAGATACCACCTTTGTCGAGCCCACAACACCACCCCGGACCAGGAAATCGAACCCATCATGCCCAACAGCCCAGCAAGGCCAGGCTCACCCAGCAGCCCTGCAGGGCTAACAACACGCCAGCCCAGCGAGGGCACAGCCAACACACCAGAACAGACATTTGTACCGAGGCGGTCCACCAGGGAAAAAAAGGCTCCCGACCGCCTCACCTTGTAAATAGTTTTCACTTTGACTTTGGTGGGGAGTGATGTTGTGTAACTGTAAAGCATGCACTCCCATGTTCCGCCACCAGGGAGCGCATCCCCTGAAGTCCCAAGGGATCCCAGTATCCCTTGGGAGCACTGTATATAAGCCGGCCCCTAAGGCCTGTTCCTCACTCTGGAGTGTCTTATTAAAGACTGAGGTCACTATTACTTTAACCTCCCTGTGTGCAGCCTCATCTGTGTTAGGAACACAATACCATGTGCATCCCCGATTTATATCACTCTATCATTGGTGGCCGTGCTTCAGTTGCCTAGGCTCTAAGCACCGGAATTCCCAGCCTAAACCTCTCCGCTAGTCTGTGCATGCGGTGCCAATATTAGTCTGTATATTTCCCTGCAGTGTGTAAGGTCTACACACATCGGCCTGTATATTTCCCTGCAGTGTGTATCAGGGCTACACACATCGGCCTGTATATTTCCCTGCAGTGTGTATAAGGGCAACACACATCAGTCTGAAGCACTGACCATACTTGATCAGCTCCGCTGGGCAGGCCACATCACTCGCATGCCAGACACGAGACTCCCAAAGCAAGCGCTCTACTCGGAACTCCTTCGTGGCAAATGAGCCAAAGGTGGGCAGAGGAAACGTTACAGGGACACCCTCAAAGCCTCCCTGAAAAACTGCAACATCCCCACTGACACCTGGGAGTCCCTGGCCAAAGATTGCCCGAAGTGGAGGAAGTGCATCCGGGAGGGCGCTGAGCACCTCGAGTCTCATTGCCGAGAGCATGCAGAAAACAAGCACAGGCAGCGGAAGGAGCGTGCGGCAAACCAGACTCCCCACCCACCCTTTCCTTCAACGACTATCTGTCCCACCTGTGACAGGGACTGTGGTTCTCCTATTGGACTGTTCAGCCACCTAAGGACTCATTTTTAGAGTGGAAGCAAGTCTTCCTCGATTCTGAGGGATTGCCTATATTTCCCTACAGTGTGTATAAGGGGTACACACATCAGCCTGTATATTTTCCTGCCATGTGTATAAGGGGTACACACATCAGCCTGTATATTTCCCTGCCGTGTGTATAAGGGGTACACACATTAGCCTGTATATTTCCCTGCAGTGTATATAAGGGGTACACACATCAGCCTGTATATTTCCCTGCCGTGTGTATAAGGGGTACACACATCAGCCTGTATATTTCCCTACAGTGTGTATAAGGGGTACACACATTAGCCTGTATATTTCCCTGCCATGTGTATAAGGGGTACATACATCAGCCTGTATATTTCCCTGCCGTGTGTATAAGGGGTACATACATCAGCGTGTATATTTCCCTGCAGTGTATATAAGGGGCACACACATCAGCCTGTATATTTCCCTGCACGCAGGTCGGGCTATAAAAGAGCTGGAGCGACGTACCACTTCAACCTCCAGTGCGAGCTGCTCCAAGTGCGCGACGATTTTGAGATGGGCGACTGGGTAATGTCATCAAAACCCTGGTCGCCGTTTTGGAGCGTGGGCAGGAACATCGGCAGGGCCCAGGTACAGAGGAGTGGGAAGATCGGGTCGGATGAGCGGCGAGAGGCGGTGAATGTTTGTGGCAGAGGAGCGGTGAGAGATTGTGGCAGAGGTGCGGCAAATGAGGGTACGGGGCCCAGAAGAGCCGAGGGCCCAGGGCAGCGATATGTGCACGGACTAGGTCTCTGCAGAACAGCGGGTCTCCAGTTGTCTTGGTTAATCCTTGCCACTGGATAATGGCCTAGCTCTGTCAAGTCCATGTGGTGACTGATGTGCAACAGTAAAAAAAAAATTCACGCACAGGCATCTTCCACCCTTCAACTGGAGTTCAGGACTGGAACATCGGGTGCTTCATCGAAACATCTGTGAACTCTTGTGATCCTCGTTCAAGGGAGTGCCTATGATGATGGTATAAGGGCTACACACATCAGCTTGTATATTTCTCTGCAGTGTGTATAAGGGGTACACACGTCAGTCTGTATATTTCCCTACAGTGTGTATAAGGACTACACACATCAGCCTGTATATTTCCCTGCAGTGTGTATAAGGGCTACACACATCCGCCTGTATATTTCCCTGCAGTGTGTATAAGGGCTACACACATCAGCCTGTATATTTCTCTGCAGTGTGTATAAGGGGTACACACATCAGCCTGTATATTTCCCTGCAGTGTGTATAAGGCTTACACACATCAGCCTGTATATTTCCCTGCAATGCGTATAAGGGCTACACACATCGGCCTGTATATTTCCCTGCAGTGTGTATAAGGGGTACACACATCAGTCTGTATATTTCCCTGCAGTGTGTATAAGGGGTACACACATCAGTCTGTATATTTCCTTGCAGTGTGTATAAGGGGTACACACATCAGTCTGCATATTTCCCTGCAGTGTGTATAAGGGGTACACACATCAGCCTGTTTCTTTCCCTGCAGTGTGTATAAGGGGTACACACATCAGCCTGTATATTTCCCTGCAGTGTGTATAAGGGGTACACACATCAGTCTGTATATTCCCTGGCAGACTGTGGGCGTCAGTCTGTGTACATTCCCTGGCAATCTGGGTATATTTCGCTGCGGAAATCTCCGGGTTGCAGGTGCTGGCTCTGGAGGCCGCCAGACCGAGATCGCGGAGTGAGTGAGTGAGTACCCTCTGAACTTTGAACAAGGGGCAAGGGTCCCACCCGTCAAAGTTACGCCTCGGTCTGAGCGAGGGGAAGGGAAATCCATTTTTTTCCGGTCCTCATGGTCAACGGAGGGGAACATTAATCGTGGGAGAAGAGCTGGTGAATGGAGTTATAAGGCGCAGTGTTATTTCTGATCGGTTACAAGGTGTTCGGTTGACCAGGTTTATCATTCTTTGTACACGGCAGGCAGGAGGACCCCCGGATCACTCTCATTTTCTGCTCTTACTTTCAGTTTCGTTCCCCCCCCCCCCCCTCCCATTTCTCCATGCGAGCTTCGGTATCCGACTTGTTTTTTTTTTGCTAAACAGCAATGGGTGAAGCTGCTTTTTTGGTTGTGTAACCAAAGTCAGACACGTTTGCAATAAACTCCTGCACAGCGCGTTTGCAACAAAAAAAAGACAAGGTTGCAGCGTTACTATTTCTGGTGCGTGGACTGGTTGGCCCCAGTTTACTTCCTGTTGTCGGCGACGCATCTTGTGGATCCATGGCTTCCTCTCGCAGAGCCCGACAGGCGCTCCGAGTCTCGCCGGCTCCGGCCACTGCTCAGTGAGAGTCTCAGAGTCCCAGGCTCCTGGCACAGGTTGGCAGGGGGGGGGGGAAACCAGCAATTGGCACCCAGGCCAGGAGGGCAGTGAATACTGGTGCCTCCAGATAGATTGTGTTGCTTTGTTTAAAGGGAAGATCAGCAGTATTTGAAGTTTTGGAAGGTGAGTCATTGTCCAAGTGGGGACAAGGTGGGAGTGTTGATAGTGAGTGGGAAGGAGTTTGGGGGCAGGGAGGGGACATATCTGAACTCCGCTTCCCGGGTGCACGAAAGGGCCTGGTCTTTGCAACCACTTTGGCTCCCACCCCTCGCTTGATCGCCTTATTCTACGCCATAGTTCGTTAGGTGTGGAAATGGCGGGGAGTTATTGGGTGTGGAGCTGGGGGTGGGGTTATTGGGTGTGGAAATGGCGGGGAGTTATTGGGGGTGGGGGTGTTATTGGGTGTGGAGCTTAGGTTTAGAGCTGGGGGTGGGGGGGGTTATTGGGTGTGGAGCTGGGGGTGGGGGGGAGGTTATTGGGTGTGGAGCTGGGGGTGGGGGGGGGTTATTGGGTGTGGAGCTGGGGGTGGGGGGGGGTTATTGGGTGTGGAGCTGGGGGTGGGGGGGGGTTATTGGGTGTGGAGCTGGGGGTGGGGTGGGGTTATTGGGTATTGGGGGTGGGGGTTATTGGGTGTGGAGCTGGGTGTGGGGTGGGGTTATTGGGTGTGGAGGCAGGGGGGGTTATTGGGTGCGGAGCTGGGGTTATTGGATGCGGAGCTGGGGGTGGGGGGTTATTGGGTGCGGAGCTGGGGGTGGGGGGGGTTATTGGATGCGGAGCTGGGGGTGGCGGGTTATTGGGTGCGGAGATGGGGGTGAGGGGGGTTATTGGGTGCGGAGCTGGGGGTGAGGGGGGTTATTGGGTGAGGAGCTGGGGGTGGGGGGGTTATTGGGTGCGGAGAGGGGGGTGAGGGGGGTTATTGGGTGCGGAGCTGGGGGTGAGGGGGGTTATTGGGTGCGGAGCTGGGGGTGAGGGGGGTTATTGGGTGCGGAGCTGGGGGTGAGGGGGGTTATTGGGTGCGGAGCTGGGGGTGAGGGGGGTTATTGGGTGCGGAGCTGGGGGTGGGGGGGGTTATTGGGTGCGGAGCTGGGGGTGGGGGGGGTTATTGGGTGCGGAGCTGGGGGTGGGGGGGGTTATTGGGTGCGGAGCTAGGGGTGGGGGGGGTTATTGGGTACGGAAATATGGGGGGGTGGGGTTATTGGGTGTGGAAATATGTGGGGGGGTGGGCTTATTGGGTGTGGAAATATGGGGGGGGGGTGGGCTTATTTGTGTGGAGATGGGGGACTGTACTTGTCCAGTTTTGTCATGTTTCTGAGACTAGGTGCACACACAACTGATTGTTCTCTCTCTCTTTCATATCTTCCTCTTTCCTTTCTTCCTCTTTCCTTTCCTGATTAACTGGCCCACAATCTTGTTGGAGAATGTACGGTGTTGGAATGTGCATTGTTGTTTGAAAAAGTCCCGGGTCGATATATTAGGGAAAATTGTCAAACAGCTGTACTGATTTATGATTTGAGATTTCATTTTGTTTAAGTTTAAGATCTTTCTGAAAATATCACGTGAGCCAAATGACTGCACAGTTTAAATCTCAAATTGCTCATCTCTGTGCTGACACGGTCTGGCTTATTTTGTGCATTGCTATTAATCCCAGTGGCAGGTTTCCACTGTGCTCGACATTTTTTATATAAATAAGCAGTTTACGATTTTGTTACGCACGGCTCTTGTGCAGCCCCCGATAAAACCCAAAGTCAATTGTAAGGGGAATAGATGGGCGTTTCTGCGGCCGCAACCGAGAATCCAGGATGGTATGTTGCCTCCCTGGTGCAAGGGTCAAGGATGTCTCGGAGCGGGTGCAGGACATTCTGAAAAGGGAGGGTGAACAGCCAGTTGTCGTGGTGCACATTGGTACCAACGGCATAGGTTTAAAAAAAAAAGGGATGAGGTCCTACGAGACGAATTTAAGGAGCTAGGAGCTAAATTAAAACGTAGGACCTCAAAAGTAGTAATCTCGGGATTGCTACCAGTGCAACGTGCTAGTCAGAGTAGGAATTGCAGGATAGCTCAGATGAATACGTGGCTTGAGCAGTGGCGTAGCAGGGAGGGATTCAAATTCCTGGGGCATTGGAACCGGTTCTGGGGGAGGTGGGACCAGTACAAACCGGACGGTCTGCGCCTGGGCAGGACCAGAACCAATGTCCTAGGGGGAGTGTTTGCTAGTGCTGTTGGGGAGGAGTTAAACTAATATGGCAGGGGGATGGGAACCAATGCAGGGAGACAGAGGGAAACAAAAAGGAGACAAAAGCAAAGGACAGAAAGGAGATGAGTAAAAGTGGAGGGCAGAGAAACCCAAGGCAAAAAACAAAAAGGGCCACTGTACAGCAAAATTCTAAAGGGTCAAAGTTTAATAAAAAGGCAAGCATGAAAGCTCGGTGCCTCAATGCAAGGAGTATTCGGAACCCAGGAGAGGGCTCTGAGCTAGTTAGAGTGGGTAAGAGCTGCGATGAACAGGGGTAAGTGTAAACCACAAGGTGATGGGAAGGGACAATATGAATATAAAAGGGCTGCAGGAGGGGTCAAAACTAAAAATCATGGTTTAAAAACTAGTATTAAAACACTCTACCTAAATGCATGCAGCATTCGAAATAAAGTAAATGAGTTGACGGCACAAATCATTACAAATGGGTATGATTTGGTGGCCATTACAGAAACGTGGTTGCAGGGTGGCCAAGACTGGGAATTAAACATACATAGAAACATAGAAAATAGGTGCAGGAGTAGGCCATTCGGCCCTTCTAGCCTGCACGGCCATTCAATGAGTTCATGGCTGAACATTCAACTTCAGTACCCCATTCCTGCTTTCTCGCCATACCCCTTGATCCCCCTAGTAGTAAGGACCTCATCTAACTCCTTTTTGAATATATTTAGTGAATTGGCCTCAACAACTTTCTGTGGTAGAGAATTCCACAGGTTCACCACTCTCTGGGTGAAGAAGTTCCTCCGCATCTCGGTCCTAAATGGCTTACCCCTTATCCTTAGACTGTGACCTCTGGTTCTGGACTTCCCAACATTGGGAACATTCTTCCTGCATCTAACCTGTCTAACCCCGTCAGAATTTTAAATGTTTCTATGAGGTCCCCTCTCATTCTTCTGAACTCCAGTGAATACAAGCCCAGTTGATCCAGTCTTTCTTGATAGGTCAGTCCCGCCATCCCGGGAATCAGTCTGGTGAACCTTCGCTGCACTCCCTCAATAGCAAGAATGTCCTTCCTCAGGTTAGGAGACCAAAACTGTACACAATACTCCAGGTGTGGCCTCACCAATGCCCTGTACAACTGTAGCAACACCTCCCTGCCCCTGTACTCAAATCCCCTTGCTATGAAGGCCAACATGCCATTTGCTTTCTTAACCGCCTGCTGCACCTGCATGCCAACCTTCAATGACTGATGTACCATGACACCCAGGTCTCTTTGCACCTCCCCTTTTCCTAATCTGTCACCATTCAGATAATAGTCTGTCTCTCTGTTTTTACCACCAAAGTGGATAACCTCACATTTATCCACATTATACTTCATCTGCCATGCATTTGCCCACTCACCTAACCTATCCAAGTCGCTCTGCAGCCTCACAGCATCCTCCTCGCAGCTCACACTGCCACCCAACTTAGTGTCATCTGCAAATTTGGAGATA
The DNA here is from genome assembly GCF_044704955.1 of Pristiophorus japonicus. Classification (NCBI taxonomy): domain Eukaryota; kingdom Metazoa; phylum Chordata; class Chondrichthyes; family Pristiophoridae; genus Pristiophorus; species Pristiophorus japonicus. The sequence continues at coordinate 291,098,530 of NC_091981.1, read as the reverse complement.
CTACATTTAATCCCCTCATCTAAATCATTAATGTACAGTGTAAACAGCTGGGGCCCCAGCACAGAACCTTGCGGTACCCCACTAGTCACTGCCTGCCATTCTGAAAAGTACCCATTTACTCCTACTCTTTGCTTCCTGTCTGACAACCAGTTCTCAATCCATGTCAGTACACTACCCCCAATCCCATGTGCTCTAACTTTGCACATCAATCTCTTGTGTGGGACCTTGTCGAACGCCTTCTGAAAGTCCAAATATACCACATCAACTGGTTCTCCCTTATCCACTCTACTGGAAACATCCTCAAAAAATTCCAGAAGATTTGTCAAGCATGATTTCCCTTTCACAAATCCATGCTGACTTGGACCTATCATGTCACCTCTTTCCAAATGCACTGCTATGACATCCTTAATAATTGATTCCATCATTTTACCCACTACTGAGGTCAGGCTGACCGGTCGATAATTCCCTGTTTTCTCTCTCCCTCCTTTTTTAAAAAGTGGGGTTACATTGGCTACCCTCCACTCCATAGGAACTGATCCAGAGTCAATGGAATGTTGGAAAATGACTGTCAACGCATCCACTATTTCCAAGGCCACCTCCTTAAGTACTCTGGGATGCAGTCCATCAGGCCCTGGGGATTTATCGGCCTTCAATCCCATCAATTTCCCCAACACAATTTCCCGGCTAATAAGGATTTCCCTCAGTTCCTCCTCCTTACTAGACCCCCCGACCCCTTTTATAACCGGAAGGTTGTTCGTGTCCTCCTTCGTGAATACCGAACCAAAGTACTTGTTCAATTGGTCCGCTATTTCTTTGTTCCCCGTTATGACTTCCCCTGATTCTGACTGCAGGGGACCTACGTTTGTCTTTACTAACCTTTTTCTCTTTACATATCTATAGAAACTTTTGCAATCCGTCTTAATGTTCCCTGCAAGCTTCTTCTCATACTCCATTTTCCCTGCCCTAATCAAACCCTTTGTCCTCCTCTGCTGAGTTCTAAATTTCTCCCAGTCCCCAGGTTCGCTGCTATTTCTGGCCAATTTGTATGCCACTTCCTTGGCTTTAATACTATCCCTGATTTCCCTTGATAGCCACGGTTGAGCCACCTTCCCTTTTTTATTTTTATGCCAGACAGGAATGTACAATTGTTGTAGTTCATCCATGCGGTCTCTAAATGTCTGCCATTGCCCATCCACAGTCAACCCCTTAAGTATCATTCGCCAATCCATCCCAGCCAATTCACGCCTCATACCGTCAAAGTTACCCTTCTTTAAGTTCTGGACCATGGTCTCTGAATTAACTGTTTCATTCTCCATCCCAATGCAGAATTCCACCATATTATGGTCACTCTTCCCCAAGGGGCCTCGCACAACGAGATTGCTAATTAATCCTCTCTCATTACATAACACCCAGTCCAGAGGTATCTGACAATTCGGAAAGATAGACAAGAAGGGAAAGGAGGTGGGGTAGCTCTGTTAATAAAGGATGATATCAGGGCAGTTGTGAGAGATAATATTGGCTCTAATGAACAAAATGTTGAATCATTGGCCCCAAGTTTCCACATGATTTGCTCCTGATTTTTAGGAGCAACTGGTGGAGAACGGAGTATCTTAGAAATCGCAATTCTCCACATTTAAGTTTTCTGCAGTTCTAGTCATGTAGAACAGTTTCACTTTTGAACAGAATTTTTTTTTCAAAAGGGGGCGTGTCCGGCCACTGACGCCTGATTTGAAAGTTTCCACAGTGAAAACGTACTCCAAACTAACTTAGAATGGAGCAAGTGAAGATTTTTGTAGGCCTGAAAAAACCTTGTCTACACATTAAAAAATCAGGCGCAGGTTACAAATTAGGCGTCCGGAACGAGGTGGGGGGCGGGGGGGGGGGGCGCGAAGGGAAGTCATTTCATTCTACAATAAATCCTTAGTTATACTTATACAAATATTATACAATAATTCCAACCTGAATAAAAATTTATAAGCAAAGAAAAGCTGAACCATGTTCCTACCTGTGTGAAAGTGCTGCAGGAAGCCTCACAAGTTGAGGCAGCCGTTCCCGACGGCAGTGGGGGGGGAGGCAGTGAGTGAGAAGGCTGCAGGAAGCCTCAGAAGTTGAGGCAGCCATTCCCGACGGCGGGGGGGGGGGGGTGGGGCGAGGCCCCCCTGCCGTCGGTCGTGCCCGTCGGGAAACGGCTGCCTCAACTTCTGAGGCTTCCTGCAGCCTTCTCACTGCTGCAAGAAGCCTCAGTGCTGATCATGGAAGGGCAATGTGGTTTTATTAAAAAAATGTTAAAAATTGAACAGCTACAAAGAACCACAAAAATGGCCGAGTGCCAATGTTTCCTTCACACTGCGCGTGCGCGAACGCTCCAACGCGCACGCGCAGGGTTGCTGGCACGAAAAAAACTCATTTAAATGGTACCCGCCCCCTCCTACTTACAAAATCGGCGCGAGTGGTAGGCTCCGCCCCCTGGGTGCCGCGCCAAGCTGACATCGTGCTGCAAAGCGCTCGAGAATAGCGCGTTTTTTTTCAGGCGCCGTTTTCGGCACGAAAAACGGGCGCCCAGCTCGAAGGAGCGCCTGTTTTGCCGCGTGTGGAAACTTGGGGCCATTGTGGGTGGAGATTAGAGATAGTAAGGGGAAAAAGTCACTGGTGGTCGTAGTTTATAGGCCCCCAAATAATAACTTCACGGTGGGGCGGGCAATAATCAAGGGAATAATGGAGGCATGTGAAAAAGGAACGGCAGTAATCATGGGGGCTTTTAACCTAAATATCGATTGGTCAAATCAAATCGCACAGGGTAGCCTGGAGGAGGAATTCATAGAATGCATACGGGATTGTTTCTTAGAACAGTATGTTACATAGAAACATAGAAAATAGGTGCAGGAGTAGGCCATTCGGCCCTTCGAGCCTGCACCGCCATTCAATGAGTTCATGGCTGAACATGCAACTTCAGTACCCCATTCCTGCTTTCTCGCCATACCCCTTGATCCCCCTAGTAGTAAGGACTACATCTAACCTACAGGGGAGCAAGCTATCTTAGATCTGGTCCTGTGTAATGAGACAGGAATAATAAACGATCTCCTAATAAATGATCCTCTCGGAATGAGTGATGACAGTATGGTTCAATTTGTAATACAGATTGAGGGTGAGGAAGTAGTGTCTCAAACGAGCGTACTATGCTTAAACAAAGGGGACTACAGTGGGATGAGGGCAGAGTTGGCTAAAGTAGACTGGGAACACAGACTAAACAGTGGCACAATTGAGGAACAGTGGAGGACTTTTAAGGAGCTCTTTCATAGTGCTCAACAAAAATATATTCCAGTGAAAAAGAAGGGCGGTAAAAGAAGGGATAACCATTCACTTGCTCTACTCGCTCTCAGTCCAATACAAGAACCACAGTCCCTGTCACAGGTGGGACAGATAGTTGTTGAGGGTAAGGGTGGGTGGGACTGGTTTGCCGCACGCTCTTTTCGCTGCCCGCGCTTGATTTCTGCATGCTCTCGGCGATGAGACTCTAGGTGCTCAGCGCCCTCCCGGGTGCACTGCCAGGGACTCCCAGGTGTCAGTGCGGGTGTTGCACTTTATCAGAGAACTTTAACTTGTATTTATATAGCATCTTTAACATAGTAAAACGTTCCAAGGTGGTTCACAGGAACGTTATCAAAATAAATTTGACACGGAGCTAAATAAGTAGATATTTGGATAGCTGACCAAAAGCTTGGTCAGGGGTAGATTTTAAGGAGCGCCTTAAAGGAGGGGAGAGAGAGGTGGTCAAGTTTAGGGAAGTGATCCTAGAGCTTGGGGCCTAGGCAGCTGAAGGCACAGCCGCCAATGTTAGAGCGATTAAAACGGGGAATGTGCAAGAGGCCAGAGCGTTCCGAGAGTTGTAGGCAACGTTCCCTGTAATTTCATGGGCGCATGGTCCCTTTTAAAGTTGCTGCACGGTTCTGCACATGCGCTGTCCTTTCCAGCGGCAGCAGCTGATGAGTGGCCTGCATGAACCTTTGGGGAACATTGGTGGTCGGACATTACAGAGACAGGGCGGGGCGAGGCCATGGAGGGATTTGAAAAACAAGGATCAGAATTTTAAAATCGAACCATTGCCCAAGCTTTTACTCAGTCCTCCCTAATAGCTCCTCCTTTGGCATTCATGTCCAAGTCAGCCCATAGATTTATGAAAGGGATATCATGCTTGGCAAATCTTCTGGAATTCTTTGAGGATGTAACTAGTAGAGTGGACAAGGGAGAACCAGTGGATGTGGTGTATTTGGACTTTCAAAAGGCTTTTGACAAGGTCCCACACAAGAGATTGGTGTGAAAAATTAAAGCACATGATATTGGGGGTAATATACTGACGTGGATAGAGAACTGGTTGGCAGACAGGAAGCAGAGAGTCGGGATAAACGGGTCATTTTCAGAATTGCAGGCAGTGACTAGTGGAGTGCTGCAGGGCTCAGTGCTGGGACCCCAGCTCTTTACAATATACATCAATGATTTGGATGAAGGAATTGAGTGTAATATCTCCAAGTTTGCAGATGACACTAAACTGGGTGGCGGTGTGAACTGTGAGGGGGACACTAAGAGGCTGCAGGGTGACTTAGACAGGTTAGGTGAGTGGGCAAATGCATGGCAGATGCAGTATAATGTGGATAAATGTGAGGTTATCCACTCTGGGGGCAAAACCAAAAAGACAGAATATTATCTGAATGATGGCAGATTAGGAAAAGGGGAGGTGCAACGAGACCTGGGTGTGATGGTTCATCAGTCATTGAAAGTTGGCATGTAGGTACAGCAGGTGGTAAAGAAGGCAAATGGTATGTTGGCCTTCATAGCTAGAGGATTGGAGTATAGGAGCAGGGAGGTCTTACTGCAGTTGTACAGGGCCTTGGTGAGGCCTCACCTGGAATATTGTGTTCAATTTTGGTCTCCTAATCTGATGGACGTTCTTGCTATTGAGGGAGACCAGACTGATTCCCGGGATGGCAGGACTGACATATGAGGAGAGACTGGATCAACTGGGCCTTTGTACATTGGAGTTTAGAAGGATGAGAGGGGATCTCATAGAAACATACAAGATTCTGATGGGACGGGACAGGTTAGATGCGGGTAGATTGTTCCCGATGTTGAGGAAGTCCAGAACCAGAGCACACAGTCTTGGGATAAGGGGTAGGCCATTTAGGACTGAGATGAAGAGAAACTTCTTCACTCAGAGAGTTGTTAACCTGTGGAATTCCCTGCCGCAGAGAGTTGTTGATGCCAGTTCATTGGATATATTCAAGAGAGAGTTAGATATGGCCCTTTCGGCTAAAGGGATCAAGGCGTATGGAGACAAAGCAGGAAAGGGGTACTGAGGGAATGATCAGCCATGATCTTATTGAATGGTGGTGCAGGCTCGAAGGGCCGAATGGCCTACTCCTGCACCTATTTTCAATGTTTCTATGTCAATTCTTGTCCGATTGTGTTCCTGTGAAGTGCCTTGAGATGTTTTCCTACATTAAAGGGGTTATATAAATGCAAGTTGTTTACTAACCTAACTCCAATTTGAAGATTGATAACACGATTGCATCAGTCAAACCAGAAACATTCGTAATTTTGCTTTTGGTAACACTTCTGTAAAAAAAACAGTGTAAAAAGAGCACTACTGTACAGTTAATTTGACTATTGGTAAAAGCACTGATCCTGTGCTTGTCTCATCAATGATCAGCCAAATATAATTGAATTTTTTTCCCGACAGGCTGGAATCCCATTGAGGGGTTCAGATACATTACAGACTGTGACACAGAGGATTGGACTGGCTTATATCCACCTCTTGAATTCTAAGGTTAGAACTGAGACTCGTCAGATTACGATTTCAGTTGTACATAGAATCATAGAATGGTTACAGCACAGAAGAAAGCTATTTGGCCCGTCGAGTCTGTGCTGGCTTTCTGCAAGAACGCTTCAACTAGTCCCACTCGCTTCGCCCATTCCCCAGCAATTTGTTTTCTTTCAGCAACTTATCCAACTCCCTTTTGAAAGCCATGATTGAGCAGCGAGGGGAAGTAGCCAGGTACCCAAAGGAAGAGGAGTGTAACCTACAATTACAACAGTGACTGCACTTCAAAAGTACTTCATTGGCTGTAAAGCGCTTTTAGATGTCCGGTGGATGTGAAAGGCGCTATATAAATGCAAGTCTCCACCACCCTTTCAGGCCGTGCATTCCAGATCCTAACCACTTGCTGCGTTTTTTTTAAATAAAGTTTTTTTTCTTGTGTTGTCTTTGCTTCTTTTGTCAATCACCTTAAATCTGTGTCCACTGGTTCTCGACCCTTCTGCCAGTGGGTTCAGTTTCTCTCTCTACTCTGTCCAGACCCCTTATGATTTTGAATACCTCTTTCAAATCTCCCTTCAACCTTCCCTGCTCTAAGGAGAACAGACACAGCTTCTCCAATCTATCCACGTTAACTCAAGTCCCTCATCCCTGGAACTATTTTGTAAGTATTTATCCAATTCCCTGTTGAAATCCACGATTGACTCTGCATCCACACCTTTTCAGGCAGTGCGTTCCCGCTCATAACCACTCAAAGATTTTTTTCCTCATGTCGCCTCTGGTTCTTTTGCCAATTACTGTAACTCTGTGCCCTCTGGCTACTGACTTTTCTGCCACTGGAAACAGTTTCTCCCTGTGTACTCTATCAAAACCCTTTAATTTTGAATGCCTCCATCAAAGCTCCCCTAAATGGGAATAAAAAATGGATGATGCATGTATTTATTGAAAATACACTGAAGGGTGTGGATGAACAACGAGATCTAGAGGTTCAAAAACAGCTCCCCAGAATATGTGAATGCAAAAGAAAGACTTGCATTTCTATAGCGCCTTTCACAACCACTAGACTTCCCAAAACACTTAACAACCATTTAAGTACTTTTTTGAAATGTAGCCATTGTTGTAATATAGGAAACATGGCAGCCAAGTTGAACTCAGCAAGCTCCCACAAACAGCAATGTGATAATGACCTGATAATCTGTTTTAGTGATGTTGATTGAGGGATACATATTGGCCTGGACACCGGGGATAACCTGCTCTTCTTCGTAATAGCACCACGGGGGAACCTGTCCATCCGAAAGACGGCACTCGCTCAGCGTTGCACTGGCGTGTCAGCCTAGATTTTTGTGCTCAAGTCTCTGGAATGGGACTTGAACCCACAACCTTCTGACTCAGAGGTGAGAGTGCTACCCACTGAGCCAAGCTGACGGGTAGATAAAGTAAAATATAGCAGCATAATTTTAGGTTTATATATAGGGGCATAGAAAATAATAGTAAAGGTGTAGTAATAAATCTGTACAAAACCTTGCGAGGCCAAAGTTACAGGTGTGTGCAGATTTGTGCACCTCAGTATTGAAAGGACATTATATAGTGTACATGCAGTGTCGATTCACCAGGATGAGAAATTATACTTGTGTGGTGGGTCTTGAGAGGCTGGGAATATTTCCATAGGAGCAGCAAAGACTAAGAGGAGATTTAATTGGGATTTTTAACATGTTGAATATTGTAGTAGAGAGAAAGACTATTCCCTCAGCTGGAGAGTTAATAAGGAGTGGGGGATTGTTGGGGGGGGGGGGAGCGGGGAACGTCAGCAACTTAAAATTGTCATTTTGGAGTAGAGGGAGAGGCTAGGACGAATGTCTTTACACAACGAATTGTTGGAGCAGCGAGTAGTTGAGGCAGAGACTATTACACCTTTTAAGGGAACGGGCGTTAAATACTTGAAGCAGGAGAAGATACAGGCCTCTGGGGTGAGTGCAGGGCAGCAGCATTAGTTTTGGATTGCTGTAGCAACGAGCCGGCAGGCACAGACATGATGGACCAAATGGTCTCCATCTATGCTGCAATACGCTGATTCCTCAACCGATACCGATTTAATGGTGATCTTTACTTGGTTAACACACTCTGCTTTGAATTGGCATTTTTTTTGTTTCCTGCTAGAATTTCAAACGTTGGCCAAGCAAGGCCATCTATTTTAACCAAACGTTTACCTTTTTGCATTGTCTGTCCCGTGTCACAGAAGGCTGAGATGGAGCAGCAGGGCCCCACAGATGATCACATCCTGGAGGTGCATGGCATCACTGACGATATGCCCATGGACATTCTAACCTTGTATTTTGAGAGCAATCGCCGCTCAGGAGGTGGGACCATCGTGTCCATCAAACGGCAGGGTGACTGCGCTGTGCTCACCTTTGAGAACCCAGCAGGTAAAGTGGCCAATGATTAAAGGCAAGGGAAGAGAGAGAGAGAGAGAGAGAGAGCGCGAGAGAGAACAAACATGCAGTAAGAACGAGTGTATGAGTCACCGTTAAGGAAGGGGAGCGGGCTGTCATTTATTTCCCCCCCCCCCCCCCCCCCCATCCACGTAGCACTGCAGTCCTCACAGCATTTCCGGGAACTGCCCCTACCGGAAGTGGAGCACGCGGGATTGCACTCCACTTCCTTTTGAGGGGGCAATTCAGAGGCCGGGGCGAGACCTCTGCGCTGGGCGGCAGAAAGTCCCATCACCGGCTGGTTACCACCCCCCCGGTCGGGATGCAGGGCAATTTCTTCCCCGAGGTCTTTGTGCGAACAGCCTCCCGCAAACCCTATCACAAGCAACTCCTCTGGCTGATGGATTTGAAAGTTTTAAAGGAGAAATGTATTGTCTTGATTTGGGTCCAAAAAACCCTAAATGCAACAGCCTTTTGATGCTTGCCATGTCCCGCTAGCAATTCTTAGAAAACTGAGGTGCTTTTGTATTCATTGCAATATTGATGTGCGAATAAATGTTTTTTTTCCTTGCTGATCTGCAGTGATCAATAGTGACGGTGAGCTCGGTGCAGAAGTGCTCTGTCCCATGGACATGAGTTTGCACCAATTATTTTCTCTTTTTTTTTTTTTCCCCCCCCCTCAAAGATCAGGATGGTGGGAATGGAAGGTGACCTCAAATGGAGGCCAATTGATGAGAAGAACGGGTTAAATCTGAGCTGGGGGCAGGGAAGCCAACCTTGGTGGTCCTCGTGCATCTCCCATGATGTCTGTTGGGCAGCGCTAGTTGTACCAAATGCCCCTCCAATTAAAGGAACGGGGCAGTAAGGCAGCATGCCGGAGGCTCGGCACACCCTGGATCCCAATACCAAAATGTGGCTTCCTGGCTGCAGTCCTTTTGCAGCGTCAACCCAGTTTAAAAGCCAAGTGCTTATTTGCACGTCCTCTTTCTCGGTCTCGCTCACTCTCTCTTTTAAATTTTGTAAAATTAAATAAAATACAAAAATGTGTTGGGATTCCTTCATTTCCAAGTCTGAAATGTTTCCAATCCTCCCCCCCCCCCTCACCTCTCTCTCTCCCCCACTTCTTTGCTCGAAGTTCCCAGAATTTCAGGTGTCGGGTGTTCAGTTTTCCAGCTTGGCCTACTGTTATTTATAATTCAGTCCTGAAACGGTCTTCCTTTGGTTTTTACTGCTGATTATAGACGCTCAGAGTGTTCTGTCAAAGGCAGGACACAAATTCCAGAATGTCGATCTGGTGGTGAGGAGGGTGCCGCCAAAGGACCCGAGGAAGATCGTGCTCCATGGACTGAAGCCGGAGATCATGGACGACACTCTCATTCTCTACCTGGAGATGATCACTGACCTCAGCAGTGAGCAGTTCACCGTGCGCTCCAACCCAGACAGAATGCACGCACTCGTGCAATTCCAGGAAGCTCTGTCTGCAGAAGGTATGTGTACATGCGTGAGTGTGGATTTCTGCTTGTGAGCACATAGCCGATATTTAATTCCCTGCCCTCCCCTCCTGAAGACACTGAATTATGTATCGTGCTGAGACGGTAGTGTGGTGGTTATGTTACTGGGCTGGTAACCCAGAGGCCTGGACGAATGATCCAGAGACACCAGTTCAGATCCCATCACGGCAGTTTGTGAAATTGAATTCAATTTAAATAAAAAATAATTTGGAAATAATAATCAGTAAAAAGTGACCGTGAAGCTGTCGGATTGTCGTTAAAAAAAAAAAAAAAAAAACCCAACTGGTTCACTAATGGCTCTTCAGGGAAGGAGACCTGCTGTCCTTGCCTGGTCTGGCCTACAAGTGACTCCAGTCCCACGCTAATGTGGTTGAGTATTAACTGCCTCCTGAAGTTGCCCAGCAAGCCACTCCGTTGTATCAAACCACTACAGAGAATAATCACCACCACCTCAGGGCAACAAGGGATGGGCAATAAATGCCGGTCTTGTTAGCGACACCCATATATAAAGAATGAAATATAAAAAAGATTGCCTTCCAGCGGACTCCCTGTACCTCAACTATTGCCCTGACTCCGATCGTCTAACAGCACAGATCACAGATCACCCTTTGGACCACTGCAAGTGGCTCATCTTCCCCATTAAGGCATTAGGGAAGCTGAGATACAGATTTGTGATTGTCAGGGGATAGGGGGGGACTTGTACTCCAGAATAAGGCACTGCATTACATGAAGCTTCTGTGTGTAGGATAACAATTTATTCACAAACCGTAAAATAAGAGTATCAGCCTCCTGACTATGGACCGCTACTCCACTTCTGACTTGAGATAGTGATAGGACATAATACCTTTCAATTGTTCACTCAGATATCCATCCAATTTTCTTTTGAATTATTCCTGATTATCTACCTCTCTGTAGCCCATGCCACACATTCAATGCCCTCTGTATTAAGTAAGTAAGAAAGAACTTGCATTTACAAGAAACATACATAAGAAATAGGAGTTGGCCATTTGGTCCCTTGAGCCTGCTCCGCCATTCAATAAGATCATGGCTGATCTGATCATGGACTCAGCTCCACTTCTCCGCCCGCTCCCCATAACCCTTGACTCCCTTATCATACAAAAATCTTGTCTATCTCCACCTTAAATATATTCAAAAACCCAGCCTTCACCGCTCCCTGGGGTAGAGAACTCCTCAGAGAGAAGAAATTCCTCCTCATTTCTGTTTTAAATGGGCGACCCCTTATTCTGAAACTGTTCCCCCATGAGGGGAAACATTCTCTCTGCATCTACCCTGTCAAGCCTCCTCAGAATCTTATATGTTTCAATAAGATCACCACTTTTCTTCTAAACTCCAAGGAGTATTGGACCAGTCTGCTCAACCTATTTTCACATGACAGACTGTTCATCTCGGGAATCAACCTAGTGAACCTCTGAACAGCCTCCAATGCAAGTATATCCCTCCTTAAATAAGGAGACCAAAACTGTACGCAGTACTCTCGGTGTGATCTTACCAATGCCCTGTACAGTTGTAGCAGGACTTCCCTACTTTTATACTCTATCCCCCTTGCAATAAAGGCCAACATTCCATTTGCCTTCCTGATCACTTGCTGTATCTGCATACTAACTTTTTGTGTTTCATGCACAAGAACCTTCAGATCCTTCTGTACTGCAGCATTTTGTAATCGCTCCCCATTTAAATAATTTGCTTTTTTATTTCTCCTACCAAAGTGGATAACCTCACATTATGCTCCATCTGCCAAATTTTTGCCCATTCACTGAGCCTATCTATACCCCTTTGTAGATTCTTTGCATCCTCCTCACAACTTGCTTTCCCACCTATCTTTGTATCATCAGCAAATTTGGCTACATTACACTCGGTCCCTATAGTGCCTTTGATGGACCAACACGTTACTTAGAGATTGGCAAAAGCAGCAGCCAATTTGCACACAGCAAGATCCCACAAACAGCAATGCCATAATGAGTAGATAATCTGTTTTACTAAGGTGTGTGGAGGGTTAAATATTAGCCGGGACTCTCAGAACTCCCCTGCTCCTCTTGGAATAGCGCCACCTGAACAAGCAGTTGGGGGCGCAGTTTAATGTCTCATCCCAAAGATGGCAGCTCCAACAGTGCTGCACTCCCTCAGTACTCCATTGGAGTTTCCACCTGGATTAGATACTCAAGTCCTGGAGTGGGGCTTAAACCTATGAATCTGAGGTGAGAGATATTTCTGTAAGGCATTAATTACAGTGGATTACACCGAACCTTGTTAGGCCACCGTTATGGATGTGTGCAGTTTTGTGCACCCCAATATAGGGCTGGAAAACTATGTGGCCTTGTGTTTCTGAATCCCTGCACAATGAGATCCTCACTTGGCATTATTGGAAAGGGAAGAGCTGGCAAGATATCTGCTATGTGGAAGAAGTGGGAGGGGGGGTTATTGGACAACCAATAATGGTATTATAAAAACATGCAGCACAATATCTCAGTCATTTGGACACTGGGGACAGTTGTATGTGGAAAGCTTTTTACATTTAAAAAATTTTTTCCAGCTCTTGAGGCAATAAAGAAAAAGGCCGGAAGTCGATGTTTGAAGGGCGCCACCATAGAAATCGAACAGCTCCCCCGAACTGACCGTATTCTGGTGGAAAACCTCGGTCCCACGGATGACGAGGACATCTTAAGCCTTTACTTTGAGAGCCGCCGCAGCAACGGAGGGAATGTGCTCGGTGTTACCATGGTTCCGGGAGGAAAAGCCATCATCGTGTTCCAGGAATGGGAAGGTATTTATTAGCGGATAAACTTATTCCTGGTGGAGGCCGCGAGATAAGATATTGCATGTGGGTACAGTAGTGTAGTGGTTGTGGCGTTCGATTAGCATTGGCAAGTTGGGAAATTCAATTTAAAAGAACCTGATTTGAAAAACTTACCAGAAAAGCTGACGGATTGTCGTCAAAACGCATCTGTTTTAATAATGTTCTTCAGGAAAACTACCAGCTTTAGGGCCAAGCAACCAAGGCAATTGTTAGCTTTATAGGAACATAGAAACAGGAGTAGGTCGTTCAGCCCCTCAATCCTGTTCCGCCATTCAACTAATTCATGGCTGATCTGTACCTCAACTCAGTTTACCATATCCCTTAATACTTAGCAAAAATCTATCTATCTCAGTTTTTGTCGGAGAGAGTTCCAGATTTCCACCAACCCTTTGTGAGAAGAAGTGCTTTCAGACATCACCCCTGAACGGCCTGGCTCTAATTTTAAGGTTATGACCCCTTGTTCTGGACTCCCCGCCCCAGAGAAAATAGTTTCCTTCTCTCTCTCTCTCTCTCTCTCTCTCTCTCTCTCTCTCTCTCTCTACCCTATGACATCCTTTAATCATATTAAACAACTGAATTAGGTCACCCCTTAATCTTCTTAAGCTTTCCTAGTAGCAAAGCCCACAGGGCAATGCCTGCCAGTAAGGCAGAACGGACAGTGTGTTGGGTTCGGACTTGGTCCCTCTCCCATCTGGGAAGAACTCAAATTCCATTCGGAAGGAATGGGAAGTGTTCTTAAACAAGTGATAAACTCAGTGGCATGATGGGTAGTGATCACTGCCCTTCCATCCCTGCACAGGACCCCAGTCCACACTATGTGAGCGTTACCAGGGCTCCAAGGGTAACATTCTGAACAGCAATTACATACAGGGTACAGTAGCACAGTGGTTGTAATCCAGAGGCCTGGACTAATGATCCAGAGTCGTGAGTTCAAATCCCAGCACGGCAGGAAAATCAAACTGGAATTTAAAAAAGCTAGTTTCAGTCATGGTGACCAGGGGCCCCAGTTTCCGATGCTGCTGAAATCGGCGCACCTCCGTTAAATAACCTGTCTGGGGGGGAAAAAAGTGCGGCGAAATCTTACTGGGGAATTCTCCGGTCGTCCTGGAGCGTGGTGTGGCACAGCGGAATCTCCCTGGGGCGGAGCAAGCCGATCGCAGCCAGCAGGGGGGCGGGGCTAGGGATCAGTGTTCTGAGTGCTGGCAGCATAGTGCAAGCGCGTTGGAGCGTTTTCCCCCAGTCTGTGTTTGGGTATCGGGGAGGGATGGAGGAGCGTGGGAAGGGGGCTCTGGGGAAGTGATCGGAGGGGGAGGAGCGTGGGAAGGGGGCTCTGGGGAAGTGATCGGAGGGGGAGGAGCGTGGGAAGGGGGCTCCGGGGAAGTGATCGGAGGGGGAGGAGCGTGGGAAGGGGGCTCCGGGGAAGTGATCGGAGGGGGAGGAGCGTGGCAAGGGATGGAGGAGCGTGGGTTGGGGGGCACTCAATGATCGAAGGGCCGGAGGAGAGAGCAGGGGTGCCTCCGTCCAGCGTTCCCCCACCCCACCCCCCCCCCCCCCGGCGTTTTATATACGCACACACACACCCTCCCCCCATCACTGTCAGATACAGCGAGAGAGACACCTTCCCTTCACATAAAGGTAGGACTTGTATTTTTTTTTTATTGATTGGTTGCTTATTACTTTGGTCTTGGTGCTTTAGGTGCAGGGTTCCTTAGTGCTTGGTGCTTTAAATGTACTGCTTTGTTTTGTGCTTACTGCTTTAAATGTACTTTGCTTCTTTATGTTGTTGTGAAGGTGTTTATGGAAAATCCTCTAACTCCCCCCCCCCCCCCCCCCCCCCCCCCCTGTTGTGATGTTGATGTGTCCTTTGTGTTTAATGCTTTCCTCCCCCCCCCCCCCCCCTCTCCAGCTCTGGCTGTGCCTGCACTAAACTTAACTCTAGGTACGGTTTTTCAGAACTTACAAAGGTGGACACTTACTCCATTCTAAGTTAGTTTGGAGTAAGTTTTCGCTGCTGAAACTTGCAAAACAGGCCTAAGTGGCTGGACACACCCCCTTTTTGAAAAAAAATACCTGAATTAAAATGAACCTAAACTAACTCACTAGAACTGGAGCAAACTAAGTGCCGAGAATTGCGATTTCTAAGATACTCCAAACTAAACTAGAAAATTGGAGCAACTCCACCCGAAACTTGGGCCCGTGCATGAAACGACCGGATTGCCGTAAAAACACCTCTGATTCACTCGTGTCCTTTAGGAAAGGAAATTTACCGTCCTTACTCGGTCTGGGCCTATATGTGACTCCAGACCCACAGCAATGTGGTTGACTCTTAACTGCCCTCTGGAATGGCCTAGCAAGCCACTCCATTGTATAAGGTGGCTCACCACCAACCTTCTCAAGGCCAACGAGGGATGGGCAATAAATGCTGGCCTTGCCAGTGACACTTAGAAACATAGAAACATAGAAAATAGGTGCAGGAGTAGGCCATTCGGCCCTTCTAGCCTGCACCGCCATTCAATGAGTTCATGGCTGAACATTCAACTTCAGTACCCCATTCCTGCTTTCTCGCCATACCCCTTGATCCCCCTAGCAGTAAGGACCTCATCTAACTCCTTTTTGAATATATTTAGTGAATTGGCCTCAACAACTTTCTGTGGTAGAGAATTCCACAGGTTCACCACTCTCTGGGTGAAGAAGTTCCTCCGCATCTCGGTCCTAAATGGCTTACCCCTTATCCTTAGACTGTGACCCCTGGTTCTGGACTTCCCCAACATTGGGAACATTCTTCCTGCATCTAACCTGTCCAACCCCGTCAGAATTTTATATGTTTCTATGAGGTCCCCTCTCATTCTTCTGAACTCCAGTGAATACAAGCCCAGTTGATCCAGTCTTTCTTGATAGGTCAGTCCCGCCATCCCGGGAATCAGTCTGGTGAACCTTCGCTGCACTCCCTCAATAGCAAGAATGTCCTTCCTCAGGTTAGGAGACCAAAACTGTACACAATACTCCAGGTGTGGCCTCACCAATGCCCTGTACAACTGTAGCAACACCTCCCTGCCCCTGTACTCAAATCCCCTTGCTATGAAGGCCAACATGCCATTTGCTTTCTTAACCGCCTGCTGCACCTGCATGCCAACCTTCAATGACTGATGTACCATGACACCCAGGTCTCTTTGCACCTCCCCTTTTCCTAATCTGTCACCATTCAGATAATAGTCTGTCTCTCTGTTTTTACCACCAAAGTGGATAACCTCACATTTATCCACATTATACTTCATCTGCCATGCATTTGCCCACTCACCTAACCTATCCAAGTCGCTCTGCAGCCTCACAGCATCCTCCTCGCAGCTCACACTGCCACCCAACTTAGTGTCATCCGCAAATTTGGAGATACTACATTTAATCCCCTCATCTAAATCATTAATGTACAGTGTAAACAGCTGGGGCCCCAGCACAGAACCTTGCGGTACCCCACTAGTCACTGCCTGCCATTCTGAAAAGTACCCATTTACTCCTACTCTTTGCTTCCTGTCTGACAACCAGTTCTCAATCCATGTCAGTACACTACCCCCAATCCCATGTGCTCTAACTTTGCACATCAATCTCTTGTGTGGGACCTTGTCGAACGCCTTCTGAAAGTCCAAATATACCACATCAACTGGTTCTCCCTTATCCACTCTACTGGAAACATCCTCAAAAAATTCCAGAAGATTTGTCAAGCATGATTTCCCTTTCACAAATCCATGCTGACTTGGACCTATCATGTCACCTCTTTCCAAATGCACTGCTATGACATCCTTAATAATTGATTCCATCATTTTACCCACTACTGATGTCAGGCTGACCGGTCTATAATTCCCTGTTTTCTCTCTCCCTCCTTTTTTAAAAAGTGGGGTTACATTGGCTACCCTCCACTCCATAGGAACTGATCCAGAGTCAATAAATGCTGGCCTTGCCAGTGACACTTGCAACCTGTGAATGAATAAAAAATAAACTAGTCTTGTAAGAATATGGAGCTAAGGCAGGTGGAGTTAGAATATAGGTTAACCAAGATCTTCTTGAATGTCGGAACAGGCTCGAGGGGCTGAATGGCCTTCTCCTATTCCTATGATTGTTAATGCCCTCTGAAGTGCCCTAGTAAGGAAACTCAGCTGTAAAACAATTGCTAGAAGGCACCCTGACCTCCTTGGGGTATTAAATGTGGCCCAAGTGCTTTGCTGGCACTGGCATTAAATTGGCAGATGAGTTGACAGTGTACTGCCCCTCAGCGTGAAATAATGCAGTGTCACCCTGTGACCCTTCCTATGTGGAGTCCCAGAGCTCAGCAGTCAGGGATGATAGGCAAAAGAAGAACAGCCACCAGCTCTGGTTCCTGACAAGTTATATCAAAATATATCCTGTTTAAAAACTAAGCCCAGCTTAATAAATGGAGAATTAAATACATAGCCGTCTCTTACCAGCACTGCACAGCCCGTTGCAGTGCTCGGGGGCAGCACGGGCCCAGCCCACACTGCGATATGTGTGCGCACTAGGTCCGTGCAGCAGAGCTGGTCTCCAGTCGTCTTGGTTAACCCTTGCCACTGGACCAAGACCTAGCTCTGTCAAGCCCGTGTGGTGGCTGGTGTGCAACAGCCACCACAGGTTAAAAAAATTCACACACTGGCATCTTCCACCCTCCAACATGTAGTTTGCGACCTGGAATATTCGGACCTTCATTGAAACACCTGTGAACTCATCCCTTTTTGGCGTGGAAGCAAGTCATCCTCGATACAAGGGACCGCCTATGCTGACCGCCCATTGCTTATATAACGCCTTTCACAATCTCAGGACGTCCCAAAGCGCTTTACAGTCCATGAAGTACTTCAAGTGTAGTCACTCCAAGCCAGGCAAGTGATTGAGCAGACCTACTGTCTCGCCACCTCCCTGTTGATGCTGATCCTGACACCCATCCTGTGGATCAGCCTGCACTAACTCACCACTGCAGACTGATGTTTTTGTAATATCGATTCCCATCTGTGCTCTGCGCCTAATGTACCAAACACAACATGCTGCCCCTATTGTTTTTTAAATCTGTTCTTGGGAATGGGCCATGCTGCTTTTTATTGTCCACTTCAGCAATTATATTCACAGCAGACTGATCAAGACCGAGGACTTACTGGTATTTCTGTGTGTGGGGGGTGGGGGTGGGGGGGGGGTTGCAGAGGTTGGGTGGGGAGTAGCGAGGTTTGTCCTGTTCCGATAAGATTTAAATCCGAGTTTCCTTAGCACGCAGGAGTTACGGAGCTAACTTTGACTTTGAGAGAGAGTGTAGGCTGATCCCTATGATGGGTTTGTCGCAATCAGATTTTTGAAAATCGGAGGATACATCACGGGCTGCTGATTCGAGTTCATCTGCTTTACACTATCGGCCAGCGTCAGAATGACCCCCTGGATGTGTGTGGTTTTGCAGGCAAATGGCTGAGCAGACCTACTCTCTCGCCTCCTCTTGTTGATGCTGATCATGACCCCGATCCCGTGGATCACTACACTAACTCACCACTGCAGACTTTTTTTAATATCGATTCCCATCTGTGCTCTGTGCTCAATGTACCAAACACAATATGCTGCCCCTATTGTTTTTTAAATCTGTTCTTGGGAATGAGCCATGTTGCTTTTTATTGTCCACTTCAGCAATTATATTCGCAGCAGACTGGCTTAATCAGCCACTTCAGAGGACACGAAGAGTCAATCACATTGTGCAAGACTGAGGTCCCATGTCTGGGCTGACCATGTCCTTGGCAGATCTCCTGACAATCATGCACATTTTTTTTCCTCCTGTGCTAAATCACACGAGGATGATAGCACAACTGAGAAGTTATATCTATCAGGAACGATTGAACAGGCTAGGGATCTTTGCTCCAGAAAAGAGAAGGCTGAGGACTGACCTGATGGAGGTCTTTCAAATTGTGAAATGGTTTGATAGGGTAGATATCGAGAAAGTGTTCCCCCTTGGGGAGACCGAAACTAGGGCCATAAATATAAAATAGTCACTAATAAATCCGCTAGTGAATTACCCAGAGAATGGTTAGAATGTGGAATTCGTTACCACATGGAGTGGTTGAGGTGAATAGCACCTCATTTTTTTCCATTTAAGGGGAAGCTAGTTAAGGACGAGAGAGAGAGAGAGAGAGAGAGAGAGAAAGGAATAGAAGGATTTTCTGATCGAGTTAGAGGAAGTAAGGTGGGAGGAGGCTCATGCAGAGCATAAACGTCAGCATGGTCCGAATGGCCTGTTTGTGTTGTAAATGACCAGATTTATTAAGTTTCACAATATGGTCCCAACGTCACTAACCACTGCGTTACCAAACTCTCTTTAAAATGTCACCCAGCATGTTCTTGGACATCGATGTTGAGATCTGTTGTTTGCTCATTTTGCAGCTGTTGACCGGGTTCTTCAAAAGTGCCAGAAACTGCAGGACCGCGTGCTGGTCGTTTGTCCTTATTACGATTTTCTTCATCCCCCTGGCACGGACCAACAATGCGACAATACAGCGGCCGCCGAGGCTGAGGTGACGGCAGAACTGTCGAGCACAATAAACATCCCTGACAAGCGGAAGCTAAATATCCTGTGTTCCAGCACCTTCCTGCAAGACCTGAAGAATGAATGTTCGGAACTGGCCGTGAAGGTGGACGACAATAACAACGTCTGCGTTTGCGGAAAGGATCGTCTCCAGATCGAGAAGACAAAAAGCCGGATTCTGGAATTCCTGAGCAACATAGCCCAAGTGGATGTCCCCATCAGTCAAGACCAGTCGAAATTCCTGTCCAGGGCCGACATTCGGGATTTCTTGCAGAACATGCTGCGTGGGAAGGACTTCTCAACTTGTTACTCGATCTCGGACTGTGTGATGACAGTCACCGCCCCTTCGGTTCCTGCTGCCCATCAGGTTGCCCAACTGATCGAGCAGCAAGTGTGCCAGTTTAGCATCTCAATAACATACCAGCAGCTCCACGTGCTCACCTCTCCTGACTGGGAGAAGCTCCTCTCGTCCTTGAAGTGCTGTGATGCTCGGGTATCTGAGATTGGGGACCAGGTCTACATCATCTCCCTCCAATGTTTCAGAGCTGAAAACGAGAAACGGGTGGAAGACTTGTTGAAAGATGCTGTTCCACTGGAATCTGTGATAGGGATGGAACCCGGCAAATTGAGATACCTGCAGGATTATGACCAAGATCTGCTCATTGGGACTGGTCAGGTTTCGATTTTCCCATTGGAAGGCGATGTCACAGGGCTAAGGGTAGGCCTTTCCTTTATGTACATCACTTTTATTTTATTTCTCTTTACTCGAGCAGTAATACTTGCTAGGGTCCGAACACCTCTAAAACCACAGGAACCTCCCACAAACACATCTTAAACCACAGGGACCCGCCACATTCAGAGAATCTTTGCCAATCCTGCGCCCCCCCCCCCCCCCCCCCCATAAAACTCACAAACATACCAGAAGTGCCCATAAATACAGCTTCCACAATGACCACCTCGACCCCCCCAAAGAGATCATGGAACCGTTGCTATCTTCCCCTAAATAAAACCTGTGTACATAAGAACATAAGAAATAGGAGCAGGAGTAGGCCATTTGGCTCCTCGAGCCTGCTCCGCCATTCAATAAGATATCATGACTGATCTGATCTTGGGCTCAGCTCCATTTCCCCGCCCACTCCCCATAATCATTCACTCCCTTATCCTTCAAAAATCTGTCTATCTCCGCCTTAAATATATTCAATGACGCAGCCTCCACAGCTCTCTGGGGCAGAGAATTCCACAGATTTATGACACTCAGGGAAGAAATTCCTCCTCATCTCGGTTTTAAATGGGCCACCCCTTATTCTGAAACTATGCCCCCTACTTCTAGATACCCTCACAAGGGGAAACATCCTCTCTGCATCTACCTTGTCGAGCCCTCTCAGTATCTCTTATGTTTCAATAAGATCACCTCTCATTCATCTAAACTCCAATGAGTATAGGCCCAACCTGCTCACCCTTTCTTCATAAGTCAACCCCTTCATCTCGGGAATGAACCTAGTGAACCTTCTCTGAACTGCCTCCAATGCAAGTATATCCTTCCTTAAATATGGAGACCAAATCTGTACGCAGTACTCCAGGTGTGGCCTCACCAATACCCTGTACAGTCGTAGCAGGACTTCTCTGCTTTTATATTCCATCCCCGTTGCAATAAAGGCCAACATTCCATTTGCCTTCCTGATTACTTGCTGTACCTGCATACTAACTTTGTGTTTCATGCACAAGGACCCCCAGGTTCCTCTGTGCTGCAGAATTTTGTAATTTTTCTCCATTTAAATAATAATTTGCTTTTTTATTTTTCCTGCCAAAGTGGATAACCTCACATTTTCCCACATTATACTCCATCTGCCAGATGTTTACCCACTCACTGTAGCCTGTCTAAATCCCTTTGCAGATTTTTTGTGTCCTCCTCACAACTTGCTTTCCCACCATCTTTATATCATCAGCAAACTTGGCTACATTACACTCGGTCCCTTCATCCAAGTCATTAATATAGATTGTGAATAGTTGAGGCCCCAGCACTGATCCCTGTGGCAGGCCACTAGTTATCGTTTGCCAACCGGAAAATGACCCATTTATCCCGAATCTCTGTTTTCTGTTAGCATGGATAGAAGATTGGCTAACTAATATATTACCCCCAACTCTTTGTGCAGTAATCTTTTATGTGGCACCTTATTGAATGCCTTCTGGAAATCCAAATACACCACCTTGATTATCTATTATTGGGATGTTTTTAGTGTCTTCGACCATGAAAACCGATACAAAATATTTGTTCAACGTCTCTGCCATTTCCCGGTTCCCCATTATTAATTCCCCAGTCTTGTCCTCTAAGGGACCAACGTTTACGATAGCTACTCTCTTTTTATATACCTGTAGAAGCTCTTGCTGTCTGTTTTTATATTTCTTACGAGTTTACTGTCATAATCTATCTTCCCTCTATTATTTTTTTAGTTGTCCTTTGCTGGTTTAAAAAAAAAAAATCCCAATCCTCTGGCCTCCCACTAATCTTGGCAACTTTGTATGCCGATTTTTTTCAATTTGATACTATCCTTTACTTCCTTAGTTAGCCATGGATGGTTCTCTCTTCTCTTAAAATCTTTCTCTGGAATATTTTTGTTGAGAGTTATGAAATATTTCCTTAAATGTCTGCCACTGTTTATCAACAGTATCACACTTTAATCTATTTTCTCAGTCCACTTTAGCCAACTCTGCCTCCATACCTTTGTAATCATCTTTATGTAAGATCAGGATACTGGTTTGAAACCCAACTTTCTCACTCTCTAACTGAATTTGAAATTCAACCCTGCTATGATCACTCTTCCCTAGAGGATCCTTTTACTATGAGATCATTTATTAATCCTGTCTCATTACACAGTACCAGATCCAAGATAACCTGCTCCCTGGTTGGTTCCGCAATGTACTGTTCAAGGAAACTATCCCGGATACACTCTTTTATGAACTCTTCCTCAAGGCTACCCTGGCCAATTTGATTTGTCCAATCAATATGAAAATTAAAATCGCCCATGATTATTGTCATACCTTTCTTCCAAGCCTCCATTATTTGAATTATACTCCATCCAATAGTGTAGCTACTGTTAGGGGGCCTTTAGACTACGCCCACCAGTGACTTCTTCCCCTTATTATTTCTTATCCACCCAAACTGATTCTACATCTTGATCCTCTGAGCCAATAATCATTTCTCGCTACTGCACTGATCTCATCCTTTATTAACAGAGCTACCCCACCCCTTTTTTCTTTCTGTCTATCCTTCTGAATTGTCAAATACCTCTGAATATTCTGTTCCTACTTGCAACCACGTCTCTGTAATGGCAATCAGATCATACCTATTATATCTATTTGTGCCGTCAACTCGTCTATCTTGTTACGAATGCTGCGTGCATTCAGATAAAGAGCTTTTAATTTTGCCTTTTGACCATTTTTCCCTACTTTGACCCCACTTTCTGATGCACTTATTTTTACACATTCTGTCCCTTCCTGTCACACTCTGGTTATCATTGCCCCCACCGCTACCCTGCTCTGTTGCCTTCTCCTTGCTCTTTGACTTTTTAAATTTCCGTTCACCTGAACCCTCTATACCCCCACTATTTAGTTTAAGGCCACCAGGAGTACCCATGAATACAGCGGTAAACACACAGGGAGCTCTCCGCCCCAGGAAACTGTGAAGACACAGAGAGCCTCCACCAACAGCAGTAATGTCGGATAGGTACTGCTGTATTCTCGCTCATGCAGAGAACCGAACTTGCCCATCCCCCCTGTGCTTGCTGACCGAGATTGGCTCCCTGTCCAGAAACACCTTGAATTTAGAATCCATGTCCTTGTGTTGAAATCCCTCTGTGGCCTCCCCCCTCCCTATCTCTGTAAACTCCACCCCCGAGAACATTCTGGATGCCTCCAAAATCTGTCGCTTGCTCTTTTTCCCCCATTCTGTCACTCCACCATTGGCGGTCATGCCTTCAGCTGCTGAGGTCCTAAGCCAGAGAACTCCCTCCTTAAAACCACTCTGCCTCTCTCTCATCCTTTAGGACATTTTTAAAACCTACCTCTTTGACCAAGCTTTTAGTCACCTGTCCTAGCTTTTTATGTGGCTCAGCATCAAATATTGTCTGATTAAACTCCCGTGGTGGGGCCTTGGGATATTTCTCTATGTTTAACGGCGCAAGTAAGTGCAAGTTGTTTTTTGTTTAACAAAATCTTTGGGAATGAATTTGCTGAGAGCTTTTTTTTTTTTTTGCTTCAAAGTTGCCTGTACAGCTGATGGATGGAATAAATCCCCGATGACCATCTCCTGCCCTTGTCTTTTCACAGATCACCGGGGAGGCCAGGGCCTGTCAAGCTGTGGATGAGCTGCTCCGCAGTGTCATCTCAAACATCTGCTGCAGGTCGGTGGGGCTTCAGGAACCCGGCATCGCTCGCTTCCTGCTGGAGAAACGCGGGGCCAATATCTTGAAGCAGCTGGAGACAAAATACAAGTGTGCGATCGGGCTGGAGAGAGTGCGTTGGATAATGCTGCAGTATGAGGTACGCAGTCATTCACTGAACCATCGGAGGCAATTTTAACCTAACCTGCCCGTCGGGTGCAGTGCTGGTTTTAAACCCTGTCTGATTGTACTTTCCATTGAAGTCACAGAGTAATATTGGGCAGGGTCTAAAACCAGCATTCTACCTGAACCTGTGAGTTTGCCGATGGGTGGATTAGGCTAAAATTACCCCCCCCTGTAGAATCTTGAAGCACAGAAAGAAAGAAGAGAGAGGACTTGAATTTATATAGCACCTTTCACGGTCTCAGGACTTCCCAAAGTGCTTTACAGCCAATCAAGTACTTTTGGAGTGTAGTCACTGTTGTAATGTAGGAAACGCGGCAACCGTTTTATGCACAGCAAGCTCCCAAAAACAGCAATGTGATAATGACCAGATAATCTGTTTTTTTTTTTGTTATGTTGATTGAGGGATAAATATTGGCCTGGACACTGGGGATAACTCCCCTGCTCTTCTTCAAAATAGTGCTATGGGATCTTTTACGTCCACCTGAGAGCAGACGGGGCCTTGGCTTAACGGTTCATCCAAAAGCCGGCACCTCCAACATAGCAGCACTGCACTGGAGTGTCAGCCTAGATTTTTGTGCTCCAGACCAGTGATGAACCTGTGAGGTTTCCTTCCCTTCGGGTTTGTACGACAATCCGGCAGCTTCATGGCCAATTACACTGATACCAAATTATTTTAAAAACGGAATTCCAATTCTCAAGGCGGGATTTGAACTCGTGTTCTCTGAACTATTAGTAGTCCAGTAACACAACCACTACACTGGCAGGAACCCAGTGCTGTACAAACCTGCATTGTAAGAAAAACTGGAGACATGCAATATAAACCAAAAATGGTGGGAGTGCACAGATAGTTTGTGAGCTTGAGAGAAAGATAGATTAATGTTTCAATATTTTAATTTCAACAGGGGTGGTAGAGGGTAGGAGGTTAAAATCCCTGAACACCTGTACACTGTAGGGTAACAGATCATGTTTTTTAAAAAAAAATGTTCGAGAGAATTAAGAACCAACTACGTAGTGGGGGACTGACTGCAGGTTCACTTACCCGAATGACATCAGTGACCGAGTTGGGTTGCTAGTGTGGTGGTTCGAGGCAGGCAGCCACTGTACTTAGACCGGAAAAGGCTCAGTTTGCTGCTGCTACTAACGCTGTCCTTTTCTAATCAGCATCCCCTGGAAATCCAAAACAACCAGGCAACACCGAGCTTTGTAAGAGATGTTTCCGATGGCACAAAGCTCCCAGCACGGCAGCAGCAGTCGGTGAATATTACTGATCCAAATGGGAATCTCCCGGATCTTGGTAAGTGCAAGATATCTTGTTTATGATGCTGTGTTTCAACAGGGGCAACCTGATTATTGAGCTATAAAACGGCAAAAGAATTGTGTTGGTTCTTGGCTATTGAGCTCTACTTTACAGCGTGAATGGGTTTGAGGGAAAAAATGGCACCAATCAGATTTGGATTTGCCTCTTCATTCAACAGGGAGCATGCTGGAACAGAGTTAGAAACATAGAAAATAGGAGCAGTAGGAGGCCATTCGGCCCTTCGAGTCTGCACCGCCATTCAATATGATCATGGCTGATCCTTTATCTCAACACCATAATTCCTGCTTTCTCCCACATACCCCTTGATGTCTTTTGTGTCTAGAAATCTGTCTATCTCTCTCTTAAATATATTCAGTGACTTGGCCTCCACAGCCTTCTGTGGTAGAGAATTCCACAGGTTCACCACCCTCTGAGTGAAAACATTTCTCCTCATCTCAGTCCCAAATTTCCTACCCCGTATCCTGAGACTGTGACCCCTTGTTCTAGACTTCCCAGCCCCGGGGAAACATCCTCCCCACATCCAGTCTATCCAACCCCGTGAGAATTTTATACGTTTCTATGAGATCCCCCTCTCATTCTTCTAAACTCGAGTGAATACAGGCCCAGTCGACCCAATCTCTCCTCATACAACAGTCCTGCCATCCCAGGAATCAGTCTGGTTGGTGTGTCAATGCACAGTGGCACAGGTTGGCAGGGTACCAATGCATAGCGTGCTCCCAACGAGCGATAGCACATCACTGGTCTGTTTTTCACTACGAGAAAAGCAAAATGGCCAGGCGATTTGCTGGCGCCCATTTTGCGCTACCTCGCCCAAGACGAATTTATACCCAAAGACGTTACTTTTACAAATTAAGAACAATAAAGGAAAATGCATAATGCAGGAAAAAAAATTTTTACTAAAAGGGTGGTATGGGTAGCGGAACGAGAAATCTTCATGGGTATTGAGAAGGAACTAAACAGGTTCTTGGCAACAATTGGGATCCAGGGTTAGTTGAAATCCACCAAGGGAACACTGTGGATAGGTGGGCTATGGACCAATGGTGTTCTTTTGCCTGAAACTACTAACTATGTCACTATCTCGGCGTGAACCAAATGTGCTTCTTGTTTAATGATTCTCTTCTGACATTAATTATGTGCGTAATTATGTGGAGTCGGGGGGGGTGGGGGGCGGGGGTGGCTGTGATGTGGAGTAAAATTAGCACAAACGTTACTTTCTTGCACATTTTTCATGCTGACTTTTTTTTTTCCAGATGCGATCCGGAGTTTGCTCGCATCAATCGTAGAACCCGAAGCTGCATCCAGCCAACGAAGGAAGAGCGAAGATGTCTTGATTCCCCGACGAGCATCTGACGGCAGTGAAAATGTTTCAATTGAAGAAGATCTCTATACCGACCTCCCATCTCGTGTGTGCTCTGGTGCTAGAAATGATGTCGTGGAGGAGGAAGATCCCATTGACGTTGATAAGAAGCAGCAGGAAGAAAATGGAGGCAACAACGAGGACGATGCAGGCGATGGTAGCCCTTTGGATGACACTTCGATGATGACTGTAGACGATAAAGATGTGGATGATGATGCCCAGTTATATCTTGCCTTGCAATACTCCATGGACAACAGATACCAGCAGGTAAGAGAAGAGGAAGAGCTTCAGAAAGTCCTTCAACTTTCAAAAGAAATGGCCTCGGGCCAGCAGGAAAACCATCTGGAACTTGCCAACATTGGAACCTCGGAGGCCAGCCTTGAGGAAGCCATCAAAATGTCCATGGCTGAAGCTGCACAGACCTCCAATTCTGCCCAGTTAACAATCTATGGCAATTTTGACATGGATTTCGAGCGATTAATAGATGAATTGGAGAGGAACATCCGGTCACATCTGCGGGAAGAATCAGTGAAGCACAAATGTTTCCAAAACTTGTCCAACGATTACCAGAGTTACCTGGAATACCTTCAGCGGAAGCACGCCGTCAAAATCACCGTACAAGGGATTGAGATCAAGGTTTGCGGGTTTGCAGACTACACTGTACACGCCAAGGAGAGCATTACTCAACTCATGCACTGGGCTGTCCAAGAAGAGATGTCCGAGCTTGAAGGAGCTACGATAGCTAAATCTGTCCAATGGGTGAAGCATATTCGGCAGGGTGTCACTGTTCCGTACACACCAAAAGCGGGCGCTTTCATAGAGAAAGCTTTTCAGCAGAAGCAGAAGAAGATCGATGTGATATTCAACAGTCAGCCTTACACTATTGACTTTGAACAAATGGAGGAATATAGCTTGAAAGCAGCAGTGTCACTTCCAATTGAGAGGAAGTCTCTCAACAGCCCAGTTGGTAATTATATTTTCAATGTTTATTTTGTACAGATGTTCATTAAGAACATAGCAATGCATAGAAGGTGAAAACAGTGCTCGATTTGCAGCTATATTACAAACTCTACCCCCCTCATTTAGTTGTCTGAAGGAAAACTCGGTATAAATAATCCTTGATCTCCAAAGATAATTGAACAAGGCTCGAGAATATTCATCAACCCTGGCCTACTCCCTTCCATCCCTGCAGCAAAGGGGCCATCCCTGGACAGGAGGTATTGGGGGATATGGTGGGTAGGTGGACTGGTCTAGGAAAAGGCTTGCTTGGCCTCGTGGCCTTTTCCTGTTCCTCAAAAGTTCTTGCATTCATATATCTTGGGGTACTTCATGGAATCATTTTTTTTTTATTTGTTCCTGGGATAGGGGTGTCGCTGGCAAGGCCGGCATTTATTGCCTGTCTCCAATTGCCCTTGAGAAGGTGATGGTGAACCTCATTAGTCCGTATGGTGAAGGAACTCCCACAGTGCTGTTAGTGAGGGAGTTCCAGGATTTTAAACCCAGCGACGATGAACAAATGGCAATATATTTCCAAGTCGGGATGGTGTGTGACTGAGGGAGGGGAACTAGGAGGTGGCGGTGATCCCATGTCCTGGTAGGTGGTCGAGGTCGCAAGGTCGGGGGATGCTGTTGAAGAAGCTG
This sequence comes from Pristiophorus japonicus, assembly GCF_044704955.1. NCBI lineage: Eukaryota > Metazoa > Chordata > Chondrichthyes > Pristiophoridae > Pristiophorus > Pristiophorus japonicus. The sequence goes on along the minus strand of NC_091981.1, from coordinate 291,070,529 downwards.
TGGCGAGTTGCTGCGGTGCATCTTGTAGATTGTAATACGAGTACTTTGAGACATGACGTGTGGCGAGTATAGCATGCTTGGCCCCAAATTGGGTCCAAGGTTTCTTCGTGCTATCTCTATCTGTTGTAAACAAATAGACATTGATTGATTGCTATGATTAGTCAGAAACCCCCATTATCATTGTATCATGTGACTACCATGATGGGGAATTCGATGGATCTTGGAATTTTATTGTCCAGCGATTCTTATATTCCTCTGTTCCATCAAATATGGAAGCACAGGAGACCATTTGGATCATCGCACCTGTGCCAGTGTTAATTGGAGCTGTCTGCTGTAATCCCATTTCCTTTTATAGTCTCTTCAAATACCTATCAATTCTCTCTGAAATTACGTTCCAGTCTCTGCCTCAAGACACACTTGTGGTAAAACATTCCATCGTACAATAACGCTCTGTGGAACAAAAAATTGCCCATTGCTTCCACTTTGTTCCTCTGGTTATAATCGGTAGTTCATGCCCCCAAGTTTACAGCTCGTTAACCGGCGGAAACCATCGTTTGCTGCTCACACACTCTCCGAATCCTCTCCTCATTTTGCAAGTTTCGATTGTGTCCCACCAGCCACCTTCGTTTCAATGAAAAAAGGCCATAATAAATTGGGGCTTTCTTCATTACCGCAAGGACTGGTTCCCCGTGATCGCGTAAATCACGGCTGCACCCCTTTGACCTTGGCGTTGTTAGCTGAAACAATGTTTGAACCAGGCTCGCTGCCCTACAGACCTGCAGTGAGTGTCGTGCTTTAGGGCGTCAGCCAAGTGTAGGGTCAGAAAGGTGAAACCCAGCTGCCACTTGCACATGGCATTCATCTAAAAAGAAAGATTTATTTACCACCTTGCTCAACCTCCGGATGTCCCAAAGCACTTCGTGGCCAAAGAAGTACTTTTGAGGTGTATTCACTGCTGTACTGTGGGAAACGCAGCAGGCAATTTGCACACAGCAGGCTCCCCCCCCACCCCGGCTGACCTGCACCCCCCCCTCCCCATCCCACAACCTGTGTGGGAGCAGCGGGGATAAAAGAGTCAGCCCAGTCAGCCACCACAGAGAGCAGCTTGGAGAGGGCGACAAAGGCAAACAGGGCAACTACATTTGTGGTCACAGGAAAGCAGGGAAGTGATTAGTTGGTGAGTTTTCCCCCCCCTCTTGCTTAAATTAAGGGCCTTAAATTAGGGGCAGGGATTAAAAACTAAAATCTAATTAATTAAATACATTATAAGAAATAGGTGCAGGAGTAGGCCATTTGGCCCCTCGAGCCTGCTCCGCCATTCAATAAGATCATGGCTGATCTGATCATGGACTCAGCTCCACTTCCCTGCCTGCTCCCCATAACCCTTTACTTCCTTCTCGCTCAAATATCTGTCTGTCTTTGCCTTAAATATATTCAATGACCCAGTCTCTACAGCTCTCTGGGGCAGAGAATTCCATAGATTTACAACCCTTGAGAAGAAATTCCTCCTCATCTCAGTTTTAAATGGGCGGCCCCTTATTCTAAGACTCTGTCCCCGAGTTTTAGTTTCCCCTATGTGGAAATATCCTCCCTGCATCCACCTTGTCGAGCCCCCTCATTATTTTATGTTTCAATGAGATCACCTCTCATTCTTCTGAACTCCAATGAGTGTAGGTCCAATCTACCCAACCTATCTTCATAAGTCAACCCCCTCAATCCAGAATCAACCTAGTGAACCTTCTCTGAACAGCCTCCAATGCAAGTATATCCTTCCTTAAATACGGAGACCAAAACTGTACACAGTACTCCAGGTGTGGCCTCACCAATACCCTGTACAGTTGTAGCAGGACTTCTCTGCAGGGTAGGCAATGCGTCACTGCTGCAGCTTGTGGGAGCTGGTGGATGCCATTGAGGTCCACGGCGACTGCAGGTGGAGGAACTTTGGCTCTGTGTTGATGAGCTAGAATCTGAGCTGCAGACACTACGACACATCAGGGAGGGGGAGAGTTACTTGGACTGTAGCCCTGCAGGTTACGGCACTTTAAGTGCACATCCAAGTACTTTTTAAATGTGGTGAGGGTTTCTGCCTCTACCACCCTTTCAGGCAGTGAGTTCCAGACCCCCACAACCCTCTGTGTGAAGAAATTTCCCCTCAAATCCCCTCTAAACCTCCTACCAATTACTTTAAATCAATGCTCCCTGGTTTTCCCCCCCTCTGCTAAGGAAAATAGGTCCTTCCTATCCATGATATCTAGGCCCCTTCTAATTTTATACACTTCAAATAGGTCTCCCCTCAGTCTCTTCTGTTCCAAGGAACACAAACCCAGCCTATCCAATCCTTCCTCATAGCTAAGATTCTCGACTCCCAGTAACATCCTCAAATTTCCTCTGTACCCTCTCTAGTGTAATCACATCCTTCCTGTAATGTGGTGACCAGAATTGCACACAGTACTCTAGCTGTGGCCTAACTAGTGTTTTATACAGTTCAAGCATAACTCCCCCTGCTCTTGTATTCTATGCCTCGGCTAATAAAGGCAAGTATTCTGTATGCTGCCTTATCCACCTGGCCTACTTTCAAGGATCTATAGACCTGCATTTCAAAGTCCCTTTGTTCCTCTACACTTCTCAGTGTCCTACCATTTAATGTGTATTCCCTTGCCTTGTTAGCCCTCCCCAAAGTTAGCTCACTTTCTCCAGCTTGAATTCCATTTGCCACTGTTCTGCACACATGACCAGTTTATTGATATCTTCCTGCAGTCTACAGCTTTCTTCTTCATTATCAACCACACAGCCGATTTTAGTATCATCTGAAAACTTCTTTATCATACCCCCTATGTTCAAGTCTCCTCATCATCATCTAGATCATTGATGTATATCACAAAAAGCAAGGGACCTCGTATTAAGCCCTGCAGAACCCCACTGGAAACAGCCTTCCAGTCACAGAAACATCCATCAACCATTACCCTTTGCTTTCCTGTTTCTGATCCAATTTTGGATCCAACTTGCCAATTTGCCCCGGATCCCATGGACTTTTACTTTCATGACCAGTCTGCCATTTGGAACCTTATCCAAAGCTTTGCTAAAATCCATATGCACTACATCAAATGCACTATCCTCATCTACCCTCCTTGTTACCAACTCAAAAAATGCAATCAAGTTTGTTAGACCTGACCTTCCCTTAACAAATCCATGCTGACTATGCTTGATTAATCCGTATCTTTCTAAATAAAGATTTATCCTGTCCCTCAGAATTCTTTCCAGTAATTTTCCCACCACCGAGGTTAGGCTGACAGGCCTGTAATTATCAGTCTATCCCTTTCTCCCTTTTTTAAACAAAGTCCTCCAGTACCACACCTGAAGCCAAAGAGGATTGGAAAATGATGGTCAGGGCCTTTGCTCTTTCCTCTTTTGCATCGCTTAACAGCCTGGGATACATTTCATCTGGGCCTGGGGATTTATCCACTTTCAAAGATGCTAAACCCCTTAATACCTTCACCCTCACTATGTTTATTTCATTTAATATTTCACACTCCTCCCTGATTGCAATGTCTGCATCGCCCCTCTCCTTTGTGAAAACAGACGTAAAGTATTCATTAAGAACCATACCGACGTCTCCCGCCTCCACACACACATTACCTTTATGGCCTCTAATAGGCTCTACCCTTTCTTTAGTTATCCACTTGCTCTTAATATATTTATAAAACATCTTTTGGGTTTTCCTTGATTTTACTTGCCAAGAATTTTTCATGCTCTTCACTTTCCCAATATCCTTTTTAATTGCACCCCTGCACTTTCTATACTTTAAAGATTCTGCAGTATTTAGTCCTCGGTATGTAGTTACAATTAGTTAATAGTGAAGAGGACTGTAAGCAGCTACGGGGAGGGGGGCATAGAGGTTAGATGTCACATGATCAGACTCTTGTACATTTACTGATTGGGAACCGAATGTCATTTTCCCAGATACAGATGTGTCGTCATTGGGCTCGGGTCGGATAGAGCTCATCCGGCTGAATGAAGCGTCCGAGGAATATTCTAAAATGATCCGACATTTTTATGACACCTTGCAAGACTTGCACAATAAAATACGCATTATAAAGGTCAGAATATGAAGCACTTTCAACTTGTACTTATTGTCAAACTCGCGCACTGCTGAAGATGATTATTGTGGGGAAAGGGCTAGCTGGGTCATGCACGCTATCGTTTCACTTCCAGGATGCGGTCTTCAATCTGCCTCCAACCTATGGTGTGAAAGTTCACTCCTTATGGTGATTGTAAAGTTCTACACAAAGAGTGGCACAGTTTAACCTGTTGCACAGGACATGCACCCACAAGATAAAAGCGTCCCAGATTCAGCAACAATCGACTAAATTGGCAATCTCACTGAGAACTATCACCCCCACTGGGGGGAGGATGTAATTACAGTGTGTAAAGTTCACATAGGCAGTTGCCATTCTAAATGTGAGTATATTTGATGGGAAGTGCACGCAGATGTAAAATTCTTGTAAATAATATCAAATATTACATAAACATAAGGACAGAAAATATTAATTTTCATGAGGACTGAATTACATCCTGGTCTAATAACTTCCCCCTCCCCTCCACCCGTGAACCCCACTTCACCTGAAGACTATGCTTGGTATTTGCTCCAACACTATAGAAGATCGACTGATGTATAATGCATAATGCCACAATGTCTCAAAGTGCTTCACACAAGAGATTACTTATCGAGTGCAGGGAGCGGTGTTATGTAAAGCAACATGGCAACCGTTGTGTACAAACCACACAAAGCAATGCGGTGACTGATGAGGTAAACTGTTTTTGAGGTACTAGTGAACATCCCGTAGGATTGGTAGTCTGGGGTCTAGAGTAGGACTGTGATGTTTACCTGCCAACGTGTCTTGGGCCTTTTTTTGTTAGACATTCAAGTCATTGCAATTGGTTGTACGTGGCTGAGGTCATTCACAAGCAGGTTTAACTGATTGTGAATCGCAAGCTCCTGGACAGTGATTGGCTTACTTTGCTTTAAGATTCTTTTTCCATTTGTAACTGTGTGCCAGACTTGTGAAGGACACTTACTGTCGCCAGATTGGTTTTTTTTTGCCGTCGATACTGGTGGCTTTTCCACAGCATGCGAATCAGGAATTTGGCATTTTATAACCATAGAGGTGTTATGCCACATAATGTCGGAAAATATTTATGTTGAACAAGAAAATCAAATTATGGTTTAATTAAATGGTACTGTGGGATTGAATAGTGCTGTTTTTTTTTAAACTGAAGCTTTCCCTGATTGAATGATAGACTGGGGTTAACTTTGAATGTGTCCCTGACTCAGGTGGAGAAGGTGAATAACCCATTGCTGTACCAACAATACTTGCTGAAGAAGGCCAGCATGGTGACCACCCAGCCCGACGTCGAACGGGTCCTCTACCATGGGACGACTGAGGAGAGCGCCAAAGAGATCTATGTTCACGGTTTCAACAGGAGCTTCTGTGGGAAGAACGGTAAGAATCATCAACAACAACCACTACTTGTATTTATATAGCGCCTTCAACGTAGGAAAACACCCCAAGGCGCTTTGCAGGAGTGTTATAAGACAAAAAAAAAAAATTTGACACCAAGCCACATCAGAAGAAATTACCGGCAGATGACCAAAAGCCTGGTCAAAGAGGTAGATTTTAAGGAGCATCTTAAGGGAGGACAGAGAGATAGAGGGAGGGAGTTCCAGAGCTTGGGGCCCAGGCAGCCGAAGGCACGGCCACCGATGGTTGAGCGATTATAATCAGGGATGCTCAAGAGGGAAGAATTTTTTGGGGGGCGGGGGGGGGGGGGGGGGGGGGCAGTGGCTGAAAGAGATTAGAGATAGGGAGGGGCGAGGCCATGGAGGGATTTGTAAACCAGGAAGAGAATTTTGAAATCGAGGCATTGCTTAACCGGGAGTCAATGCAGGTCAGCGAGCAAACTCATCAACATTCTGAGGAGGCTGCTCCAAGGTGACCAAGCTGAGTAAAATCTGATTGCTCCTTAGTTTATTCCCTGACATGTAATTTTTCTAATAAATACAGTGTGTGTATGTGTGTGTGGACAGGATTGTCTGACATTGCAGTTAAATAGCATACCAGGCATGCACTGGGTGGCCTCTTGAACTGGCATTGGAAAGAATGAACCGTGAAATCTGTTGCGAACCCAACTGGTTCGCTGACATCTTTCAGAAAGGGGAACTTGCCACCCCCACCACTTAGTTGAGTTGGGCAGTACATGTGGTCTTTTCAATGTTGCCCACATCCTGTGAACAGAGTATCATAGGAACACAAGTCGGCCATTCAGCCTGTGGAGCCTGTTCAGCCATTCAATTAGATCATGGCAAATATTTGCACCTCAACTTCATTTACCTTCCTTAGTTACCCTTGCCAAAACAAATCTAGTGATCTCAAAGTCTTGAAAATGTTTATAGAGACAACACCCAGAGTCTTGGTGGGGTGGGGGTGGGGATTTTCCCAACCCATTGTATGAAAAAGCGCTTTCTGACTTCCCTCCTGAATGGTCTTGCTCGAATTTTAAGGTTATTCCCTGTTTAGGATTCCCCCAGGAAAAAGCTTCTCTGTGTATCTACTCTATCGAATCCCTTTATCATTTTAAAGACCCCAATTGGATCACCCCTCAACCTTCTAAACTCAAGGGAACAGAAGCCTAGTTTATGCAAACCATCCTCGTAACTTAACCCTTTTTAGCTCCGGTATAATTCTGGTGAATCTGTACTGTGCCCCTCTCAATGCCTGAGGTATTGGACTGGCTTATTGTAGAACTGTCGCTCCAGCAAGAATGGGTGCCTTCGGGTGGGAAGGGGAGGAAATTGACGGGGGAGGAAAATAAAGAGACTAAAACTGTTTGATGCGATTATCTTTCAGCGACTGTCTACGGACAAGGTGTTTATTTTGCGGTAAACGCTTCCCTGTCGGTACAGAACCAGTATACCCCACCCAATGCCAATGGACATAAATCTGTGCTGGTGGCGAAAGTCCTGACTGGAGCCTACACCAATGGGGCCTTCGAGATGAAGACTCCACCACTAAAAGAGAACGGTGAGATGCCGCTCAGATATGACTCCGTTGTTGACGATTGCAAAAACCCTAAAATATTTGTCATCTTCAATGACACCCAGGCGTACCCGCAGTACCTCATCACCTGCCAGAGGAACTGATACCTCAGCACAACGCCTCCTAGTGAAGATTGCTGTGCTGCAACTTTCCAGCGTATCCAGATTATTCTGCTGCTGTTTTAGTCTCGCTGAATCCTACCCCTCGTCCCGGGAGGTCTGCCTCCATCCACGTGACCCGGGATAGCGAATCAGGCAGTGGATGTGCTTGTGCTTGTAGCAGGCTGATTCTCCGATTTGTCTCTTTAATTCTCCAGCCCACAGCTCTCGCTTGCTTGAGTCAGCTTCTCTGTATCACAAGGTTCCTCCTCCTTTTAGAATCGTAAATTGAAAAGTAATTCCAGTCGTAGGGTCAGGTAGGTTTTGGACTTATTCTCTGCTGTCAACTGCATTCTGAGCGAGCTGCCTTACTGCCATTTTTCTATTCATTTTGGGAGATGAGGTTATAAATTATATTATGTGTTTACATGTATGTGTTTCATTTTTTTAAAACACATTTTTAGAATTAAGGTTTGGGGAGTAGTCAGTTTTTCTTGGGTGAGGGGCTGTTTTCCCTTCCTCTGGCACATCTTCCTTCTCCGAAGGGTGCTAGATTGTGGTTAGAGCCTCTGCTATTTCCTTTCTGACTTCCGTCAGCATTCTGGGAAGTATCAAATACTTTCAGTTTTATCAAATTGTCTTCCCATTTAAAAAAAAAAACACATGGGACCCTAGGTTTTATAAATAGGTATATAGCAGAGAAATAAAATGAAACCTATACAAATCATTGGTTAGGCTGTAGTTAGAATATTGTTCAGTTTGGGGCACGTTATTTTAGGAAACACAGCAAGCCATGGAGGAGGTACAGAGAAAATTCACTACGGGGATACCAGACATGACGGGGTTTAATATTGAAAATAAAATTCGGTCTTTTTCTATTACAACAGATTTAAGAGATCTAATCAAGGTGATTAAGTGGTAAATTCGGAAATCGTAGGAACAGGAGGAGGCCATTCAGCCCCTCAACCTTGTTTCCGTAACCCTTATTTCCCATGCCTAATAAAATCTATCAGAGTCTGAGTTTTGAAAGCTCCAATTCACCCCCAGCCTCAACAGCTTTGTGGGCAGAGAGTTCCAAATTTTCACCACCCTTTTTTGTGTGAAGAAATGCTTCCTGACGCCATCCCTGAACAGCCTTGCTCTAATTTTAAGGTTATGTCCCCTTGTTTTGGACTCCTAAAAGAAATAGTTTCTCTCTATCCTATCAACTCCTTTAATCACCTTAAACATCTCAATTAGATCACCCCTTAATTTTCTATACTCAAGCCAAGTCTGTTCAACCTGTCTCTCATAATGTAACCATTTTAACCCCAGTATCATTTCGGTGAATCTGCATTGAACCCACTCCAAGGCCGATATATCATTCCTCAGGTGCGATGCCCAGAACTAAACCCAGTGCTTTAGATGGGGTCTGACCAGAGCTTTATACAGAAATTTACTGCACAGGAGGCCATTTCGGCCCATCGTGTCCGCGCTGGCCGACAAAGAGCCGCACGGCCCTCGGTCAGCAGCCCTGAAGGTTACATATAAACCTATCAACAATGGCAGAAAGGTAAAAAGCAGCCCAACCAGTCCGCCCCCACACAACTGCGACACCTCTTATACTGAAACATTCTACACTACACCCCAACCGGAGCCATGTGATCTCCTTGGAGAGGCAAAAACCAGATTTAAAAACCCAGGCCAATTTAGGGGGGGCAAAAATCTGGGAAAATTCCTCTCCGACCCATCCAGGCGATCGAAACTAGTCCAGATCACCCTGGCCGTATTCTATTCCCTGCAATACTTACCATTATATCTACGCTGGCCAACAAGAGGTCATCCAGTCTAATCCCAATTACCAGCTCTAGGTCCATAACCCTGCAGGTTACGGCACTTTAAGTGCCCATCCAACCATCTTTTAAATGTGGCGAGGGTTTCTGCATCCATCACTCTTACAGGCAGTGAGTTCCAGACCCGCACAACCCTCTGTGTGAAGAAGCCCCCTCAAATTCTCTCTGAACCTTCCACCAACCACCTTAGAACTATGCCCCCTTGTAATAGACCCCTCCACCAATGGAAATAGGCCCTTTCTATCCACTATATCCAGGCCCCTCAAATCACCTTGATGAGTTCTCCTTTCAAACTCCTCTGTTCCAATGAGAACGAACCCAGCCTATCTAATCTGTCCTCATAACTAAGATTCTCCATTCCAGGCAGCACCCTAGTAAATCTCCTCTGCACCCTCTCCAGTGCAATCACGTCCTTCTTATAATACGGCGACCAGACTGCACGCGGTGCTCCAGCTGTGGCCTAACCAAAGTATTATACAAATTAAGTATAACCTCACTGCTCTTATATTCTATGCCTCGGCCAATAAAGGCAAGCATTCCGTATGCCTTCTTAACCACCTTATCCATCTTGCTTGCTACTTTCAGTGATGGGTGGACAAGCACTCCAAGGTCCCTTTGTTCATCTACACTAAGTATACCCTTATTAGCCCTCCCAAAGTGCATCACCTCACATTTCTCTGAATTAAATTCCATTTGTCACTGCTCTGCCCACCTGACCAGTAGATTGATATCCTCCTGCAGCCCATGACTTTCCTCTTCATTATCAACCACACAGCCAATTTTAGTGTCATCTGCAAACTTTTTAATCATACTCCCTATATTCAAATCTAAATCGTCGATTATATACTACAAAAAGCAAGAGACCCAGTACTGAGCCCTGCAGAACCCCACTGGAAACATTCTTCCAGTCACACAAACATCCATCAACCATTACCCTTTGCTTCCTACCTCGAAGCCAGTTTCACAGCAATTTGCCTATATATTTGCTCCTCTATCTCCCTCCCAGTTTGGGGGTCTATAATACACACCCATATAACTAGCATAACTTCCTCCCCTTTGTATTCCAGACCTGTTGATTTCTGTATTTGGACCCCTAAATTTTGCCCCTCTATATAATGTTGAATGTCTTAAGCTGTCTCATATCCAAACTGTGAATGTTTACAGCAGGAGCTGAAAGATTAATGAGTGAATCCGTTTTTAAAACTGAGACGTTAAGCTATGCACTGTTGGAGTCTCCCTGTGCAGTATCTGCATTCCCTTTGCTACATGACCCATTCTTCAATTGTTGAAGCAAATCTAACTGCTGTTTGATTTATTAAAGTTTCCCCCCAAATGAACTGTGAATGCTTTGTGGGATATTTGCTTTTTTTTCCACACCTGGGTCATGTTATCAGGACTAGGAGTAAGATGCTCCTGTTTTTGGCTAGGCAGATGGCACTGAGAAATTCACCTCTCACTCACTCAAGCTGGTGAGTTCTTGAACACCGTGTGGCCTCAGGGGCGAGGTGGCCTTGGAGAGGCACAGGGACTCCCTCTTGTAACTTCCAGCCAGTGACTATGAGGTGGCCCTGCAGCAGGTCAGCTGCCGCGGTGCTGTAAGTGAACAAAAGTCAAAGGGAGAAAAGCAAAACGCCTTTTGCACAGCCTGCTCTAGGAGTCTGAGCCACATCGACCAGGACGGCTCCAGGTTCTGTCCATGATCCATACTGAGTTAGCTAATCTTGGCCGGGATGCTACCATTGACTTCGTACCTTCGGGTTAGGAAGGTGGAAAAATGGGCAGGATTCCTGTTGTCACCCTGTCCATTGACTGCCCATCATCCAGTGACCATGCTATCCAATCCAGTGCCGGAAATGAGGTCAGGAAGCCGGCTAGACGGTGGTGGTTGAATAGTCTGTCGAGGCTCACACTTGACCAAGTTACACCCATGAAATCATAGAATCGTGCAGCACAGGAGGCCATTCAGCCTACCATGCCTGTGCCAGCTCTTTGAAAGAGCTATCCAATTAGTCCTACATCCCTGCTCTTTTCCCCATAGCCCTGTAAATCTTTCCAACTCCCTTTTGAAAGTTACTATTGAATCTGCTTCCACCACTCTTTCAGGCAGTGCATTCCAGATCAGAACGACTGTGTAAAACAATGTGTCCTCATTACCCCTCTGGTACTTGTGTCAATTATATCAAATCATGTTGTAGTAAGGAGTGAACACACTCAGGAAGGGGGATTGGAAAATTGATTAATAAATAAACAAGAAAATAAACATGCATGTGAGTTTTGTGTATTTCCTAAGATAGATATCTCTGACATTGGTCAGAAATTTGCCTTTGGCCTGTTTGATCCTGTAGCCCTAGTCCCACTTTCATAATATACCTTGATGTAGTATCCTGGATTTATCTTTGCTATATTTTAATGTAGCTTTTTTAAGATCCCTTCTCAACTCCCTCCTTTCAAGGCTGAACAGTCCAAATCTCTGATGCTGGTGGTTAGTCTCGTGGCTCACCTCTATACTGGCACTGGGTCCTGAATATATTGTGTGTGTCATAATGTTAGTGCACCGTCCTGGGTATGATATGGATTTACTGAGAAATTCAATTTGCTTCTTCACAGGTACCATATGTGGTAAGTGCCAATGTCTAATATTCTGGGATCTCTTTCAGTTTGACGCCATTCCTGCACTGTGTATGTTGCCCACCTTTTACCTTCCAGTGTGCAGTAACTTGCATTTAACTGTTTACTTCATCTTGCACTATTTTCTACCTATTTACAGTTTTCTAGGTCCTTACCTGCCATTTGAAGCGAAACTGTTCACTGATTGTTCCTAAGACCATTGTACAAATTAAATTTGACTCTGGCCTGGCCATTTAAAAAAAAAAAGTATTCAGCTCACATGATGCTGAAACAAATCCCAATACGACAGTAATAAAGATACAATGACCTTTGCAGCTGGGTTTGAGAGGGGACTGTCCAACCCATTTCTTTTTCCTCCTTGATCCTGTTACTTTCATGACACTGTATTCTAGATTTATCTTATTATTGGCCTTGGTGCAAGTGCTTGAACTGGATCATAGGAATAGCAGGAGGCCATTCAGCCCTTCAATTAAGATTGTGGCTGATTATCTCAACTCCATGTACCTGCTTTTGATCCATATTTCATGATATCCTTACCTAATTTTTTTTCCCCCCCCATCTGTCTTGAGCTGCAATTGACCCCCAGTATGCACAACTTTTTTGCAGAAAGAATCTTATTTCTACTACAATGTATGAAGTACTTCAGCCATGATATTGAATGGAGGAGCAGGCTCAAGGGGCGAAATGGCCGACTCCTGCTATTTCTTCTTGCAGTCCTAAATGGCAATTTTAAGATTGTTCCTCTTGTTCAAAATTTTTTTTTTTGTAATTCTCTATTGCCTAAGTCAAATGAATTCTTGGACATGGAATCAAACACTGCTGGTTTATTAAAAGTTATATACTCACGGCCAATACAGGAGATTGCCACAGAAGATTAGTGGGTGGAGCTCAAATCTACAGATGCCTCCCTTCATATCTCAACTGTACATTAAACTGTTGCCATTTTTATATTTCTAACTATAGAATTTCACAGTCTTGATGAACTTTGTACCAATTCTCATCAGTTTTTATCAATTATCTTGGACATCCTAAGACGCGCAGGCTTGTGTTTAGGGTTAGCAAGGCATTACTATGATTAATTACAGATAATTTAAGCTCTAAATGTAAGCAGGGTGTCACCTGGCCCAGAAGCAGGCTGCTCATAGCCTCTACAGAAGTTGTACTGTTAACCATTGTCTGCTATATTTGCAGTCTTTGACTTTTAATTATAAAGCTTAATAGAAAATGGAACTTAATATAAACACATTCTTTTGGTGCCAAATGTATTCCTTTTACTATTTCTCATACTTAATCTAACAACTTGTTCTTGATTCCCCACATGAGGGAATACTTTTGCTGTCTGCTCCATCCAATTTGGAGTATAAGAGTAAGGAAGTCTGGCTATAATTGTACAGGGCTGTGGCAAGACCACATCTGGAGTACTGTGCTCAACTGAGGAAGGATATACTTGCCTTAGAGGTGGTGCAACGAAGGTTCACTTGATTGATTAATGGGTATAAAGGTTGTCCTATGAGGAGAGATTGAATAGACTGACTAAACTTGAGTTAAGAATGAGAGGTGATCTCATTGAAATGCATAAGATTGAGGGGTTAGAGTCCCCTGACTGGAGAGTCGAGAACTAGGGGGCATAGTCTCCAGATAAGAGGTCAGCCAATTTAGACTGAGATTACAAGGAATTTCTTCACTGAGGGTTATGAATATTTGGAATAAATAAATTGTTGTGTATATTCAAAGCTGAGGTAGAATTCTGGACTCGAGGGATATGAGGATTGGGCGGGAAAGTGGAGTTGAGGTCTAAGATCATCCATGATCTTACTGAATGGTGGAGCCGTCATGCTCCTAATTCTTAGTACTTATGTCAGCTGTGGATCAGTGATAGCAGTCTGATCTGACTCAAAATTGTGGGCTTGAGTCCCATTCCAGAGACGTGAGCATATAATCTAGGCTGACACTCCCAGTGCACTAAGGGTGTGCTACATTATCGGAGGTGCCACTTTTGGACGAGACGTTGTAAACAGAGACCCCGTTTGCCCTCTTAGGTGGGCATAAAACATCCCAATACACTATTTGAAGAGTAGCAGGGGTGTTCTCCTCAGTGTCCTGGCTAATTTTATTCCCTCGACATACATCACAAACAGATACCTGGTCATTATCTCAGTGCTGTCTGTGGGACCTTGCTGTGTGCAAATTGGTTGCTGCGTTTTCCTATATTACAACAGTGACTACACTTTAGAAGTACTTGTATGGCTGTAAAGTGCTTTGAGATATGCTGAGGCCATGAAAGGCACTATATAAATAAATGTAAGTTCTTTCAACCTGTGCCAATTTAGCTGAACTCATCTGAAGCAGTGGTATATGTTACAAACTGTCCAAAGCACAGGTCACACCACATCCTACCCCTTCTCCCACACATCCGACGAAGTTCAGTAATACGCTACTGCCCTTACTCAGCATGGGATGGTTCCCATGGTTAAACAGCTCTCCCAGTGAGCCAAAAGGTTTAGTGTTGCATTGCTATGCGCTCCCATTTTGAATACTGCTTTGATATACACAATGCTGATGTAGTGCAAGAACAATAAAAGGATACAAAATGCAAAGAGTGTGATCTTATAGCAACATTTATTTGGAAAAAATTCCTATTAAAAAAAAAGTACAAAACAGATACTTTCTGGAGTTTAATTTCCCAGTAGCAACTCTGTTTTAAAGACTTTAAATTGTCAATCTATCAGATTTATAAAAAGGGGAAATATACAAACTGAAAACCCAAAATAATATAGAAAATTCTTGAAACATACAGCATGACCATCAACAATTATAAAGAGAAAAGATAGATGAATATTTTGGGTGTAGACCCTTCACGACAGCACTTTTGACAAAGGGTCCATCCAGTCCAGGTGAATTAGCCTATACTGCTTTACAGATGTTGGATCATCTTGCTGTATTTTGTTTTTATTATTCTAGATTTGTTTAGTGGCTTCTGCACAGCACAGACTAGTAACAAGAAATAGTTACCAAAGTAGCTCACCTATGACCAGTTACAACACAAGTGCTTTATTATTCATTAATATTTTATCAAAGGTCACAATCCCTTGCTTGAGGATCCCTCTACACCCTGCACCAATGTGACATGATTCGGGTATTCACCTGTGAGCTCCTGATTTTAATCGTACCACTGTGAGCACTATTTCCCCAGGGGAAGCCAGGCACTTCTGTGCAGGACCAAAGTTTTATGTGCAAGTTCTATTTCAAGAGGATCCTTCCCCTTGCTACACGGTAGTTGGGATAGCCCTGCTTCCTATTGACATTCCCTTGCCTTTTCTTTGGGCTGATGCAAGAGAACAGGAAACAGTCCTAAAATTTAGGGGAGTCACTATCCCTCACCCAAGCAGCCCCTGAATGGCACCTGGAGCATCATATTCGAGGGTCACAGTCGAAGAGATGAGCCCATAGTACCAAAAGCCATGTTGTATCTATGCAATGCTAAAAGATTGCTGCCTCCAAAAATAGGTGTTGAATCTCTCATGATATTCATGAGAGCAGAATATTCCAGACCGCAGAATATTTAGAAGCAACTACAACACTAACGGTGCCAGGTGATGCAGAGTCTATCCCAGGAATCCTGCTGCCAAAGCAAGTCTCACTCAGCGCTTTTTCATTCCGATAATTTCCTCCGTCGCAATCCGTATTATTTCGTTAAAGTCAAATTTGAGATACTTTCGCCAGAATCTTCGGTCCCGTCCGTAAACCTTAGCTGGATAACACGGGCTTTCTAGGTGAGGAAAAGATCAGGAAAGTGTTACTCTATTAACAGAAAATATTGAACAGCTGCTTGGTTTCCAGTTCCTATCCGACAATGCACTAAACATCAGCTTTGAAGGAACCATTTGATTTGAAAGTACGACCTAGGAGCTATCTCGTTTGTAGATTCGACACGCACTCCATCTATGAGAAAAAGGCACGTGAGGGGGAGAGGGCTATAATGGGAATGGATGTGGTGTGGACACACATGCACACTTCCATCCCAGGTCTGTACGGAGATAATTGATTACAGCCAGAGCAGATGGATGCGATACAAAGGGTGTCTACGCCTCATGGTTATGGTACTGGACCAGAAACCCAGAGGTCCCACAATCACAAGTTGTGAAAACAAATGAATTAAATCTGGTAATTTGTGGGCTAGCACCAAAATATGACCATGAAAGCTGCCAGAGTGCGATCAAAAACCCAACTGGTTCAGTATTTTCCTTCAGGGAAGTGACAACTTCTCGTTACCCGGTCTGGCCCACGTGCGAGTCCAGTCCCACACTTTGTGATTGACTTTTAATGCCATCGGGGCAACCAGAGATAACAAATGAAAACTAAGTTAGCCAGGGTTCTCACTCCTGATCACATTCCAGTAACCCTGTTGGAAGAGTGTGTGCCTGTCAGTGAGGGGAGGACGAGCTTGGCGCACACACCCACTGCGTGACGCTCTCTCAAAGCTCACACATGAGTAATAGGCTCTCGGGAGGAGTTACCAGAGGCAAACTGGTACATGTGGAACCATAATCCAGGAAGGAGAAAAGGAAAGGGAGAAGAGAAAATTGGCAAGAAAAACAAAAGTGACGCTTCAAATTCACTTCTATTTCACTCGGCTTCAAAGCTTAAACAATGGAAACAAATTTCCAAAAGATTTTATAAATCCAATGCCTCACCGATCCCATGCAATATTCTTGCGACTGCTCTGCCGGAGAATTTTTCGTCAAGACGAATAGACAAGAACTGGCGGATGTCGGCTCGGATGTGATTCTCCCAATCCTTGAACTGAAACAAAGACAACATTGGGTGAAGTCTTTCAACACCTTCCATCCCTCAAAATGTATTTTAAAGGCTGCATATAGTAACACCACAAGTCCCGGCCAGAATGGAGATGATTGGGTTATTCCCATGTCAATCACGCCTGGAGACCGCACTGCTGCAAGTGACAGATTTATTTTACCCACATGTAACTATCCTCCACTTGCTGTATTTACCGAGATCACTGTAATTTCGGTCACGAGTTCAGTTTGCTGTAGTTTGTACGGACTTTGTTTAAATAGACACTGTTTGCTGTGAGTCCTGCCTCACCTCCAACCAATTGCCCGATACAACACTCACTGCAATCTTAACTGTTGCTCATAGTCAACATCTTCACCATAAGGTTCTTAAATTGTCACGTTCCTTTTAGTTTCAAAGTGACTGGACCTCAGCTCCTAATACGGTCAGAGATACACTGTTCAGCCAGCTCATTATAACACCCCCACTGCCTGCTTCCCAAGCAACTTCTCGAAAGACCTCGAGTTTGCACAAACCTTCACTTTGTTCAGCTCATCCTCCTCTTGCTCTGGGGAAGTCATGCCTTGATCCTGGTTGTTCTTCTGGTCAAAATAGTCCTTCAGCAGCTGCTTTAAGCATAAGCTCTTCTCCACATCAACAGCATCTGCACAGATGCTGCAGTTCTTAAAGGCCACACTGGAAGACAGGAGAGAGTGAGAGAGAGAGACATAATCGTTAATTGAACCACTTCACAGAATGCTATACTTTTATCAACTCCTGGACCCACTCCAACTCTAATTAATAGAATTACTGGTATGCAAGTCAGTGAGCAGCAAGGTTAACTACACAATTACTTAGTGCAGGATAATGGCCATCTGCTTCAGTGTTCATTGTTATTGCAGATTGCCACCCACCGGCTTGATGACCTCATTTAAAGCAGGTCAGCCATTTTGCACAACTGCGTCATTGTAGTAGAATGACACCAACTTGCTGGACTGCCTTGCTTTACTGCAAGATGACATTCAGCTAAATGACAAAGTGCAACCTTCTCCCTCTCCACCTCACTGCACAATGGTGCTCACCGACTTTACTACCATAACCTGCCTTTTACAGGAGGATGATGCCCACCTGTGAAATGACTTGAAGGAAGCTTTAAGGCGGTTTAGCGCAGTCTTCTCATGGGCCAATACACGCTGGTGCAGGAATTTGCAGACGGTGTCTAATTCCTGGTGGCTGAGATCTCCATGCGATCGAAAGTGGAAGGACAGGTTACTGAATTCCACCAGCACTCCACTCTTCCCTGTACCCTGAAATCCTACAAAATCACAGAGTAAAAACACAAGATAACTGAGTGAATACAACTAGAAATCAAAGTTGGAGCCATGCAAGGTTGCCTGAGCGAGAACCTGACACAGCGAGCTTTTGCCAAGGGAAGGTAGAAAGGAAGTTTGGCTGGAACAGAAGTTGGTGGTTGTGTTATAGTGCACTGTGGTAGTAACATCTGTGTGAAGTCTTTGAAATGATGATCAGCTGAAAAATGAATTAACTGCAATGTACAATCGGAATGGTTACGAGTGAATTCCTGAGTGAATCATTAGTTAGGTTTCTTGTAGTCAGATAAGGTCACAAACAGCTTCTTGAACAAGAGGTTGACGGAACGAGTTTTGCTGAGAGAAGGTAACCAAGTGACTTTGGCCAAGACAGAGTGGGCCTGATGTTGTACGACCAGGAAGGCAAATGAAAATGTGCTCTAATTAATTAAGTCTAGAGTAGCATAGAATTTAGGAGCATTGTAATAACAGGATAAGGAGCTGGGCTGGTGAAGTGTGACGCATTCACAGTGGTATATACAAGAAAGACTTGCATTTATGATCACCGGACGTTTCAAAGTGTCTTACAGCCAATTAAGTTCTTTTGGAGTGCAGTCACTGTTGTAATGTTGGAAACGTGGCAGCCAATTTATGCACAGCAAACTCCCACAAACAGCAATGTGATAATGACCAGATAATCGTTTTTTGTTATGTTGATTAAGGGATAAATATTGGCCAGCTCTCCGGGGATAACTCCCTTGGATCTGTAAATTATCCAAAGTACATTTCACGAAGTGTCAGAAAGTTGCATTGCTCAAGTAGCGAACCGGTTGGTTACATTCGGAAACATACCTGGAGAGGAACGGTTTCCAGAAGACATATTTGAGAAAGAGCAACCCAAACAATGAGATAAATGGTGATGACACTACGAAGCAAATATTTAATCTCGCAGCAAAAGACGAGATACTAGCCATGGGAGCAGGAGAGTGATGGTAGTGGGGAATTCTAATATTCACATTCTAATAGACAGCTTTTGCAGCCATGATTGGGAGTCCCAAGTGGTATGTATGGTGCCTCTCAGCTCTTGGGACTTAAGGGAGCTGATGGAAAAAACGTCAAAAGGAGGGAAAACAGACAAAAGTGATTCATGTAGGAACCAATGACGTAGGAAAATTCAGAATGGAAGTTGGCAGAGAGATTTTGAGGAGTTATATTCTAGACTGAGTACAAGACATAGAGGGTAGAAGTCTCAGGATTATCCCAGATTCCCTACATGAGATTCTCAGCTGAACCAAGCTTAACTTCCCTTGCCGCTCACCTTGCTTGGACTGAGTCATTGTCCACTGTAGTTGCCTTAGTTCTCGTCTGACTGGGAGCAGATCCCATCCCATTGAATCTGCAAGTTCCACCACATCAAACTCTACTGAACTGGAATGGGTGTGATCCACACCAGATAAGCGCTCTTTGGCGAGGGCCACGGCCACAGGAGGACATCTTCAAACAAAGTAAAGATGGAGATTAAGCACTTTCAGCCTCCTAGAATATCAAAGTTACTTGACAAATTACTAAAAAGACTTGTGGCTGAAATTCCTGGGGATTGAAAGGGTGGATCATCCCAAGGGGTTTGGGGCGGCGGGAGGAGGTGGTAGGGATTTGCGGTGGGACCTGGATTTGCCTAGCTTCCGTGCCATTTAAGCTCTGATTGTGATTGGCAGAGGGCAAACAAGAATTCTGCCTGTTCTTCTTTTGTCTAGATGGAGTGTCTCAGGTGTTCCTGTTCCTCTTCCTCTTTTAGAAGGCATCTAAAAGCAGGTCCCAAAAGGTTGAGGGAAGAGCAGTAATTGATCCCTGGGAGACTGAATACCCAATTGTGGCCATAGGTTGTGTCTTTGGGATGTAACAACATTATTTTGAAAATGTCCCCACTGGCCTGTAAATGGCCATTGGCTCCCCCAGTCGGAGTTGCAGGACAAATTACGATTCTCCAGATTTCTTCAGGGAAGGTGCTGCTGCAGGCATGGGTCACCAACCCTTCATACTCAAATGACCCCACCCTCTGGGATTTGAGATGGGGGTCAGTCATTTGCTTCAGATAGTCAGGAGTCACACTTACGACTGTGGAGTGGGGACCCTGGAAACTTGAGGCCTATCATCACAAAAATTGTTACTCCAAATTCAACTGAAGGAAGCGAGTCTGAGAATGGCATAGAATCACTCTTTGCTGAGATGAGGTGTCAGCTGATGGAATGGGGAGGAGCTGCAATAGGCCACAAAGGACTAGGTGCAGGAAGAAAGCAGAGAAGTAAACTTTGGACACCGTAGGAAGTTTTACTACTTAAAGATGCCGACGTTGAAGTTCAGGAGGAATATAGTGAAATATTGGACGAGGAAGTATTAAGGCGTTTAGCATCCTAGAAAGTAGAAAATCACCAGGACCAGATTAAATATATCTGAGGCTATTAAAATAAGCAAGGGAGGAAATTGCGGAGGTTCTGACCATCATTTTCCAATCCTCCTTGGCAACAGGAGTTGTGCCAGAGGATTAAAGAACTACTAATGCTCCATTGTTTAAAGAGGGAGGCAGGGATAATTCGAGCAATTACAGGCCAGTGAGTTTAACCTCGGTGGTGGGCAAGTTACTGGAATCAATTCTGAGGGACAGTATAAACCTTCATTTAGAAAGACACAGATCAATCAAGGACAATTGGCATGAATTTGCTAAGGGAAGGTCGTGTCTGACTAACTTGACTGCATTCTTTGAGGTAACAAGGAGGGTCGATGAGGGCAGTGCGTTTGATATAGTCTGCATGGATTTTAACTAGGCTTTTGCCAAGGTTCCACATGGCAGGCTGATCAAAAAAGTAAAAGCCCATGGCATCCAAGGAAGAGTGACAAATTGAATCCAAAATTGGCTCAGTGGCAGGAAACAAAGGGTCATGGTTGAGGAGAGTTTTTGTGATTGGAAGGCTGTTTCCAGTGGGGTTCCACAGGGCTCAGTACTTGGTCCCTTACTTTTTGTAGTATATATTAATGATTTAAACTTAAATGTAGGGGGCATGATAAAGAAATTTGAAGAAGATATAAAAATTGATCATTGGTTGACAGCGAGGAGGACTTTAGATTGCAGGAAGATATCGATGAACTGGTCAATTGGGCAGAAAAGTGGCAAATGGAATTCAATCCTGAAAAGTGTGAGGTTATGCATTTGGGGAGGGGCAACAAGGCAAGGGAATACACAATAAATGGGAGGATACGGAGAGATGTGGAGGAACAGAGGGACTTTGGAATGCTTGTCCACAGATCCTTACAGGTAGCAGGAAAGGTTGATTGGGTAGTTAAAAAGGCAAACAAAATGCTTTCCTTTATTAGCCGAGGCATAGAATACAAGAGCAGGGAAGTTATGCTAGAATTGTATACCACACTAGTTAGGCCACAGCTTTAGTACTGCATGTAGTTCTGGTCACCGCATTACAGGAAGGATATGATTGCACTAGAAAGCGTGCAGAGGACATGTTGCCAGGACTGGAAAAGTTTAGCTACGAGGAAAGATTGGATAGGCTGGGTTATTTTCCTTAGAACAGAGGAGGCTGAGGGGAGATTTAATTGAAGTGTATAAAATTATGAGGTGCCTAGATAGAGTGGATAGGAAGGACCTATTTCCCTTAGCATAGGGATCAATAACCAAGAAGCATAGATTTAAAGTAGTTGGTAGAAGGATTTCACCCAGAGGGTGGTGGATGTCTGAAAGGGTGGTAGAGGCAGAAACCCTCATCACATTTAAAAGGAATTTGGACGTGCACTTAAAGAGCCGTAACCTACAGAGCTACAGACCTAGTGCTGGAAGGTGGAATTAGGCTGGGTGACTCTTTTTTGACCGGCACAGACACGATGGGCTGAATGGCCTCCTTCTGTGTCGTAATTTTCTATGAAAGGCTCTATATAAATGCCAGTTGTTGTTGGAACAGTTATGAATTGAAGTCAGAAAGATATTTTGTTCCCCACCAACACCACCACAAGTTGGGTATGGACTAGAGAAAAGTAAAACTTCCCCTGCACTGCCCCACTCACGACGTGGTAAGTTGCTTCATACTTTGCTACCTCACAAGGTAACAATTTCCAGCCTTAATATGGCACTGAATTTGTGGTGATCGAATTGTAACCAGTCATGCTCATCACAACCCACCATCTGCGCGACTCCTAAATGCGCCAACATGTGCCTGGATTATGTGTTTCCTGTCATAATTCACCTTTTATTGTGAGGTACTCGCACTTGTTCCTTTTTCAACGGATGACACTCAACTTTGCAGTGAAAGTCTTTCTGCTAAGGGCTACACCTTCAACCACAGTGGCCTAACTACAGGAGGCACAACGTTTACCTTCTAGCCGTGATTCTTAGCTGCATGGGTCCGCTGTAACACTCGAGGCGACAGGTTGAAAAGGTTGGGTGCATTAACTCCACCCAGCACTGGGGGTGGAGCTCCAGGTAACACAGCAAAGTCTCAATTCCTGCAAGTAAAAAGAAGAGGGCAGAAATGTTTGAACCAGCCATGCAGAACCAACATCCCATCTAACACCACTTTCCCCTGGTTACCTGGTCAGAACCACAAGAGCACAGGCATTAAAGATTGGATCACAAATGAAAAATACTGTTCACAATCAGCTCTTTTTTGTTACGTTCAGATTCTTTTCATAATAAATAAAAAACAATTGAATATTTTTACGCGTAGTTATCCTACCCAGGAAAGTTAGCACTGGGGACAATAAGCACAGCCGCTTACCTTCCTCTCGGATATCCAACATTTCTACGGTTGTCTGAATAGGCATCGCCCTCTCGTGCCTGTGGCAGATCCTCAGAGAACTCCCGTCGAATTCTTCGAGGGGCAGAGCCTCCTCGGGGGTCGTTTCCTCAGACGGATCAGGGATCTCCATCATCTCATCATCTGCTATGGCCCCACACTGTCAGTGGGAGAAAATCATCAGGACTCGTATCTTCTACCACTTTAGACATTTACAGTATAAAGCAAATGGCCTAGAACAATACACGATTCCAGGAAATTTTAAAATTTTCATCCTCGTTTTCAAATCCCTCCACGGCCTCACCTCTCCCCATCTTTGTAATCTACTCCAACCCTACAACCAAATGATCCCACTAAGGTGCACGCAGAAATCTGGACGGTCCTGCATTGGCTTTTGCATTGTAAATACCGTGCATAAGCAGAAATTTAAATTAAAAACAGGCTGCGCAGAACAAACTCAACTTACAGGGAACATTGCCTACAACCCTTCGAGAGAAGTCTCAGAATAAGGGTTTAGCCATTTAGGACTGAGATGAGGAGACATTTCTTCACTCAAAGGATTGTGAATCTTTGGCATTCTCTACCCCAGAGGACTGTGGATGCTCAGTCATCCCGAATATATTTAAGACAGAGATCGATAGATTTTTGGTTATTAAGGGAACAAGGGGATAGTGGGTGGAGTTGAGGTACAAGATCAGCCATGATCTAATGAATGGCAGAGCAGGCTCTGAGGGCCAAATGGCCTACTCCAGCTCCTATTTTTTGTGTTACAAGCTATCTGCGCTCCTCCAATTCCGGCCTAGAGCATCCCCGATTTTAATCGCTCCACCATTGGCAGTCGTACCTTCAGCTGCCAAGGCCCTAAGCTCTGGAATTCCCCCCTAAATTTTCTACCTCGATTTCCTCCATAAAATCTACCTCTCATCTGTCCTACATGGCTTGGTGTCAAATTTTGTTTGATAATGCTCCTGTGATGCGCTTTGGAACGTTTTACTATGTTAAAGACGCTATATAAATACAAATAGTTGTGGTCGAAATCAGGACACAACAATAAGCTTGAGAGCTGCTGGGGCCATTCCCCTTCACATCCAGCTTCCAAATTGTTACTCCATTACAACCTAGTTTTGTCTCTAGTTTGCAGGTGCAGCAGGTAATCAGGAAGGCGAATGGAATGTTGGCCTTCATTGCGAGAGGGATGGAGTACAAAAGCAGGGAGGTCCTGCTGCAACTGTACAGGGTCTTGGTGAGGCCGCACCTGGAGTACTGCGTACAGTTTTGGTCACCTTACTTAAGGAAGGATATACTAGCTTTGGAGGGGGTACAGAGACAATTCACTAGGCTGATTCCGGAGATGAGGGGGTTACCTTATGATGATAGATTGAGTAGACTGGGTCTTTACTCGTTGGAGTTCAGAAGGATGAGGGGTGATCTTATAGAAACATTTAAAATAATGAAAGGGATAGACAAGATAGAGGCAGAGAGGTTGTTTCCACTGGTCGGGGAGACTAGAACTAGGGGGCACAGCCTCAAAATACGGGGGAGCCAATTTAAAACTGAGTTGAGAAGGAATTTCTTCTCCCAGAGGATTGTGAATCTGTGGAATTCTCTGCCCAAGGAAGCAGTTGAGGCTAGCTCATTGAATGTATTCAAGTCACAGATAGATAGATTTTTAACCAATAAGGGAATTAAGGGTTACGGGGAGCGGGCGGGTAAGTGGAGCCGAGTCCACGGCCAGATCAGCCATGATCTTGTTGAATGGCGGAGCAGGCTCGAGGGGCTAGATGGTCTACTCCTGTTCCTAATTCTTATGTTTTCTACTTTATTGATTCCACTATGGGTCCTTACTCCTGTGAATTACTCATACACCACTCTACATACTCACTGCAGTCTCTTATTTTAACACATTCTTCCCAGGACCACAAACCAGTGGAGCGCCTCATCTCTCAGTCTTACAATTTATAGACACTAAAACTCAAAGAATAGTATTATCTAACCACTACTTCCTGATTTACCTGGTTTGCTCCATTACCCTTTTTTAAAATCTGCAAGCCATAGCCTTTCCCCTGGGTGTCTCAATTTTAAAAAACCCAGTAACTGGCTGTGCCATCAGCATTCGTAAGAACATAAGAAATGGGAGCAGGAGTAGGCCATACGGCCCCTCGGACCTGCTCCGCCATTCAATAAAATCATGGCTGATCTGATCATGGACTCAACTCCACTTCCCCGCCCGCTCCCCATAACCCCTTATCGTTGAAGAAACTGAATAAATTTAAGACAGAAATAGACAATGTCCCAGCTTCCACAGCTCTGAGGCAGCGAATTCCACAGATTTACAACCCTCAGAGAAGTTTCTCCTCATCTCTGTTTTAAATGGGCGGCCCCTTATTTTAAGATCATGCCCTCTAGTTCTAATCTCCTCCATCAGTGGAAACATTCTCTCTGCATCCACCTTGTCAAGCCCCTTCATAATCTTGTACGTTTTGATAAGATCACCTCTCATTCTTCTGAATTCCAATGAGTAGAAGCCCAACCTGCTCAACCTCTCCTCATAAGTTAACCCTCTCATCCCTGGAATCAACCTAGTGAACCTTCTCTGAACTGCCTCCAAAGCAAGTATATCCTTTCGTAAATATGGAAACCAAAACTGCACGCCGTATTCCAGGTGTGGCCTCACCAAAACCATGTTCAGCTGTAGCAAGACTTCCCTTGCTTTTATACTCCATCCCCTTTGCAATGAAGGCCAAGATACCATTGGCCTTCCTAATCACTTGCTGTATCTGCATACTATCCTTTTGTGTTTCATGCACAAGTACCCCCAGGTCCCACTGTACTGCAGCACGTTGCAATCGTTCTCCATTTAAATAATAACTTGCTCTTTGATTTTTTTCTGACTAAGTGCATGACCTCACACTTTCCAACATTATACTCCATCTGCCAAATTTTTTGTGTCCTCCTCAGACATTGCTTTTCCTCCCATCTTTGTATCATCAGCAAACTTGGCTACGTTACACTCAGTCTCTTCTTCCAAGTCGTTAATATAGATTGTAAATAATTGGGGTCCCAACACTGATCCCTGCAGCATCCCACTAGTTGCCAACCAGGGAATGAACCATTTATCCCGACTCGCTGTTCTCTGTTAGTTAGCCAATCCTCTATCCATGCTTATAGATTACCCCCAACCCCGTGAATTTTTATCTTGTGCAGTAACCTTTTATGTGGCACCTTGTCGAATGCCTTCTGGAAGTCCAAATACACCACATCCACTGGTTCCCCTTTATCCACCCTGTTCGTTACATCCTCAAAGAACTCCAGCAAATTTGTCAAACATGACTTCCCCTTCATAAATCCATGCTGACTCTGCCTGACCGAATTTTGCTTATCCGAATGTCCTGCTACTGCTTCTTGAATAATGGACTCCAACATTTTCCCAACCACAGATGTTAGGCTAACTGGTCTATACTTTCCTGCTTTTTGTCTGCCTCCTTTTTAAATAGGAGCGTTACATTTGCAGTTTTCCAATCTGCTGGGACCTCCCCAGAGTCCAGGGAATTTTAGTAAATTACAACCAAAGCAACCACTATCCTTGCCGCTACTTCTCTTAACACCTAGAATGCAAGTCATCAGGTCCAGGGGATTTATCTGCCTTTAGTCCCATTATCTTACTGAGTACCACCTCCTTAGTGATTGTGATTGTGTTAAGTTCCTCCCCACCTATAGCCACTTGACTATCCACTGTTGGGATATTGTTAGTATCCTCTACCGTAAAGACTGATACAAAATATTTGTTCATAGTTTCTGCCATCTCCATGTTCCCCATTACTAATTCCCTGGTCTTGTCCTCTAATGGACCAACATTTACTTTAGCCACTCTTTTCCTTTTTATATACCTATAGAAACTCTTGCTATCTGTTTTTATATTTTGTGCTTGTTTACTTTTATAGTCTATCGTCCCTTTCTTAATCATTTTTTTAGTCGTTCTTTGCTGCCTTTTAAAAGCTTCCCAGCCTTCTGTCCTCACTAGTTTTGGCCACTTTGTATGCCCTTGTTTTTAGTTGGATACTGTTCTTTATTTCTTTAGTTAGCCACGGATAGCTATCTTTTCTCTTACACCCTTTCCTCCTCACTGGAATATATTTTTCTTGAGAATTGTGAAATATCTCCTTAAATGTACACCACTGTTCATCAACCGTCCTACACTTTAATCTATTTTCCCAGTCCACGTTACCCTCATACCTTCATAGTCTCCTTTAATTGAGTTTAGTACGCTGGTTAGAGATCCAACTTTCTCACCATCCATTTGAATTTGAAATTCAATCATGCTATGATCACTCATTCCGAGGGGATCCTTTACTAGGAGATTCTTAATCCTGCCTCATTACACAGGACTAGATCTAAGATAGTCTGCCCCCTGGTTGGTTCCATTACGTACAGCTCAAGGAACCTGGCCCTTAAGCACTCTATGAACTCTACCTCAAGGCTACCCTGACCAATTTGATTTGTCCAATCAATATGGAGGTTAAAATCATCCATGATTAAGCTGTTCCCTTTTTACAAGCCCCCACTATTTCCTGGTTTATGCTCCGCCCAACAGAGTTGCTACTGTTAGGGGGCCTATAGACTACGCCCACCAGTGACTTTTCCCCCTTTTTGTCCCTTATCTCCACCCAAACTGTTTCAACACCCTTATCATTTGAGCCAATATCATTTCTTACTATTGCAGTGATTCCATCCTTCATCAATAGAGCAACCCCACCTCCTTTTCCTTTCTGTCTGTCCTTCCGGATTGTCAAGTACCTCTGAATATTTAATTCCCAGTCCTGGTCACCTTGTAACCACGTCTCCGTAATGGCTATCAGATCATTATCATTTGTCTCTATTTGTGCCGTCAACTCATCTATTTTGTTGCAAATGCTACGTACATTTAGACAAAGTGCCTTTAAGTTTGTTATTTTACCCTTTTTTCTTGCTTGTTTCCTCTCTCCTTCAACCTCACTTTCTTTATTTTTGCTTTCTAATTCCAGCTTTACTCCTCTCCCTACTGAATCTATTTTCAGGTTCCCATCTCCCTGCCAAGCTAGTTTAAACTCTCCCCAACAGTACCAGCAAACCCCCCCGCAAGGATATTGGTCCCTGCTCTGTTGAGGTGCAACCCGTCCGACTTGTACAGGTCCCACCTCCCCCAGAAGTGGTCCCAATGCCTCAGGAAACTAAAGCCCTCCCACCTGCACCATCTCTCCAGCCACGTATTCATCTGCTCTATCCTTCTATTTCTGTACTCACTAGCTCGTGGCACCGGGAGTAATCTGGAGATTACTACCTTTGAGGTCCTGCTTTTTAATCTCTCTCCTAGCTCCCTAAACTCTGCCTGCAGGACCTCATCCCTCTTTCCACCTATGTCATTGGTACCAATGTGGACCACGACCTCTGGCTGTTCACCCTCTCCCCCCAGAATGCCCTGCAGCCGCTCAGTGACATCCTTGACCCTGGCACCCGGGAGGCAACATACCATCCTGGAGTCACGTCTGCGGCCCGCAGAAACGCCTGTCTGCTCCCCTGACGATTGAATTCTCTACCACTATAGCTCTTGCATTATTTTTCCTCCCCCCCATGCAGCTGAGCCACCCGTGTTGCCGTGGACTTGGCTCTGGCTGCACTCCCCAGAGCTACCATCGCCCTCACTGGTACTCAGAACAGAGTACCAGTTGGAGAGCGAGGTGGACTCAAGGGACTCCTGGCCTACCTGCCTAGTTCTTCTCTTCTGTCCGGCGGTTACTCAATCCCCATCTGCCTGCACCCTCTTAAGCTGTGGGGTGACTGCCTCTAGAAACGTGCTATCCACATTGCTCTCAGTCTCACGGATTTACTGCAGTGACCCCAGCTGCCACTCAAGCTCCAAAACAAAGTGCTCGAGTTGGTGCAGCCGGGACTTCCCACATGCCACAGGATGTGCAATCCACGGGACTGAGCTGCCCTGCCATCCCTCTAGTTACACTTGCAACTATCGAATCGAACTAAACTCTAAACTTTAGCACAACACACCCAGCCGCTACTCAGCAAACAGCTGATTTAATTATCTAGCTCTCCATAGATAATAAAGATCACATATATTTACTTGCAGTTCCTACTTCTAGCAATGCCAAAGGTTTCCTACGCCTCCCTGAGCTTTAGGCTTGTTTTTAAGGGATGGAAGAGTGAGGGGAGGAGCATCTCAGGTTTAGGGCATTTGAATAGGATTTGAAAGTAAGGAGAATCAAATCAGAAACCAAGACTACTCGAGGATAACCTCATGATGTGGACTTGAGGGCTGATGTAAAAAATGTTTTTTTTAAGTGTGGCTGCCATCCTACTCATCAGGGCTACATATTTGTGCCATGTCTGAGAATTGTTATTGAAATGTGACTCCAGTGCAGTATTGAGGGAGTGCTGCACTGTTGGAGATGCCATCTTTCAGATGAGACGTTAAACTGAGACCCTGTCTATCCTCTCAGGTGGATGTAAAAGATCCCATGGCACTATTTCAAAGAAGGGCAAGGGAGTTCTCCCCGGTGACCTGGTCAATATTTAGCCCTCAACCAACATCACTAAAGCAGATTATCTGATCATTATCTTATTCTGTTTGAGAGCTTGCTGCGCAAAAATTGACTGCTGCATTTCCTACATCACAACAGTGACTACACTTCACAAGTATATCATTGGCTGTAAAGCGCTTTGGGACGTCCTGAGGTTGTGAAAGGCGCTACAGAAATGCAAATCCTTTTCTTTCTTTCTAGACTTCACTTGTTTCCAGTGCTCCTCGCTGATTGTGTTGACAACAAACAGCAGGGAATGGTGGGAGTAAAAGCGCAGCTAATAATAGTCACATCTCAGTGGCCCCATCCTTAAAACCCTCAGAGACCAAACTAGGAGGCCAATCATCACAGAAAATGTTTTTACGATTAAGCAGTAAAAAGACAAGATGTAACCAGAAATGTTTCTATAAATTAAAAACATTTAATACTCAAATAAACAGGGTAGAATACAAAGATCTAAAGAAAATGAAGGCTGCTATTAGATCAGCAAAAAGGTTAATGGAAAAAAGGATTGTAGACAACTGTGGCAGGAATGGGAAGTGCTTTTCAGTTATGTGAAGAATCAGAGAACTATCAAAGACTGTATTGGGCCACTGAAGGGTGTTCAAGGACAGGCTACAAAGGACTCACTAAGTATGGCAGAAATATTAAATGAGTACTTTTCATCAGTCTTCACCCTTGATGATGATATTCGAATATTAGAATTTAATAATACTAGTTTTGTTAGTAACATTAATGTAGATCAACACATTGTTTTAGAAAGAATTAAGAATTTGAAAATCGATAGAGCAGCCGGGCCGGATTATATCCACCCGAGGGTCCTCCAGGAGATGGGACATGTCCTGTACTTTCATAACTCACTGCACTCTAGAATAGTTCCTACAGATTGGAAGGAGGCTAATGTAGTCCTCATTTTTTTTTTAAAAAAGGTGAGGAGACAGACCCGGGTAACTATAGGCCCATCAGTTTAACATCGGTAATAGGCAAGATGCTTGAAGGAATCGTAAGGGATGCAATATATGAATACTTGGGATAGGGAGGGACATATTAGGGACACCCAACATGGCTTCATAAAAGAGGTCATGTCTCAAAAATCTAATTGTATTTTTTTGAAGAAGTTACAAAGTTGGTGGATGAGGGAATCCTAGTAGACATTGTCTGCTTAGATTTCCAAAAAGCTTTTGATAAGGTGCCCTGCATAAGAGGCTTCTCCAAGATGGGAGCCTCTGGTATTAGTGGTAATATACTGAGTTGGATTCAGAACTGGCTGTCAGGATGCAGGTAAAGAGTAGTTATAGATGGATTTGGATATGTTTGGAGACCGGTCACCAGTGGTGTCCCACGGGGATCAGTGTTGGGACCGTTGCTTTTTATTATTTTTATCAATGATCTGGATTTTGCAGTTGGGGGCACAATTTACAAATTTGCAGATGATATCAAGATCAGTACGAGTGTTAGAAATGTAGAAGATGCTCGTCTGCTTCAGGCAGATCTTAATGTGTTGGGAGATTGGGCTCAAAACTGGAAAATTATGTATAACTTAGATAAGTGCAATGTTATACACGTGGGCAGGGCAAATGCTCAACATTCATACATCTTTCAGGGAAAGGCATTAAAGATGGTGGAAATAGAAAAAAATTTGGGTATTCCAGTGCATACATACTTAAAAGCTACACGAGCAATGCTGTGCAGCGATAGCTAGAACAAATAGGTGTTGGGGTGTATCCATAGGACAATTGAGTGCAAGACAACGCATAGGGAAAAACTTTCTGTTGCCGGCGAAAACGATAGTTTTACGCCAAAATGACCGTTTTCGCTGCGTAACCGTTTATGGTTCTAAATTTCGGCCTTTACTTATTGGTAAACTTGGCGTTGCACGAGGATTCGCAGCGCAAACCACGAATTTTGACAACTTTAGTCCAAGGCCGGTAGCGCTGCAAGGGAAGCCTTGGGAGGGGAGGAAAAAAAAAAAAATTTGCAAAACACACTCTCAAAACCCTTACCTATTAAATCGCTGAAATATCATTAAAAAATAAAAACTTTAACTTATCTTTTTTGCAGGTCTTCATACTTACCACTACTGGCAGGGCTGCACTACAGGTTTGACCCTGTCGGTATTTTGGGCGTGACGGAGATTGACGAAATTATGACGGTAACACAATCCTAGGCATTGTACGTCAGCGCTCCTTTCCATGGCGGTACGTGGAAGCACCGTCGCAAAAAGGTGCCTGGAGATCCTGCTGACCGGGTTTTCACTGCGGAAGGTCAAATCGCAGCGAAAACCCGGTGGCAAAGTTGCCAAAATTCTAGACCATACTATTTTGTCCTTATACAAGACCTTAATCAGGTTGCACTTGGAATAGAGAGTCCAGTTTTGGTCTCCTTACATGGTGGGTGATATTGAGGCTCTGGAAATGGTGCAGAAGAGGGTTACTAGACTAATTCCAAGTCTAAAGCATCTTAGTTATCAAGATAGGCCAAAAGAATTGGGACTCTATACCTTAGAATCATAGAAGTTTACAGCACGGAATGAGGCCACTCCGGCCAACAAGAGGCTATCCAGCCTAATCCCACTTTCTAGCTCTAGATCTATAACCATGCAGGTTACGGCACTTCCAAGTGCACATCCAAGTACTTTTTAAATGTGGTGAGGGTTTCTGTCTCTACCACCTTTTCAGGCAGTGAGTTCCAGACCCCCACAATCCTCTACGTGAAGACATTTCCCCTCAAATTCCAATTACTTCAAATGTGTACCCCCTGGTTGCTGACCCCTCTGCTAAGGGAAAAAGGCACTTTCTATCCACTATATCTAGGCCCCTCATAATTTTATACACCTCAATGGAGGTCTCCCCTCAGCCTCTGTTCCAAGGAAAACAAACCCAGCCTATCCAATCTGTCCTCATAGCCAAGATTCTCCACTCCCGGCAACATCGCCATAAATCTCCTCTGTACCCTCTCCAGTGCAATCACGTCCTTCCTGTAATGCGGTGACTAGAACTGCACACAGTACTCCAGCTGTAGCCTAACCAGTGTTTTATATGGTTCAAGCATAACCCATCTGCTCTTATATTCTATGCCTCGGCTAATAAAGGCAAGCATTCCGTATGCCTTCTTAACCACCTTATCCACCTGGCCTACTATCTTCAGGGATCTGTGGACATGCACTCCCAGGTTCCTTTGTTCCTCTACACTTCTCAATGTCCTACAATTTAATATGTATTCCCTTTCCTTGTTAGCCTGCCCAAAATGCATTACCTCACACTTCTCTGCATTAAATTCCATTTGCCACTGTTCTGTCCAACTGACCAGTTGATTGATATCTTCCCGCAGTCTGCAGCTTTCTTCTTCATTATCAACCACACTGCCGATTTTTGTATCACCTGCAAATTTAATCATACCCCCTATATTCAAGTCTAAATCATTGATGTATACCACAAAAAGCAAGGGACCCAGCACTGAGTCCTGCGGAACCCCACTGGAAACATCTTTCCAGTCACAAAATCACCCATCAGAGCAGCGTAGACTTCGGGGGGGGGGGGCAATCTGATTGACAAGACTGATAAGACAATGAAGGGAATAAGATAGTGTTCCAGCTGACAGTTTATTTCAATTAAATAGGTTAGGCAGGGCCAGGGGTCACAAATTTAAGTTGTACAGGGCTAGATCAAGGTTAGATATCAGGAGATGGTTCTTTTCCCAGAGAATAAGGACCCAGGGTACAGACCTAGAGCTGGTAACTGGGATTAGACTGGATAACTTCTTATTGGCCGGCGCAGATATGATGGTAAGTATTGCAGGGAATCAAATACGGCCAGGGTGATCTCCTGGACTAGTTTCGATCGCCTGGATGGGTCGGAGAGGAATTTTCCCAGATTACTTTCCCCCTAAATTGGCCTGGGTTTTTAATCTGATTTTTGCATCGCCCAGATCACATGGCTCCGGTTGGGGTGGAGTGTAGAATGTTTCAGTGTAAGGGGTGTCACAGTTGTGTGGGGCGGTCTGGCTTGGCTGGGTGCTCTTTACCTTTCTGCCATTGTTCATTGGTTTAAATGTAACCTTCAGGGCTGCTGACCGAGGGCCGTGCGGCTCTTTGTCGGCCGGCGCGGAAACGATGGGCCGAAATGGCCTCCTTCTACACTGTAAATTTCTATGTTTCTTCTAATAGTAGCCCTCTGGAACAAGCTGCCATTTTGTGTGGGAGATGCAGACTCGCTGAATTCCTTCAAGTGAAAGCTGGATTTGTTCCTGGCTGCGGCAGCGATCACCTTACAGAAGTAGGTACTGCAGGGAATTCAAGGCCAGAGTGATCTCCTGGACTAGTTTCAAATGCCTAGATGGGTTGGAGAGGAATTTGCCAGATTTTATCCCCACAATTTAGCCTGGATTTTTTTGCTGTTTTTTTTGCCTCTCCTTGAGATCACACGGTTTCGGGTGGGGTGGAATGCATATGTTGTGATACATAAGGTGTGGGTTAAGAGTGTTTTGAAGACCAGGCCCTCAAAACTGTCACCAAGCTCATGGTCTACAGGGCTGTAGTAATACAAGCCCTCCTGTATGGCTCAGAAACATGGACCATGTAGAGCAAACACCTCAAGTCGCTGGAGAAATACAACCAACGATGTCTCTGCAAGATCTTCCAAATCCCCTGGGACGACAGACGTACCAATGTTAGCGTCCTCGACCAGGCTAACATCCCCAGCATTGAAGCACTGATCACACTTGATCAGCTCCGCTGGGCAGGCCACATCGTTCGCATGCCAGACACGAGACTTCGAAAGCAAGCGCTCTACTTGGAACTCCTTCACGGCAAATGAGCCAAAGGTGGCCAGCGGAAACGTTACAAGGACACCCTCAAAGCCTCCCTGATAAAGTGCGACATCCCCACTGACACCTGGGAGTCCCTGGCCAAAAACCACCAAGTGGAGGAAGTGCATCCGGGAGGGCGCTGAGCTCCTCGAGTCTTGTCGCCGAGAGCATGTAGAAATCAAGCGAGGGCAGGGGAAAGAGCGTGTGGCAAACTAGTCCCACCCATCCCTTCATTCAATGACTATTTGTTCCACCTGTGACAGAGACGGTGGTTCTCATATTGGACTGTACAGCCACCCAAGAACTCATGTTAAGAGTGGAAGCAAGTCTTCCTCGATTCCGAGGGACTGCCTATGATGAAGGTTTGGGATGGGCTCAATGGTCTTTACCTATCCGTCATTGTTCGTATGTTCATTGTTCGTATTTTTTTTTAAATTAGATATGGGGATATTTTTCAAATGACCACTCAAATATAAGGTCACTGTAGGACATATATATTTATTCCTTGCATATAATATATAATACGAAAGGAAAATGTTATTCAACACAGCAAGTGGGACTGGACTCATTTACAATTGATTTTCACTGACTTAAACAAGAATTGCTACACGATCTTGAATGAAACAGAACTGTTAGCCTCTGTATAAAAAATATCCTCACTAGAACACAGCTCAAAATTCCTCACTGTAACTCATTATTCTATACATTATATTACACTTTTCAACAGAGGTCACAGATTTCTATCCTTTCCTTTGCTGAAGACAATCATAGTACCCGATCCGCTGCCTCAAGAGATCAGCCAACTCAACAAAGAACAGGAATTGAAACAAGGACCTCCTGGTACATCCGCCTAGCAACCAGTAAAATCAGTTTACCACCAATTTTCACTGATACATTAAAAGTTTTTCTGGGTGGTGAAATTTTGAAATATTTTCTCCCAAATTTGAGGGAAAAAAGCCCCGAAGTTTCTCATTGTTTTCTTTCCAAAAATCAGGTCTCTAGGTGTACGTGTATCACATTAATAACACCAGGACCACACTGTAGGGCCTCGATAATGACTACAACCATGTTATTAACAAAATGCAATGCATAAAATAATTCCAATAGACTGCAAAACATAGAAAATAGGTGCATTCGGCCCTTCGAGCCTGCACCACCATTCAATATCATGGCTGATCATTCACCTCAGTACCCCTTTCCTGCTTTCTCTCCATACCCCTTGATCCCTTGAGCCATAAGGGCCATATCTCCCTCTTGAATATATCCAATGAACTGGCATCAATAACTCTCTGCAGTAGGGAATTTCACAGGTTAACAATTCTCTGAGTGAAGAAGTTTCACCTTATCTCGGTCCTAAATGGCTTACCCCTTATCCTTAGACTGTGACCCCTAGTTCTGGACTTCCCCAACATCGGGAATATTCTTCCTACATTTAACCTGTCCAGTCCCGTCAGAATTTTATATGTTTCTATGAGATCCCCTCTCATCCTTCTAAACTCCAGTGAATACAGGCCCAGTCGATCCAGTCTCTCCTCATATATCAGTTCTGTCATCCCGGGAATCAGTCTGGTGAACCTTCGTTGCACTCCTTCAATAGCAAGAACATCCTTCCTCAAATTAGGACCAAAACTGAACACAATATTCCAGGTGAGGCCTCACCAAGGCCCTGTACAATTGCAGTAAGACCTCCCTGCTCCTATACTCAAATCCCCTAGCTATGAAGGCCAACATGCCATTTTCCTTCTTCACCGCCTGCTGTACCTGCATGCCAACTTTCAATGACTGATGTACCATGACACCCAGGTCTCGTTGAACCTCCCCTTTTCCTAATCTGCCGCCATTCAGATAATATTCTGCCTTCGTGTTTTTGCCCCCAAAGTGGATAACCTTACAATTATCCACATTATACCGCATCTGCCATGCATTTGCCCACTCACCTAACCTGTCCAAGTCACCCTGCAGCCTCTTAGCATCCTCCTCACAGCTCACACCGACATCCAGCTTAGTGTCATCTGCAAACTTGGAGATATTACACTCAATTCCTTCATCTAAATCATTGATGTATATTGCAAATAGCTGGGGTCCCAGCACTGAGCCCTGCGGCACCCCACTAGTCACTGCCTGCCATTCTGAAAAGGACCCGTTTATCCCGACTCTCTGCTTCCTGTCTGCCAACCAGTTCTCTATCCACGTCAATACATTACCCCCAATACCATGTGCTTTAATTTTGCACACGAATTTCTTGTGTGGGACCTTGTCAAAAGCCTTTTGAAAGTCCAAATACACCACATCCACTGGTTCTCCCTTGTCCACTCTCAGAAAATTCTAGATTTATCAAGCTTGATTTCCCTTTCATAAACCCATGTTGACTTGGACCGATCCTGTCACTGCTTTCCAAATGCGCTGCTATTTTATCTTTAATAATTGATTCCAACATTTTCCCCACTACTGATGTCAGGCTAACCGGGCTATAATTCCCCGTTTTCTCTCTCCCTCCTTTTTAAAAAAGTGATGTTACATTAGCTACCCTCCAGTCCAGAAACTGATCCAGTTAGACTGTTAGAATTTCAATGAGTATTTAACCAACTATTTCAGTAAAAAATGTGTGTGCTTCAGGACACTTAGGTGTATGGTGGTGGTATGATATTTTAATAAGGTCTAGCAGTCAAAATTTTGCAGCATGCAATCCATTTACAAATATTATTTAAAATATTTTACTGCTAAATTGCTTGACAGTGTTTTGAGATCTAGGAAACTTAAATTGCATTACTTTTGGAATGGTCATTGATGCCTTAAAAGCGGCATCCATAAACTGCAAATTGTGGGCTGCTCCATCACTTAACCATGTCATTTTGGTCGCTTGGTTGATTTCTTGAGGTTCAATGATGCTTAAAATAAAAAACAAATTTTTGCTGATTTTCAAGTCTTTTTGGCCGCTAGTCTTTTCCCCCAATATTTCATAAAAATAAAATGTGAAACACCCAAAATACCCCAGGTTTTTAAATTGGATATAAAAACTTACATATGGCTTAGTGTTACACTGGACAACACATCAAAGCCAGCTATGCTGGTGATTAAACTGAACAGGAAAAGCAAGTTTTGTGACTTACACTGATGATGTTCTGCTGTTTCTGATGAATTTCACGGCACTTGCAGGGTGGGAATACTTTCTGTACCAGTTTCTTGACAGTGTAATAATCCACGGTGTCAGCATAGATGTGACGTCGTAGCTCATTCATATCTCCGCCCTGCACAGAAAACCCCCCAGAACCAGATAATGAAAGACGCAGCTTACTAGTTAAAACTTAAATTGTGAAAATAAGGGTGTATGTGTGTGTGTGTGTGCAGGATAAGAACGCCCAAATGTTTTAGAATGTTATACAAGTAAACCATTAAGTAAACATTTTACTGAAACACATTTGGCTAGGGTTGCCAACTCTGATTGGACCTACTCCTGGATGAGTCACCATATCACCTCCCGCCTCCAACCAATGTTCCCGCTAATTACTTTGGGCTTGCCCATTCAAATTTTAGCACATGCCTGGTTTTTCCATTGTAAACCGAGTGGCCTGCACGAGACCTCCAGTCCGGTGCTCGGCCGCGTAGCTCAAGAGCAATGGCCCATAAATTCCCGCCTCCATACGGAGAGCGTAAGGACCCGGAAAGGCATCGCAAAAGCCAGTTTTCAGCGCACAATGCGCATGCGCTGAAAAAAAACTCCAGCTTGACTGATCTTCCGGATCTCCACATCCAGGACACTTGCATGGGCAAGATTGTGGTATTTACCCATATTTTGCCCAGTGGATGTCCTGAAAACTCTTGCGCCTGATAAAAGCAGGCGCATAGCCTACTTTTACAGGCGTAAGAGTTTTAAAATAGACAAAAACATAATAAAATAAAACTTTAAAAATCAGAATTTTTTTTTATAATACATAAATAACGAATTTAAATTAATAAAAATATGGTGTATTTTTTCTATTTTTTATTTGTGTTTTGGGTGTTGCGGGAGGGGGGGGGGGGGGGTTCTCAATCATAATATTGGCCCAGAAATTCATGCCTCCCGGGTTGTAGTGTGTACGGACCTGGGAAGGCATCGCAAAACCCGGTTTACAGCGCACAATGCGCATGTGCTGAAAACCGGCTTTTCCGATCTGTCAAGCTGGCGACTTGCCACCTTCCCCCACCAACCAGAAGGCAAACAGACTCTTCAATTACTTAATTGGATGATTCTTGACTTTTGAATAAAGTGTTCAAAAACACTTAAAAAAAACCTCTGAATTTTCACGTGGATTGCCAGCAGCAGCGCCCTGGAGATGAACCTTGAATTGGTGGAGACTGCAGGGCAATCCGGGAGGGTTGGGAAGCCAGCGTCCTGTGCTGGGGCTCAGTGTGCGGAGGCCGGGGATGGGGTCGGGATCGGTTTCGGACCGGGACTGGTTCTGGCAGCAGAAGGTGGCGGACGGACTGTACCTGATCCGAGAGCGCTACTTCGAGTCGGGGAACCGCGCCAACATCTGGCTGCAGCAGGGCTCGCACCAGGACCTGGTGGTGGACGCCGGCCTGGGCCTGCGCAGTCTGCCCGCCTACCTGCGGGAGGCCGGCCTGGCCGGCTTCAAGCCGCTGCTGGCTGTCGCCACTCACGTCCACTTCGACCACTCGGGCGGCCTGCACCACTTCGACAGGGTGGCCGTGCACCGGGCCGAGGCCGGCGCCTTGTCCCGGGGAGACAACTTCGAGGCGGTGACTTGGCTGAGTGACGGCGAGATCAGCCGGCGGCCCGAGCCGGGCTGGAAGGCCAGCGGCTACAGGGTGCGGGCCGTGCAGCCGGCCCAGATACTGGACGCCGGGGACATCATCAGCCTGGGAGACCGGCAGCTCGCCGTGCTCCACATGCCCGGCCACTCCAGGGGCAGCATCTGCCTCCACGATCGAGAGCACGGCCTCCTCTTCAGCGGCGATGTGGCGTACGATGGATCCATGATCGACTGGCTCCCTTACAGCAACGTCAGTGACTACACCCAGAGCTGCAAAGAGCTCATGGGCCTAGTAGACAGCGGCCTTGTCCACAAAGTGCTGCCCGGTCATTTTGACACCTTCGGCGCTGAAAGACTTTACAGTCTGGCCGCTGACTACATTGCTAATGCAGGGGTGTGCCACAAAATGTCAACGACTGCTGTAAGATGCATTGCAAACCTAGCTCTTCGGGGTAATAATTTTTGGTAGTAGTGTGGGTCAGTAAGATGGGTGGTGCAACATTTAACATTGTTTAAGCTTACAGGTTTCTTGATTGATGCGATAGGAATTTGCAAATTAAATATTCTGTTCATACAGAGTTAAAGTTTAATTCTTGAGGAATGCAGTTTGGTAACCATCTGTGTTTCAGCAAGAGTAATGTCATGAAACAACAATTCCACAAAACTATTTGGTCGTTAAAATCAGAAAATAAACTTGATTCACATTTATAGACTACAAAATCCTTGCTGTAAATCAATTTTGTATTTTAAGATAAGGGGCCCAGAAAGTTATTTCAATGCCATATTTATATTTTTCTCTGGGCTTTAATTTTATCATCGGCAATCCCTCAGAGTCAAGGATGTCTAGCTTCCACTCTCAAAGTGAGTTGTCAGGTGACCAAGTCCAATACAGGACCTCATCATCATAGGCAGTCCCTCAGAATCAAGGAAGACTTGCTTCCACTCTTAAAATGACTCCTTAGGTGGCTGAACAGTCCAATACGAGAGCCACAGTGCCAGTCACAGATGGGACAGATAGTTGTTGAGCATAAGGGTGGGTGGGACAAGTTTGCCGCACACTCTTTCCGCTGCCTGCGCTTGATTTCTGCATGCACTTGGCGATGAGACTCTAGGTGCTCAACGCCCTCCCGGATGCACTTCCTCCACTTTGGGCAGTCTTAGGCCAGGGATTCCCAGGAGTCGGTGGGGATGTTGCACTTTATCAAGGAGGCTTTGAGGGTGTCCTTGAAACATTTCCTCTGCCCACCTGGGTTAGCCTGCCATGTTGAAGTTCCGTGTAGAGCGCTTGCTTTGGGAGTTTCGTGTTGGGCATGCGGACGATGTGACCCGTCCAACGGAGCTGATCGAGCGTGGTCAATGCTTCGATGCTGAGGATGTTGGCCTGAGCGAGAACACTGACGTTGGTGCGTCTGTCCTGCCAATGGATTTGCAGGATCTTGCGGAGGCAACAATGGTGGTACTTCTCCAGCGTTTTGAGGTGTCTGCTGTATATAGTCCATGCTCCATTTGAGCACCGGATTTACCACCCAGATCGATCTTCCAGCATACTGGACCTTCCTGCTGCCAAGACTTTCGCTCCCACACTGGATATGGCCAACTCGGCTGCTCCACACAATCCCCGACGGCGTCCGCGAGCTTCCGACCAGCTCAATTTTATAATACGAGGTTGATGTAACATTTAGTTCCCTGTTAGGAACTCAATTTAAGTGTGCCGTACCTGCTTTTGCAGAGAAGTGGACATAATTACAAAAAGGAACTGCTTAAATTTCATTAATTTTTCTTTCTACTCTCTTCCCCACTCTACCACCATATAAAAGGCATTAATTTTCTGTGTGTAATAGGCTGGCGATAATTGGATCCGGGCAATCAGGTATAATTCAATCCCTATTTTAAAGTTGAACATCCATGACTTTGATTTTATTAAATCTCTCCTTAATCTTCGCTGCTCCAAGGAGAACAATCCCAGTTTATCAAGTGTCAACACATAACTGAAGTCTTACATCCCTGGTACCACTCTTGTAAATTCGTATGTTTTCTCCTGAGGCAGTCCCCCGGAGTCGAGGATGACATGCTTCCATGCTAA
The DNA here is from genome assembly GCF_044704955.1 of Pristiophorus japonicus. NCBI lineage: Eukaryota > Metazoa > Chordata > Chondrichthyes > Pristiophoridae > Pristiophorus > Pristiophorus japonicus. The sequence continues at coordinate 291,029,765 of NC_091981.1, read as the reverse complement.
AATGAGTTCTAAGGTGACTTAGGAGACCAATGCAGGATCTACAGTCTCTGACACAGGTGGGGCAGGCAGTGGTTGGACGGACGGGTGGATGAGGTGTTTGATTTGTCGTATGCTCCTTCTGCTTTTTGTGTTCAACTTCCGCGTGCTCCCAGCAAAGGGATTAAGTGTTCGGTGCCTTTTTGGATGCTCCTCTTCACTGAGCGATCTTGGGCCAAGGATTCCCAGGAGTCGGTGGGGATGTTGCATTTTCTCCAAGGAAGCTTTGAGGATGTCCTTGAAATGCTTTCTCTACCCTCCTGAGGCTCGCCTGCCGTGACGTAGCTCTGAGTAGAGCGCTAGTTTCAGGAGTCTAGCATCGGGCATGCGGACAATGTGGCCTGCCCAGTGGAGCTGGTTGAGCGTGGTCAATACCCTCGATTGCTGGGGATGTTGACCTGAGAGAGAACGCTGACGTTGGTGTACCCACCCTGCCAATAAATTAGTATAATGGCCACTTGGATTACTGCCACCCAAGGAAGTATGCTCCAGCGAGACAGAGAAGATTTCAGAAAAGTAAATAATACAAACCGGTTTATCCTCACCTCCGGGTCGAGGAAGAGATGGCAATGGGCCGGCTTCCCATCTCTCCCAGCGCGGCCGATCTCTTGCACGTAGCTCTCGAAGCCCTTTGGCATATTGTAGTGGACGATTCCCCGGACATCTGACTTATCCAATCCCATGCCAAACGCTACTGTCGCCACCACAATACGCAGCTGACCACTCATGAAGTTGTTCTGGATTCTCCTTCGCTCACTAGCTGACATCCCAGCATGGTAGCAATCAGCAATCCACTTCAAAGGCCGCCTCACTTTCTTTTTTGCTGTTTTTAAAAAAAAAGATTAAAAGAAAATAGTCTGTGTAGAACCTTCTCCCTCACCAAAACACAAATCACATGTGAACATATATCATCAAAGGCAACTTCTATATAAAAACCCTTCATTCAAGCCACCCAATTTGTTCCACTTGTTGAATACACTGTCCAGGATTGGCTTTGAGCCACACAGACCAGTTCAATCCCCAACTGGTACTGGTTTAGCTGATCTCAGGAAGAGTAGCAGCACAAGTGCAACAAATTGGCCACAGGACTAAGGAGGGAATGATTATAATTGAGTGATATTTGCTGCTAAGTATGCAAGTCTGTTGCAAAGATAAGTAGAAAGCCCATCCAGCTGATCCTATTCTTTCCCCCCACCTAATTTTGGTAATGAACTGATTCCACCAATTTCAATGATTCCAGAGACTTTGCTTCCACTATCGTCGTAGGCAGTCCCTCGAAATCGAGGAAGACTTGCTTCCACTCTGAAAATTAGTTCTTAGGTGACTGAACAGTCCAATACGGGAATTATAGTCTCTATCACAGGTGGGACAGACAGTCGTTGAAGGAAGCGGTGGGTGGGTGGATGGGACTGGTTTGCCGCACTCTCCGCTGCCTGTGCTTGCTTTCTGGATGCTCTCGGCGACGAGATTCTAGGTGCTCAGCGCCCTGCTGGATGCACTTCCTCCACTTAGGGCGGTCTTTGGCCAGGGACTCCCAGGTGTCAGTGGGGATGTTGCACTTTATCAAGGAGGCTTTGAGGGTGTCCTTGTAACGTTTCCTCTGCCCACCTTGGGCTCGTTTGCCATGTAGGAGTTCTGACTAGAGCGCTTGCTTTGGGAGTCTTGTGTCAGGCAGGCAAACAATATGGCCCGCCCAGCAGAGCTGGTAGAGTGTGGTCAGTGCAGGATCTTGCGACAGATCAGTGTTAAACTGGGTCTTTTATGAGTTTAAACTTGTGTCTGTCCTACAGTCCAAGCTTAACTTGGAATAGTGCTCCAGATAAATTGATTCCACTTGGTATTTTGCATACTATGTACAGCTTCCTCTCATTCTCTCTTTTCCAGGCTGACCCTATCCTCATAACTCAGTCCTCCAACACGAGAGATCAGCCTCATCTCCTTTCTATGCCGCACTCATTGCCCACTGCTAAATTGGTATGCTTTATGTCTATTTTACACCCAAATATTGGGTGCAACACATTTCAATTTCTACCCCAAACAAACATAATTTCAAAATCTTAAGTTGGGACATTTTCCTCAGCATCTCGCGCTCCTGCAACATCGGAGCCTTACCAATGGCTTTCTTTCTTTTTGCTAGGATTTCTTCAGGCGTCTCCCCCTCCTTGCTTGGTTCCAATGGTGGCTCCTTCAGCGTTACTCCATGAAGGCACGTCCGAAGCAGGGCTGCGATGCGTGTCGTCTCCTCTCGCCGGGTGCAGTAGACAATAATAGAATCTAAAGAGGCAAACCGGTCGCCTCGGATCAAAACTACAAGTGCCTAGGGCAAGAACACAGTGAAAGAATTTACTCAAAGCCAGCACATAGATATAAAACAAAATACAAAGAGGTGACATTCTGAAAGATGTCTTTTTTTGGAGGAATGCATGAGTCGATGAGGGCAGTTCGTATGATGCATTGTATATGGATTTTAGCAAGGCTTTTGATAAGGTCCCACATGGCAGGCTGGTCATGAATGTAAAAGCCCATCGGATCAGGGCAAATTGGCAAGTTGGATCCAAAATTAACTCTGGAGGCAGGAAGCAAAGGGGAATGGTTGATGGGTGTTTTTGTGACTGGAAAGCTGTTTCCAGTGGAGTTCTGCAGGGCTCAGTACTAGGTTCCTTGTTTTTTGTGATATATATCAATGATTTAGACTTGGCTGTAGGGGGTATGATTCAGAAGTTTGTCGATGATACTAAAATCGGCTGTGTGGTTGATAATGAAGAAGAAAGTTGTAGACTGCAGGAAAAAAAAAATCAATAAACTGGTCAGGTGGCAGAACAGTGACAAATGGAATTCAATAGGTATGTAAAGAGAAAAAGGTTAGTAAAGACAAACTAAAGTCAGAATCAGGGGAAGTCATAATGGGTAACAAAGAAATGGCAGACCAATTGAACAAGTACTTTGGTTCTGTATTCACTAAGGAGGACACCAACAACCTTCCGGATATAAAAGGGGTCAGAGGGTCTAGTAAGGAGGAGGAACTGAGGGAAATCTTTATTAGTCGGGAAATTGTGTTGGGAAAATTGATGGGATTGAAGGCCGATAAATCCCCAGGGCCTGATGGACTGCATCCCAGAGTACTTAAGGAGGTGGCCTTGGAAATAGTGGATGCATTGACAGTCATTTTCCAACATTCCATTGACTCTGGATCAGTTCCTATCGAGTGGAGGGTAGCCAATGTAACCCCACTTTTTAAAAAAGGAGAGAGAAAACAGGGAATGATAGACCGGTCAGCCTGACCTCAGTAGTGGGTAAAATGATGGAATCAATTATTAATGATGTCATAGCAGTGCATTTGGAAAATGGTGACATGATAGGTCCAAGTCAGCATGGATTTGTGAAAGGGAAATCATGCTTGACAAACCTTCTGGAATTTTTTGAGGATGTTTCCAGTAAAGTGGGCAAGGGAGAACCAGTTGATGTGGTATATTTGGACTTTCAGAAGGCTTTCGACAAGGTCCCACACAAGAGATTAATGTGCAAAGTTAAAGCACATGGGATTGGGGGTAGTGTGCTGACGTGGATTGAGAACTGGTTGTCAGACAGGAAGCAAAGAGTAGGAGTAAATGGGTACTTTTCAGAATGGCAGGCAGTGACTAGTGGGCTACCGCAAGGTTCTGTGCTGGGGCCCCAGCTGTTTACATTGTACGTTAATGATTTAGACGAGGGGATTAAATGTAGTATCTCCAAATTTGCGGATGACACTAAGTTGGGTGGCAGTGTGAGCTGCGAGGAGGATGCTATGAGGCTGCAGAGTGACTTGGATAGGTTAGGTGAGTGGGCAAATGCATGGCAGATGAAGTATAATGTGGATAAATGTGAGGTTATCCACTTTGGTGGTAAAAACAGAGAGACAGACTATTATCTGAATGGTGACAGATTAGGAAAAGGGGAGGTGCAACGAGACCTGGGTGTCATGGTACATCAGTCATTGAAGGTTGGCATGCAGGTACAGCAGGCGGTTAAGAAAACAAATGGCATGTTGGCCTTCATAGCGAGTAGTTTTAAGTACAGGGGCAGGGAGGTGTTGCTACAGTTGTACAGGGCCTTGGTGAGGCCACACCTGGAGTATTGTGTACAGTTTTGGTCTCCTAACTTGAGGAAGGACATTCTTGCTATTGAGGGAGTGCAGCGAAGATTCACCAGACTGATTCCCGGGATGGTGGGACTGACCTATCAAGAAAGACTGGATCAACTGGGCTTATATTCACTGGAGTTCAGAAGAATGAGAGGGGACCTCATAGAAACGTTTAAAATTCTGACGGGTTTAGACAGGTTAGATGCAGGAAGAATGTTCCCAATGTTGGGGAAGTCCAGAACCAGGGGTCACAGTCTAAGGATAAAGGGTAAGCCATTTAGGTCCGAGATGAGGAGAAACTTCTTCACCCAGAGAGTGGTGAACCTGTGGAATTCTCTACCACAGAAAGTAGTTGAGGCCAATTCACTAAATATATTCAAAAGGAAGTTAGATGAAGTCCTTACTACTCGGGGGATCAAGGGGTATGGCGAGAAAGCAGGAAGGGGGTATTGAAGTTGCATGTTCAGCCATGAACTCATTGAATGGCGGTGCAGGCTAGAAGGGCTGAATGGCCTACTCCTGCACCTGTTTTCTATGTTTCTATGTAATCGAGGACATGTGAGGTAATGCATTTGGGGAGGGCTAACAAGGCAAGGGAATATACAATAAATGGTAGGACACTAAAAAGTGTAGAGGAACAAAGGGACCTTGGAGTGCATGGTCCCTGAAGGTAGCAGGCCAGGTAGATAAGGTGGTTAAGAAGGTATATGGAATACTTGTATTCTATCCCTTGGCTAATAAAGGCAAGAGCAGGGAGGTTATGTTTGAACTATATAAAACACTAGTTAGGCCACAGCTAGAGTAATGCGTGCAGTTTTGGTCGCCACATTACGAAAGATGTGATTGCACCAGAGAGGGTGCAGAGTAGATTTACGAGGATGTTGCCTGGACTGGAGAATTTTAGCTATGAGGAAAGATTTGATAGGCTGGGTTTGTTTTCTTTTAAACATAGAAAATAGGTGCAGGAGTAGGCCATTCGAGCCTGCACCGCCATTCAATAAGATCATGGCTGATCATTCACCTCAGTATCCCTTTCCTGCTTTCCCTCCATACCCCTTGATCCCTTTAGCTGTAAGGGCCATATCTAATTCCCTCTTGAATATATCCAATGAACTGGCATCAACAACTCTCTGCGGTAGGGAATTCCACAGGTTAACAACTCTGAGTGAAGAAGTTTCTCCTCATCTCCGTCCTAAATGGCCTACCCCTTATCCTAAGACTGTGTCCAGAGGAGGCTGAGGGGAGACCTTATTGAGGTGTATAAAATTATGAGGGGTCTCGATCGAGTGGATAGGACCGATCTATTTCCCTTAGCAGAGGGGTCACAACCAGGAGGCACAGATTTAAAGCAATTGGTAGGAGGTTTAGAGAGGAAGTTTCTTCACCCAGAGGGTGGTGAGGGTCTGGAACTCACTGCCTGAAAGGGTGGTAGAGGCAGAAACCCTCACCACATTTAAAAAGTAATTGGATGTGCACTTGTGCCGTAACCACAGGGCTACGCACCAAGAGCTGGAAAGTGGGTTGAGGCTGAATAGCTCTTGGTCGGCCGGCGCAGACACGACGAGCCAAAATGGCCACCTTCCATGCTGTAAATTTCTATGATTGTATATCCGTCTGCCGATAGGACCAACTTTTATTTTCTAATAGGGCTGTTGTACTCAAACAATAGATGATTACAGATGTTCTCTTCCCTTGTATGGTGTGCTATGAACAGCCAGTACAGGCCTTTACCTGATCTCTATCTCGGTCTGTAGACACACTGAGGAACAAATTGGCTGGCACATCTGCAGAACGTACAGCTATTCCTTCTCCCTCCTGGATCCCAAGGTGATATGCAATGTTCTGGGCTGTTGCTCGTGTGGCAGTGGCTGTCAATCCCAGCAGGCACTTCACTCCCAAACGTTCCTTCAGGACCTGCAGATCAGACACAAAATACATCTACTGAAGAACAGCAATATTAAAAAGCTAAAAATTGCTTTCCAGTGTTATTGATGTTCACAATTTAAACTGAATTTGTTAATCCACTGGTTAAAGACTTGTCATAACTGAGAAAAGACACAATTTTAATTAGCCTGCTAGCTAACTGACAACAGGCAATAGTCTTCTGCGAGTGATTTTAGCGCACATCTTAATTTTTTCCTTGTTCCCCCAATAATCTTCCCTCGTGTCCTGAAGGTGCTAACTTATGATAGGGTTTAATTCCATTGGCACTGGCTGTCCCATGATACCTCACCCAAGTGTCCGGTTTTTTTCTGTTTCTCCAGATACTGAGGGGTTGATTTTAACCCCCTGCCCCCGACATGAGCCTGTTCCGCCATGATCTAATGAAATGGCGGAATTGTATCTTGACTCCATATCGCTTAATATCCTTACCTCACAAAAATCTATCCTTCTCAGTCTTGAAACTTTCAATTGACCCAGAAACCAGTCTTTTGGGGGAAAAGAGTTCCAGATTCCCACTACACTTTGTGTTAAGTGTTTCCTGATTTCAGTCCTGAATGGCCTAGTACTAATCTTATTATGCCCCCTTGTTCTGGGTTCCTGCCAGCAGAAGAAATGGTTTCTCTTCATCCACGCTATCAAGTCCCTTTATCACATTAAAGACCTCGATCGGATCACCCCTTAATCTTCTAAACTCAAGGGTATATAAGCCATGTTTAATCCAACCTATACACAATTTAACCCTTTAATCCCTAGTATAATTCTAGTGAATATGCTGTACCTATCCAAGGCCGATGTATCTTTCCAGAAGTTCGGTACCCAAAACTGAACACAGTACGCCAGATGGGGTCTAATCAAGGCTTTGTATAATTGAAGCTTTTCTGTATTCCAAAACCCTCTCAGATTCAGGATAACATTGTTAGGTTTTATGATTACTTATTGTACAAGAAAATTGGTAGTGTGTTGTGTATTCAGAAAAAAAAAATCACAGGTTCATATTAGGTCTGTCATGTTGGCTCAGCGCAGCCAGGGGGCAGCACTGAGAAGCCTATAACTGGTAGAGAGTGGTGGGAATCATCCAATGTTTCCATTGCTTATTGCTAGCCAGCGAGTCCTTCTGGGAAATGAGTTCGGGTGGAAGTTGGGCATGGCCAACATTGTGATGCCCACCGGTCAACATTCAAAGTCAGGGTCAGGGCCCCACTTGAAGAATGGGGCAAGGGTCATACACTCCACAGCCAGCATTTCCAGGAGAGTAGAAACCTGAACAAAGTGGCGAGATGCCTAATTTGAATTCAGATCGTTTCCCTCAAGATAATTCTGATCACACAGCTGCACTGAACTGCTCCTCCCTTACCTTGCACAGTCGGAGATAGCATGGTCTGAAGTTGTGCGACCATTCCGAGACGCAGTGCGCCTCATCGATACAAGCGAAAGCCAGCGGGGGAAGCTCGTGTGCAGGTGGGAGACAGCTCGACCCGGCCCGGCCACCACCAACGAGCGCTTCTGGGGAGAGCAGCAGAACGTGGACCTTTCCCTCTTTCACCTGTGGGCTCAAAGGTGAACACATGAATTGGAGGAAATATGAAATTATGTCCTAGTAAATCCAAAGCAAAAGTTCCTTACTGCCATCTGGTTTGTTTTAATTTACCTGCTTGGCAGGGGGGGGGGGGGGGGTGGGAGATGGGGGCAGATCTCGTGTTCATCAAGGTGAAATAATTCAGCACTATGGCACTCAGTGTCAACACTGAGCATTCTCAGGTAAGGCAAAGCCTCTTCTACTCTACAGCAACTCAGTCATGCACCTCAACACCACATCCCTCAACTTACCAACCAGCCAGGTGCTGTCAAAGCAGCCTGGTGAAGTTGCTGCAATACATCCTGTAGAGAGTGCACACTGCAGCCACAGTGCACCAGTAGTAGAGGAAGTAAATGGTGATGATAAAGTGGATTTATATGTCCTGGATGGTGTCAAGCTTCTTGCGTGTTGTTGCTGCTGCACCCATCTGGGCAAGTGGAGAGTATTCCATCTCCCAAGTACTCCAGACTTGTGCCGTGTAGGTGGTGGAAAGGCTCTGGGGAGTCAAGAGGTGAGCCACTCATCACAGAATACCCAGCCTCTGACCTCTTGTAGCCACGGCTGGTCCAGTTGAGTATCTGGTAAATGGTTACCCCCAGGATGTTGATGGTAGGGGATTTATAGACATTGGTAATGCCCTGGGGAAGTGGTCACACTCTCTTGTTGGAGATAGTCATTGCCTGGCACTTGCGTGGCACAAATGTTACTTGCCACTTACTAGCACAAGTCAATGGTCCAGGTCTTGCTGCATGCGGGCACGGACTGCTTCATTGCAGGGTCAGAGAGAAGGTGCCAAACAGTAGCCAGCTACATAACCTGGATCAAAGGGCTGAGAAATAAGACGATTAAGAACCACCATGGTAACTCTCCAACTGACCTGTCCCACCTAATCTGAACACAGCGAGGTGAGCAACTACTGCTTATGGAGAGTAACGAGGATACACCCATTCAGGTTTAAGAAAAAATGTTTTTTTTTTTAATAAAGGCAGGGAGGTAACCTTTTCTCACCTCCCAGCCTTCCCCTACCCCCATATTTACTGTAAATCAGGAAAACCCAAAGAGAAAACTAACATTTTTGTGACCCAAAGTTTCAGAAGTAAAGGTCGTCACTGCCCAAAGGCATGAGGCAGCAAAATGTCAAAGAATTAGAAGTATTTGGATTGGTCTGAGAAGTGATCATTTGTACAGAGAACATGCAAGGGGTCACTTGTCATTACCTAACTGTACTAGGGACTCAAACCTTCTTAGCATATTCCAACACCATGTATTTTTTTTTTTGAATCAGCATATTTTCTAACAAGTGCTTTTGAAGGTCTATACTGATACTTTCTCTCTTTAGAATGCCTCAGCAACAGTATTCAGAAGGATTGTAGTGGAGTCACCACTTGTCTCTATTTTGATGACAGCATTGCCACTGATCTAAATGTTTTCAGTTGTAAATGGCACTGGTTGGCGGCATCTGTACCAAAAAAAATTGTAAAACATCCACATATATAACAGAGTGACTGAAATAATAGGGATTCTTTTCATGCAAGATGCTGAAGTCATCATCATAGGCAGTCCCTTGGAATTGAGGAAGAATTGCTTCCACTCTTCGAATGAGTCCTTAGGTGACTGAACAGTCCAATACGAGAGCCACAGTCCTGGCCACAGGTGGGACAGATAGTCGCTGAGGGTAATGGGGGGGGGGGGGGGGGGGGGGACAGGTTTGCCACATGTTCTTTTCCGCTGCCTGTGCTTGTTTTCTGCATGCACACGGCGATGAGCACCCTCCCGGATGCACTTCCTTCACTTAGGGCTGTCTTTGGCCAGGGACTCCCAGGTGTCGGTGGGAATGTTGCACTTTATTAGGGAGACTTTGAGGGTGTCCTTGTAACGTTTCCTTTGTCCACCTTTGGCTCGTTTGTCATGAAGGAGTTCAGAGTAGAGCACTTGCTTTGGGAGTCTCGTGTCTGGCATGTGGACAATATGGCCTGCCCAGCGGAGCTGATTGAGTGCTTCAATGCTGAGGATGTTGGCTTGGTTGAGGACGCTAATGTTGGTGCATCTGAGGATCTGCCAGAGGATTTGTAGGATCTTCCGGAGGCATCATTGGTGGTATTTTTCCAGCAACTTGGTGCATACTGTACATGGTCCATGTCTCTGAACCATACAGGAGGGCAGGTATTACTACAGCCTTGTAGACCATGAGCTTGGTGGTAGATTTGAGGGCCTGGTCTACGAACACTCACCATGATCTTTTTGAATGGCGGAGCAGGCTCGAGGGGCGAGATGGCCTACTCCTGTTCCTAATTCTTATGTTCACTCTTTTCCTCAGGCGGCTGAAGGCTGCGTTGAATCTCGTCGTCAATGTCTGCTTAGCGCAAGAGCCATGCTTTCGTACGCCTCAGTAAATATGTCGACTATGTACTGGAGTTCAGCCTCTGAATGTGCGCAGACGCAGGCATCGTCCACGTACTGTAGCTCGACGAGAGGTTGGGGTGGTCTTGGACCTGGCCTGGAGACGGCGAAGGTTGAATAGCTTCCCACTGGTTCTGTAGTTTAGTTCTACTCCAGCAGGGGGCTTGTTGACTATGAGGTGGAACATGGCAGCGAGGAAGATTGAGAAGAGGGTTGGGACGATGACACAGCCCTGTTTGACCCCGGTCCGGACATGGATTGGGTCTGTAATGGATCTGTTGGTAAGGATCACGGCCTGCATGTCGTCATGGAGCAGGCGGAGGATGTTGACGAATTTTTGGGGGCATCCGAAACAGAGGAGGATGCTCCATAGACCCTCGCGGTTGACAGTGACAAAGGCCTTTGTAAAGTCGAAGGCGGCCACGTATAAGGGCTGGCGCTGCGCCCTGTAATTTCCTGCAGCTGTTGCGCTGCAAGATGCTGAAGTATGCCATTAAATAAAATAATTTGGACACTGCCTCAAAGGGTGATAGGAGCAGATTCAATAGTAACTTTCAAAAGGGAATTGGATAAATATTTGAAGGGGAAAATTTACAGGGCTCCGGGGACAGACCAGGAGTGCAACTAATTGGATAACTTTCAAAGAGCCGACACAGACACGATGGGCCAAATGGCCTCCTTCGGTGTTGTATGATTCTATTAACAAGTCAAGGAACATTTGCAATGAGATCAGCTCGTCATCCCCCATATTCAATGATCATAATTAACCACTGAATCTCCAGCTGACCTTTGCAATAGCTGCTTCTCTCTGTGTCCTTGTCATACTAGAGTGGATACAAACAGCCTTTAGATTGGAAGGGAGCCCAGACACCTGTAGGAAAGATACAAAATAAATATATAAATTAAGGTGGTTTCATACCAATAATCTGACATAACACAAACAAATCTTACAATGTGCACTGTGGTTCCTTCCTTGAGAAATATAACATACCCTCATATCCGATACACAATAAAAACAAGAATATGCATTTATATAGAGCTTTTCATGGCATCAGGACATTCTAAAGTGCTTCACAGCCAACTCAGTTCAGGTCCAACCTCCCTTATTTGGAACCATTCCCGGCCACCGGGTGGCGCTTGCGCAGAACTCCGACATGAACAAATTGAAGTCCTTCCTCGCTGCCGACTCCCACAATCGCTGGCCTGACTCCACAATCCCCCCCCGCCCCAATCTCTCTGCCGCACTCCCAGCCCCAAGCCAGCCAGCGCCGATAGCCCCTTGCTCAATACCTGTACCATCCAATTTAACGTGACCACCCCCTCGTCCTGAAAAATCCTTTATCCCGAACAGGCCAGGTCCCAAGAGTTTCGGATAAGGGAGGTTCAACCTGTACTTTTGAAGTGTAGTCACTATTGTAATGTAGGAAATGCAGCAGCTAATTTATCTGCAGCAAGCTCCCGCAAACAGTAATGAAATAAATGACCAGATTTTCCAGTTCTGACGAAAGATCCGTTTCTCGCTGCACAGATGCTGCTTGACTTGTTGCGTATTTATATTTCAGATATCCAGCATCCGCAGTATTTTGATTTTGTATCAATTTAGTGTTGTTGGTTGAGGGATAAATGGTGACAGTAACACTACCTCATGCAGAATGCACATAGCTTAGATCTGTGACCGACAAGCAATTGAAAGGGTACTGGTACATTATCCGGTTGTGGGGTGAAATATACTTCATGGTATAATTTGTTTTGTAACAGTCATGAGTTTGAACAGAACTGGAATCTCAAGTGACCCTTGGGTTACGAACAGGTACTTGATGATAATGATAAATTTGAGAATGCAGCCAGGGCTACTCCTTAAAAAAAAATGGGTGTAGAAAACTGAAAGAGGAACTGAAAATCTCACCTGGTCGTCCATCAGCGAGACAAGAGGTGAAATCACCAAGGTGATGCACTTTGACCTCTTGGCGTACAGGTATGCAGGCAGCTGGTAGCAAAATGATTTTCCCATTCCAGTGGAGAGCACAACCAAGGTCGAAAGGCCTGGTTTGGGACAGAAAACAGAACAGACACCATAAGAGAGCATCAGGAATCCCTGAAAGTACTGAATTTAACAACGACTTTGACTTTTAATTAATTGGCCGAGCTGAACATAAGAATTAGGAGCAGGAGTAGACCATACGGCCTCTCGAGCCTGCTCCGCCATTCAATAAGATCATGGCTGATCTGATCTTGGCCTCAAACTCCACTTCCCTGCCCAATCCGCATAACCCTCAATCCCCCTAGAATTCAAGAATCTGTCTATCTCAGCCTTGAATATATTCAATGACTCAGCTTCCACAGCTCGCTGGGGTAGAGAATGCCAAAGATTCACAACCCTCAAATCTCCATCTTAAATGGGTGACCCCTTATTCTGAAACTTTGCCCTCTAGTTCTAGATTTCCCCACGAGGGAAAACATCCTCTCAGTATCTACCCCGTCAAGCCCGCTCAGAATCTTGTATGTTTCAATTGATCACCTCTCATTCTTTTAAACTCCAATGAGTACAGGCCTCACCTGCTCAACCTTTCTTCATAAGACAACCCCTTCATTCCAGGAATCATCCTAGTGAACCTTCTCTGAACTGCCTCCAATGCAAGTATATTCTTCCTTAAACAAGGAGACCAAAACTACACAGGTGTACCACACCCTGTACAGTTGTAGCAAGACTTTTCTCCTTTTATCCCCCTTGCAATAAATGCCAACATTCCATTTGCCTTCCTAATTACTGGAGCACACTAGAGATACAAGTCTTCATTTTTAAAAATTTGTTCCTGGGATGTGGGTGGCGCAGGCAAAATCAGCATTTTTTTTTTTAAAATTCGTAGCCAATCGTTCCAATTCTTTGTCAAATCACAAACGCCAGAGGTCACCTTGGGCCCATTCAAGGATCACTCTGCGCCAATGCTCTTAGCCAAAAGGCCTAGAGCCACTGCACCGTTCCTGGAAGTACTGCAATACCAGGTTCGTGCCATGGAGGTGGATGGGTCAGGTCCCCCACACACCTCCGTGGAGGTGGATGGGTCAAGCCACCCCACCCACCTCCTATTTCCAAAAAAGCAAGCATATACCTTCCTGATCCAGGGAGAACCACCTTGGGGTTATGGTGGCTACTCCCCTGTCAGGTCAGTTACGCATGATCTTAGCCAAAAGGCCTAGAGCCACTGCACCGTTCCTGGAAATCAGCATTTATTGCCCATCCCTAATTGCCCTTGAGAAGATGGTGGTGAGCCACCTTCTTGAACTGTTGCAGTCCTTGTGGTGAAGGTGTTCCCACAGTGCTGTTAGGGAGGGAGTTCCAGGATTTTGACCCAGCGACAATGAAGGAATGGCGATATATGCAAAGCATTCAGGATTCAATAATTCAGGACAGAATGGAACCTTAGCACCGATGAACTTTCTCTCTCCCTCCTTCCTGCCTCTTGCAGCTCCCATATTCTACACTCAGTGCCCATACCTTTCCTCCCTCTGGCTGTAATGCTTTCTTTGCGCATGTGGGTTTCACTTTCGACAGTTGCATTATAAGCAGACTGCCCAGATCAGTGCTCTTTTAAAATTTACAAGGGGAGGAAATTCATGAACCTTTACAGCCTTCATTCTCATTCACATCCCCCTATAAATTATAAAAACCAAACTTCTCGGGCAGATCCCTTCGGACGCAGCGATCGTTTCCTGCATCTATTTCACACCGCAACCAGCGCTTCTCCAATAACCCTCCTCCCCAATGATCTTCCTCTTCCCCCTCCCCCTTCATGCGCCATCGGCCTCCTCTCTATCCTACACTTTGAAAAAAGGCAAGACATGAAATTGAGTATATAGATAAAACAAACAATAATACTCCCATCATATTTTGTAATAAAAATACAATTTTACTTATTCAATCACCAGTGGCACTCAACCACTGCAATCACCATCATAGGAGGTATGAAATTAAAAAGGGTAAGTTTTTTTTTGATAAGGTGACCGAGAAATGCTGAAATCCTATAAATCTCCAAATCAAACTCTTGTATCGCAACTGCTCCTAACACCTTCATGTTGTACAAAAAGTTGGATGAATTTCTGTAACTTCAGACTCCTACAAACAAATCTGCATCTTTATTCTCTGCTGTATGGAGATTAGTGTAACACAAGTCCAGCAATTAACTCTGATAATGGTCATTTGCTTACTGCACACATCTGCAGATGCTGACAACTTTTAATAGCAAATCGCATGATGGAAAATCTCTCACCTTCAGACTACTTTGTACAAATTAAAATGTTTAAATATATTGGACAGTTGATTGTTAGCCATTTTCTGGTGGTGCATATGTAAGCATACACCGTCCATACATATTAACAGCAAAGATAAACAGTAAACTTCAAGAGCATTCGAAGGTTCCTAAATTATACAGATGTACTCTTTTTGAAGCAATCAGGCAATCAAAATGCTTACCACCATCACATGAACAAACAATATTTGTGGCTGCAATACTTTTTTCTTACAGTATTTTCCACCAAACGAATTCACAGATGACCATAAATGGAAATTACACATCCGTCTGACAAATGCTGCATTCATTAATTTTTTAACGTTTTGCCTCCTCCGCACCGCGCCCCCTGTCGTCAGAAGGAATCCTTTATCAGCCAATTCATGGACAATAACCTGCCTCATTTTACGCAAATGGAATTTCACCAATTTTTGTTCAGTGAAACAAGTGGCATCCACTTTAAAAGCTACTTTTGTGAGCTGTATGAAATCCAGGCAGAGAAAAATCCCAATTGTTTTCTACACGAATGAAAGCAAGAACCAGAAAAGTAACCAGATATAGATTACACATCATCTCATTGTAGACACATCCCTTTACCCAAAGTGAAAGAACTGAGGCATATGTTGGCAAGAGTCAAAGTTCAGGGGCTCCCAAGTGAACACAGGGAAACCACCATGGCAAAATTGTGAATCAAATTTAATAAATCTGGTACAAAAGCAAAATATTGCAGATGCTGGAATCTGAAATTAAAAACAGAAAATGCTGGAAATCTCAGCGGGTCAGACAGCATCAGTGGAGAGAAAAACAAGAGTTAACGTTTCAGGTCAACGACCCTTCGTCAGAACTGCCGAATGTTTGAAAAGAACACATTCTTAAGCACTGATAGGGGGAGGGGAAGAGAGAACAAAAGGGAACGTTTGTGATAGGTGGAAGGCAGGAGAGATTAGAGAGACAAAAGGGATGAAGGGTGGCGTCGTCAGAGCAGATACGACGGAGACGGAGAAACTTGGAGAATGGAATGGAGTCATTACAGGATGCGGGGTGGGAGGAAGTGTCGTCCAGGTAGCTGTGGGATTCAGTGGCTTATAGTGGATATTGGTCGAAAGTCTATCCCCAGAAATGGAGACAATTAAAGGCGTTGCTTTGGGAACCCGCATGGGTCCTAGCTATGCCTGCCTTTCCGTGGGCTTTGAGGAACATTCTTTGTTCCAGTCCTACTCGGGTCCCCTCTCTCACCTATTTTTCCGGTACATTGATGACTATCGGTACCGTTTCCTGCTCTCGCCCTGAACTGAAAATTTCATTCACTTTGCATCCAATTTCCACCCTTCCCTCACCTTCACCTGGTCCATCTCCGACTCTTCCCTTCCTTAACTTGTATGTTTCCATTTCTGGGGATAGACTTTCGACCAGTATCCACTATAAGCCCCCGACTCCCACAGCTACCTGGACTAGACTTTCTCCCACCCCGCATCCTTAAAGGACTCCATTCCATTTTCCCAGTTTCTTCGTCCCCGTCGCATGTGCTCCGACGACGCCACCTTTCACATGTCTTCCTTTTTCCTCAGCAGAGGATTTCCCTCCTCCATGGTTAACATGACCCTCGACCTTGTCCGTTCTATTTCCTGCACCTCTATTCTCACCCCTTCCCCTCCCTCTCAGAACCACGACAGGGTTCCCCTTGTCCTCACCTTTCACCCCACTAGCCTCCACGTTCAATGGATCATCTGTTAATAAAGGATGATATCAGGGCAGTTGTGAGAGACGATATTGGTTCTAATGAACAAAATGTTGAATCATTGTGGGTGGAGATTAGAGATAGTAAAGGGAAAAAGTCACTGGTGGGCGTAGTTTATAAGCCCCCAAATAATAACTTCACGGTGGGGCGGGCAATAATCAAGGGAATAATGGAGGCATGTGAAAAAGGAACGGCAGTAATCATGGGGGATTTTAACCTACATATCGATTGGTCAAATCAAATCACACGGGGTAGCCTGGAGGAGGAATTCATAGAATGCATACGGGATTGTTTCTTAGAACAGTATGTTACAGAACCTACAAGGGAGCAAGCTATCTTAGATCTGGTCCTGTGCAATGAGACAGGAATAATAAACGATATCCGAGTAAAAGATCCTCTCGGAATGAGTGATCACAGTATGGTTGAATTTGTAATACAGATTGAGGGTGAGGAAGTAGTGTCTCAAACGAGCGTACTATGCTTAAACAAAGGGGACTACAGTGGGATGACGGCAAAGTTAGCTAAAGTAGACTGGGAACACAGACTAAACGGTGGCACAATTGAGGAACAGTGGAGGTCTTTCATAGTGCTCAACAAAAATATATTCCAGTGAAAAAGGGCGGTAAGAGAAGGGATAACCAGCCGTGGATAACCAAGGAAATAAAGGAGAGTATCAAATCAAAGACCAATGCATATAAGGTGGCCAAGGTTAGTGGGAAACTAGAAGATTGGGAACATTTTAAACAACAGCAAAGAATGACTAAAAAAGCAATAAAGAAAGGAAAGATAGATTACGAAGGTAAACTTGCACAAAACATAAAAACAGATAGTAAAAGCTTTTGCAGATATATAAAACGGAAAAGAGTGCCTAAAGTAAATGTTGGTCCCTTAGAAGATGAGAAGGGGGATTTAATAATGGGAAATGTGGAAATGGCTGAGACTTTAAACAATTATTTTGCTTCGGTCTTCACAGTGGAAGACACAAAAACCATGCCAAAAATTGCTGGTCACAGGAATGTGGGAAGGGAGGACCCTTGAGACAATCACTATCACTAGTGGGGTAGTGCTGGACAGGCTAATGGGACTCAAGGTAGACAAGTCCCCTGGTCCTGATGAAATGCATCCCAGGGTATTAAAAGAGATGGCGGAAGTTATAGCAGATGCATTCGTTATAATCTACCAAAATTCTCTGGACTCTGGGGAGGTACCAGCGGATTGGAAAGCAGCTAATGTAATGCCTCTGTTTAAAAAAGGGGGCAGACAAAAGGCAGGTAACTATAGGCCGGTTAGTTTAACATCTGTCGTGGGGAAAATGCTTGAAACTATTATTAAGAAAGAAATAGCGGGACATCTAGATAGGAATAGTGCAATCAAGCAGACGCAGCATGGATTCATGAAGGGGAAATCATGTTTAAGTAATTTACTGGAATTCTTTGAGGATATAACGAACATGGTGGATAGAGGTGTACCGATGGATGTGATGTATTTAGATTTCCAAAAGGCATTCGATAAGGTGCCACACAAAAGGTTACTGCAGAAGATAGAGGTACGCGGAGTCAGAGGAAATGTATTAGCATGGATAGAGAATTGGCTGGCGAACAGAAAGCAGAGAGTCGTGATAAATGGGTCCTTTTCGGGTTGGAAATCGGTGGTTAGTGGTGTGCCACAGGGATCGGTGCTGGGACCACAACTGTTTACAATATACATAGATGACCTGGAAGAGGGGACAGAGTGTAGTGTAACAAAATTTGCAGATGACACAAAGATTAGTGGGAAAGCAGGTTGTGTAGAGGACAGAGAGAGGCTGCAAAGAGATTTAGATAGGTTAAGCGAATGGGCTAAGGTTTGGCAGATGGAATACAATGTCAGAAAGTGTGAGGTCATCCACCTTCGGAAAAAAAAACAGTAAAAGGGAATATTATTTGAATGGGGAGAAATTACAACATGCTGCGGTGCAGAGGGACCTGGGGGTCCTTGTGCATGAATCCCAAAGTTAGTTTGCAGGTGCAGCAGGTAATCAGGAAAGCGAATGGAATGTTGGCCTTCATTGCAAGAGGGATGGAGTACAAAAGCAGGGAGGTCCTGCTGCAACTGTATAGGGTATTGGTAAGGCTGCACCTGGAGTACTGCGTGCCGATTTGGTCACCTTACTTAAGGAAGGATATACTGGCTTTGGAGGGGGTACAGAGACGATTCACTAGGCTGATTCAGGAGATGAGGGGGTTACCTTATGACGATAGATTGAGTAGACTGGGTCTTTACTTGTCCCCTGCAGTCAGAATCAGGGGAAGTCATAACGGAGAACAAAGAAATGGCGGACCAATTGAACAAGTACTTTGGTTCGGTATTCACGAAGGAGGACACGAACAACCTTCCGGTTATAAAAGGGGTCGGGGGGTCTAGTAAGGAGGAGGAACTGAGGGAAATCCTTATTAGCCGGGAAATTGTGTTGGGGAAATTGATGGGATTGAAGGCCGATAAATCCCCAGGGCCTGATGGACTGCATCCCAGAGTACTTAAGGAGGTGGCCTTGGAAATAGTGGATGCGTTGACAGTCATTTTCCAACATTCCATTGACTCTGGATCAGTTCCTATGGAGTGGAGGGTAGCCAATGTAACCCCACTTTTTAAAAAAGGAGGGAGAGAGAAAACAGGGAATTATAGACCGGTCAGCCTGACATCGGTAGTGGGTAAAATGATGGAATCAATTATTAAGGATGTCATAGCAGTGCATTTGGAAAGAGGTGACATGATAGGTCCAAGTCAGCATGGATTTGTGAAAGGGAAATCATGCTTGACAAATCTTCTGGAATTTTTTGAGGATGTTTCCAGTAGAGTGGATAAGGGAGAACCAGTTGATGTGGTATATTTGGACTTTCAGAAGGCGTTCGACAAGGTCCCACACAAGAGATTGATGTGCAAAGTTAGAGCACATGGGATTGGGGGTAGTGTACTGACATGGATTGAGAACTGGTTGTCAGACAGGAAGCAAAGAGTAGGAGTAAATGGGTACTTTTCAGAATGGCAGGCAGTGACTAGTGGGGTACCGCAAGGTTCTGTGCTGGGGCCCCAGCTGTTTACACTGTACATTAATGATTTAGATGAGGGGATTAAATGTAGTATCTCCAAATTTGCGGATGACACTAAGTTGGGTGGCAGTGTGAGCTGCGAGGAGGATGCTGTGAGGCTGCAGAGCGACTTGGATAGGTTGGGTGAGTGGGCAAATGCATGGCAGATGAAGTATAATGTGGATAAATGTGAGGTTATCCACTTTGGTGGTAAAAACAGAGAGACAGACTATTATCTGAATGGTGACAGATTAGGAAAAGGGGAGGTGCAAAGAGACCTGGGTGTCATGGTACATCAGTCATTGAAGGTTGGCATGCAGGTGCAGCAGGCGGTTAAGAAAGCAAATGGCATGTTGGCCTTCATAGCAAGGGGATTTGAGTACAGGGGCAGGGAGGTGTTGCTACAGTTGTACAGGGCATTGGTGAGGCCACACCTGGAGTATTGTGTACAGTTTTGGTCTCCTAACCTGAGGAAGGACATTCTTGCTATTGAGGGAGTGCAGCGAAGGTTCACCAGACTGATTCCCGGGATGGCGGGACTGACCTATCAAGAAAGACTGGATCAACTGGGCTTGTATTCACTGGAGTTCAGAAGAATGAGAGGGGACCTCATAGAAACATATAAAATTCTGACAGGGTTAGACAGGTTAGATGCAGGAAGAATGTTCCCAATGTTGGGGAAGTCCAGAACCAGGGGTCACAGTCTAAGGATAAGGGGTAAGCCATTTAGGACCGAGATGCGGAGGAACTTCTTCACCCAGAGAGTGGTGAACCTGTGGAATTCTCTACCACAGAAAGTTGTTGAGGCCAATTCACTAAATATATTCAAAAAGGAGTTAGATGAGGTCCTTACTGCTAGGGGGATCAAGGGGTATGGCGAGAAAGCAGGAATGGGGTACTGAAGTTGAATGTTCAGCCATGAACTCATTGAATGGCGGTGCAGGCTAGAAGGGCCGAATGGCCTACTCCTGCACCTATTTTCTATGTTTCTATGAGTTCAGAAGGATGAGGGGGATCTTATAGAAACATTTAAAATAATGAAAGGGATAGACAAGATAGAGGCGGAGTGGTTGTTTCCACTGGTCGGGGAGACTAGAACTAGGGGGCACAGCCTCAAAATACGGGGGAGCCAATTTAAAACCGAGTTGAGAAGGAATTTCTTCTCCCAGAGGGTTGTGAATCTGTGGAATTCTTTGCCCAAGGAAGCAATTGAGGCTAGCTCATTGAATGTATTCAAGTCACAGATAGATTTTTAACCAATAAGGGAATTAAGGGTTACGGGGAGCGGGCGGGACAGTGGAGCTGAGTCCACGGCCAGATCAGCCATGATCTTATTGAATGGCGGAGCAGGCTCGAGGGGCTAGATGGCCTACTCCTGATCCTAATTCTTATGTTCTTATGTTCCTCCGCCATCTCCAGCATGATCCTATTTCTTGAGTTCTTGAGATCAGATTTTATTTTTCACACAATGAATTGTAATCTGGAATGCATTGCCTGAAAGGGAGTAGATTCAACAATAACTTTCAAAAGTAAATTCTCCTCCTTCTATGCTGTATTATTCTAAGTAATTAAAGAGATAAAAGGTACTGCACATACTATTGCCATTAGTAAGTACTCTATTGAAATGTGAAAATGCAGCCTGAAAAATTCTATTACTCACGTACCTGATAAAATCCTCATAACTGTCAATTCCTGGCCCGGTCTGAATGAATGGTACCCAAGCTCCGACAGGGCTTCATGGACTTCTGCTGGAGTAGCTGACAAAGAGGGTAATAAACATTACTAAATGAAGTGCAACCCAAATCCTTCCTTTTGTGTCAGCTGTGGCTCAGTGGGTAGTACTCTCATCGAAGTAAAAAGGTTGTGGGTTCAAATCCCACTCTAGGGACTTGAACACATAAATCTATGCTGACAGTCTCAGTGCAGTACTAAGGGAGCGCTGCACTGTCGGAGGTGTCGTCTTTTGGATGAGACGTTAAACCGGGGCCCTGTCTGCTCCGACATTTGGACGTAAAAGATCCCACGGCACTATTTCAAAGAAGAGCAGGGGATTTATCCCTGGTGTTCTGGCCAATATTTATCCCTCAATCAACATCTTTTTAAAAAAAAATTATCTGGTCATTATCACTTTGCTGTTTGTAGGATCTTGCTGTGCACAAACTGGCTGCATTACAACAGTGACTACACAAAAGTACTTCATTGGCTGGAAAGTGCACCTGAGGTCATGAAAGGCACTGTATAATTGCAAGTCTTTTTTTTCCTTTTACCTCATATTTTCCCAAAAGTCAGAGCATCATTCCACTTTTCGATCCTCCTCGGTTCGGTGGGAAGGCCTGTCCCACTTGTGGAGATCTCAACCGACAGGATCAAGACTGAGCCTTGATTGTTTGTTTTGTGTAATACAAATTTATTTTTTATTTTTAGTATGCATAGTACTTGTAGTTCAGCAACTCAGATTTTTCTAGACAAGAGTTTTCAGCCAAAAATGCTCAATCCTCCCTCATGTTGTTACCAAGTTACCTGAATGTTCCCACATAAAAAGAGTGCTAGTTAATGCTTTTGCTTTGATGATTCTTGTATCCAAGATCTAATAAATGTTTTCTTGCTCTGAGTAAGACCCCTAACGAAAACTGCACAACTTACGTTGTTACATAGAAACATAGAAACATAGAAAATAGGTGCAGGAGCAGGCCATTCAGCCCTTCTAGCCTGCACCGCCATTCAACGAGTTCATGGCTGAACATGAAACTTCAGTACCCACTTCCTGCTTTCACGCCATACCCCTTGATCCCCCGAGTACTAAGGACTTCATCTAACTCCCTTTTGAATATATTTAGTGAATTGGCCTCAACTACTTCCTGTGGTAGAGAATTCCACAGGTTCACCACTCTCTGGGTGAAGAAGTTTCTCCTTATCTCGGTCCTAAATGGCTTACCCCTTATCCTTAGACTGTGACCCCTGGTTCTGGAATTCCCCAACATTGGGAACATTCTTCCTGCATCCAACCTGTCCAAACCCGTTAGAATTTTAAACGTTTCTATGAGGTCCCCTCTCACTCTTCTGAACTCCAGTGAATACAAGCCCAGTTGATTCAGTCTTTCTTGATAGGTCAGTCCCACCATCCCGGGAATCAGTCTGGTGAATCTTCGCTGCACTCCCTCAACAGCAAGTATGTCCTTCCTCAAGTTAGGAGACCAAAACTGTACACAATACTCCAGGTGTGGCCTCACCAAGGCCCTGTACAACTGTAGCAACACCTCCCTGCCCCTGTACTCAAATCCCCTCGCTATGAAGGCCAACATGCCATTTGCTTTCTTAACCGCCTGCTGTACCTGCATGCCAACCTTCAATGACTGATGTACCATGACACCCAGGTCTCGTTGCACCTTCCCTTTTCCTAATCTGTCACCATTCAGATAATAGTCTGTCTCTCTGTTTTTACCACCAAAGTGGATAACCTCACATTTATCCACATTATACTTCATCTGCCACGCATTTGCCCACTCACCTAACCTATCCAAGTCACTCTGTAGCCTCATAGCATCCTCCTCGCAGCTCACACTGCCACCCAACTTAGTGTCATCCGCAAATTTGGAGATACTACATTTAATCCCTTCGTCTAAATCATTAATGTATAATGTAAACAGCTGGGGCCCCAGCACAGAACCCTGCGGTACCCCACTAGTCACTGCCTGCCATTCCGAAAAGTACCCATTTACTCCTACTCTTTGCTTCCTGTCTGACAACCAGTTCTCAATCCACGTCAGCACACTACCCCCAATCCCATGTGCTTTAACTTTGCACATTAATCTCCTGTGTGGGACCTTGTCGAAAGCCTTCTGAAAGTCCAAATATACCACATCAACTGGTACTCCTTTGTCCACTTTATTGGAAACATCCTCAAAAAATTCCAGAAGATTTGTCAAGCATGATCTCCCTTTTACAAATCCATGCTGACTTGGACCTATCATGTCACCATTTTCCAAATGCGCTGCTATGACATCCTTAATAATTGATTCCATCATTTTACCCACTACTGAGGTCAGGCTGACCGGTCTATAATTCCCTGCTTTCTCTCTCCCTCCTTTTTTAAAAAGTGGGGTTACATTGGCTACCCTCCACTCGATAGGAACTGATCCAGAGTCAATGGAATGTTGGAAAATGACTGTCAATGCATCCGCTATTTCCAAGGCCACCTCCTTAAGTACTCTGGGATGCAGTCCATCAGGCCCTGGGGATTTATCGGCCTTCAATCCCATCAATTTCCCCAACACAATTTCCCGACTAATAAAGATTTCCCTCAGTTCCTCCTCTTTAATAGACCCTCTGACCACTTTTATATCCGGAAGGTTGTTTGTGTCCTCCTTAGTGAATACTGAACCAAAGTACTTGTTCAATTGGTCTGCCATTTCTTTGTTCCCCGTTATGACTTCCCCTGATTCTGACTGCAGGGGACCTACGTTTGTTTTTACTAACCTCTTTCTCTTTACATACCTATAGAAACTTTTGCAATCCGCCTTAATGTTCCCTGCAAGCTTCTTCTCGTACTCCATTTTCCCTGCCCTAATCAAACCCTTTGTCCTCCTCTGCTGAGTTCTAAATTTCTCCCAGTCCTCAGGTTCGCTGCTATTTCTGGCCAATTTGTATGCCACTTCCTTGGCTTTAATACTATCCCTGATTTCCCTAGATAGCCACGGTTGAGCCACCTTCCCTTTTTTATTTTTACGCCAGACAGGAATGTACAATTGTTGTAATTCATCCATGCGTTCTCTAAATGTCTGCAATTGCCCATCCACAGTCAACCCCTTAAGTATCATTAGCCAATCTATCTTAGCCAATTCATGCCTCATACCTTCAAAGTTACCCTTCTTTAAGTTCTGGACAAGAGAATAAAACAAACAGGGGATCAACAAATAGTATCCTGCTCCCCCACTCCTGGTGCACAGAATTGACAAGGAAGAGCTAGCACTGCATGTCTTCTGGTCTTAAACGGAGCCTTGAACATTTCAAAAGGCAATGTAATTTATTTTTAAAAAGTCGAAAGGAAGGTAAAGGGGCAGAGGATGCGATGGGACTAAGTTGGGGAAAGTAGGGCGATGGACGAGAGAGCATGGGATGAGAACTGCAACTTCCCCTGGAATATGCAGTAATTGGCAGCTCCTTTCTCCACAATACCCCGCCACCCACCATCTTCCTGTCTGAGGGACTGAGGCCAATTGTAGTATCCCAACCACTGCCATGGCCGCGATCAGCCACGTCAGCACAGGCTAGTGTTCAAACTCCGGACTATCCTGACCCAAAGGGTGCAGCTGGTTAAGCTCGCTGAGCCAATGAAGCAGTCAGGATTCAATCTTTGAGCTATGGCAATCATTCCCCGACCTGCAAATTGATATAAGTGTAAAGAAACTTGAGAGCTAACATGTCTGAAACAATAATATTGGACTTTATAGGCTAGATTTTCCATAAAACCCACCATCTCCGGAGTGCTGCCCAAAAAGATCACTCAGATTCTT
Organism: Pristiophorus japonicus; assembly: GCF_044704955.1. Taxonomy (NCBI): domain Eukaryota; kingdom Metazoa; phylum Chordata; class Chondrichthyes; family Pristiophoridae; genus Pristiophorus; species Pristiophorus japonicus. The sequence goes on along the minus strand of NC_091981.1, from coordinate 291,005,084 downwards.
AAATTAACACCGGTGAAAAATTGCATAAAAAAGGGAAAAAATACCGCCCGGCAAGAAAATGGATCTTACACGCAGAGTCTCGGCGGTTAAACACGATCCTGGGCTGTTCTTAATCAAAATAGGCGGTAGTTACTCAAATTTACAATTGGGCCTAGGGAGGGGGGTAAACATAAAAAATATTTTTTCAAAGAAACAAAAAAGAAAACATTATCAAGTGCCTTTTTAATTTAATTGCTGTAAAAGAATTTCTAAAAACCCTTGAACTTACCTTTCTTTGCAGGGCTACTTATCTACCGCCCAGTTCCGGCTGCTTTTTGTGGGCGTTTTTTTCGCTCTTACCTATGGATCACCACTGAGCCCAAACTTGAGGGGGTTGAGTTTTTTTCGGCGGTGCACGCCAGCGGTCCACTCCCCAGCAATATTTTGAAAACGCTGGCGAAACTCTGAGAAGTGGAGTGGAAATTTTCGCCGGGTGGTTTTCCGCTAAAAACGAGCAGTACCGCCGAGAAAACCGCCGGAAATGACGTGGAAATTCTAGCCCGAAAGCTTTCAATGGGCTCACTATAAACCACAGTTATGCATGTTATTGTAGCTTCATGTTGTTTTGGGGGAGGGAGGAGGACATTCGTTCATTCAAAAATTGTGACAAGATTTCTAAAATTCAATCAGTCAATGGCTATGTACAGGAACAGCAGCATAACATTTCCATGAAATAGTCAGAATATGCTTTAAATTAGTGCTACCCTGTAACAAGAATAAGCTAAGGCAGCCAGACAGCCAAGCACTACACAATGTAAAGCATTAGTTGCATATTAACTGAAAAATGTGAAGGCTTTTTCTGTTTATGGTTCGGCCATTTAGGACTGAGATGAGGAGAAATTTCTTCACTCATAGGGTTGTGAATCTTAGGAATTCTCTATACCCAGAGAGCAGTGAATTGCTCAGGCGTTGAATATATTCAAGACAGAGATGCAGAGTTTTTTGGGATACTAAGGGAATCAAGGGATCTGGGGATAGTATAGGAAGGTGGAGTTGAGGTAAAAGATCAGCCATGATCTTACTGAATAGCGGAGCAGGCTCTAAGGGTCGAATGGCCTATTCCTGCTCCTGTTTCTTATGTTCTTATGCAAGTTTCACAGGCACTTTCTGGCAAAGAAAGCTTACATAGACCACAGGGGGTGTTGAAACTCAATTCGATGTTGTACCTATGACCTTGCCATCCTCCCCAAGGCTGTACAGAGGTTCCATGGGCGGCGGAGCTGCTGGCTGCTCAAATGTGGGACGAATGGTGTTCAGTAGGACCTCAGTAGCAGGCATCGGTTCAAGCTGTTTTGTTGCATCTTCTGGGGTTGAGATACCTGCAATGAAGGTGTGATACCCAAAAACATTCTCCTGGTTACAGGTAAGAACAAAGATTAAACATGATATATCTGGGTCACTGATTAAGGACCAGTTTAGATTAAAAAAATATTGGTCATAAATTCAGGCAGCAGCCCTAAATTGTAATAATATTAAATAAAACAACGGAGTCGAATTTAACTGCTTCCGTCTCCCAATTTTCCTTTCCATTGAAGTTGGAAGAGTTAAAATTGACCAGAGTATTTTTCTAACTCACTTCCTAGATTGCAAGGTTAGAAGAGAAAATCCAAGAAAATGACCCAAACAGGAATGGACTGGCCATATGGGAAATTGGGTGATTTCGCAGCATGGATTCATGAAGGGGAAATCATGTTTAACTAATTTACTGGAATTCTTTGAGGATATAACGAGCATGGTGGATAGAGGTGTACCGATGGATGTGGTGTATTTAGATTTTCAAAAGGCATTCGATAAGGTGCCACACAAAAGGTTTCTGCAGAAAATAGAGGTACGCGGAGTCAGAGGAAATGTATTAGCATGGATAGAGAATTGCTGGCGAACAGAAAGCAGAGAGTCGGGATAAATGGGTCCTTTTCGGGTTGGAAATCGGTGGTTAGTGGTGTGCCACAGGGATCGGTGCTGGGACCACAACTGTTTACAATATACATAGATGACCTGGAAGAGGGGACAGAGTGTAGTGCAATAAAATTTGCAGACGACACAAAGATTAGTGGGAAAGCGGGTTGTGTAGAGGACACAGAGAGGCTGCAAAGAGATTTAGATAGGTTAAGCGAATGGGCTAAGGTTTGGCAGATGGAATATAATGTCGGAAAGTGTGAGGTCATCCAACTTGGGGAAAAAAAAAAACAGTAAAAGGGAATATTATTTGAATGGGGAGAAATTGCAACATGCTGCGGTGCAGAGGGACCTGGGGGTCCTTGTGCATGAATCCCAAAAAGTTAGTTTGCAGGTGCAACAGGTAATCAGGAAGGCGAATGGAATGTTGGCCTCATTGCGAGAGGGATGGAGTACAAAAGCAGGGAGGTCCTGCTGCAACTGTACAGGGTATTGGTGAGGCCGCACCTGGAGTACTGCGTGCAGTTTTGGTCACCTTACTTAAGGAAGGATATACTAGTTTTGGAGATCGTACAGAGACGATTCACTAGGCTGATTCCGGAGATGAGGGGGTTACCTTATGATGATAGATTGAGTAGACTGGGTCTTTACTCGTTGGAGTTCAGAAGGATGAGGGGTGATCTTATAGAAACATTTAAAATAATGAAAGGGATAGACAAGATAGAGGCAGAGAGGTTGTTTCCACTGGTCGGGGAGACTAGAACTAGGGGGCACAGCCTCAAAATACAGGGGAGCCAATTTAAAACCGAGTTGAGAAGGAATTTCTTCTCCCAGAGTGTTGTGAATCTGTGGAATTCTCTGCCCAAGGAAGCAGTTGCGGTGAGCTCATTGAATGTATTCAAGTCACAGATAGATAGATTTTTAACCAATAAGGGAATTAAGAGTTACGGGGGACGGGCGGGTAAGTGGAGCTGAGTCCACGGCCAGATCAGCCATGATCTTGTTGAATGGCGGAGCAGGCTCGAGGGGCTAGATGGCCTACTCCTGTTCCTAATTCTTATGTTCTTAGTACGATTTAAAAAAAATAGTTTTGTGAAAAATGAAGGACTTTGTCTTGGTCAGTAGTCCCTCTACAGTGTCCTCTTACCCCTCACAGTGCCGCATATAGACGTTAAACGTGCCACCTCCTCCAGGGTTGGTAATGGAGAAATGTCATTATCTGTCATCTCAGAAGTTTCCACTTTCTCTTCAGATTCTGATTTAAGCCCAGTGCTACGTCCTGAGGGAAGGAATGACAATCAGAGATAAGAAATAATGTGAAGCATTATAAAATTTTCAGTCCAGCAAGAAGTTACATTAGTTAGGGTTACTGTTTCTCATAGAAACATAGAAAATAGGTGCAGGAGTAGGCCATTCGGCCCTTTAAGCCTGCACCACCATTCAATGAGATCATGGCTAATCATTCCCTCAATAGCCGTTTCCTGCTTTCTCTCAAGACCCCTTAATCCCCTTAGCCGTAAGGGCCATATCTAACTCCTTCTTGAATATATCCAATGAATTGGCATTAACAACTCTCTGCGGTAGGGAATTCCACGGGTTAACAACTCTCTGAGTGAAGAAGTTTCTCCTCATCTCAGTCCAAAGACTGTGTCCCTTGGTTCTGGACTTTCACAACATCGGGAACATTCTACGCGCATCTAACCTGTCCCGTCCCATCAGAATCTTATATGTTTCTATGAGATCCCCTCTCATCCTTCTAAACACCAATGTATAAAGGCCCAGTTGATCGTCTCTCCTCATATGTCAGTCCTGCCATCCCGGGAATCAGTCTGGTGAACCTTTGCTGCACTTCCTCAGATTAGGAGACTAAAACTGCACACAATATTCCAGGTGAGGCCTCACCAAGGCCCTGTACAACTGCAGTAAGACCTCCCTGCTCCTATACTCAAATCACCTAGCTATGAAGGCCAGCATACCATTTGCCTTCTTCACCACCTGGTGTACCTGTATGCCAACTTTCAATGACTGATGAACCATGACACCCAGGTCTCGTAGCACTTCCCCTTTTCCTAATCTGCCGCCATTCAGATAATCTGTCTTCACATTTTTGCCCCCAAAGTGGATAACCTCACATTTATCCACATTATACTGCATCTGCCATGCATTTGCCCACTCACCTAACCTGTCCAAGTCACCCTGCAGCCTCTTCGCATCCTCCTCACAGTTCACACCGCCACCCAGTTTAGCGTCATCAGCAAACTTAGAGATATTACACTCAATTGCATCATCCAAATCATTGATGTATATTGTAAAGAGCTGGGGTCCCAGCACTGAGCCCTGCGGCACTCCACGAGTCACTGCCTGCCATTCTGAAAAGGACCCGTTTATCCCGACTCTCTGCCAACCAGTTCTCTATCCACGTCAGTATATTAACCCCAATACCATGTGCTTTGATTTTGCACACCAATCTCTTGTGTGGGACCTTGTCAAAAGTTTTGAAAGTCCAAATACCACATCCACTGGTTCTCCCTTGTCCACTCTACTCGTTACATCCTCAAAAAATTCCAGAAGACTTGTCTAGCATGATTTTCCCTTTACAAATCCATGCTGACTTGGACCGATCCTGTCACTGCTTTCCAAATGCGCTGCTATTTCATCTTTAATAAATTGATTCCAACATTTTCCCCATTACTGAAGACAGGCTAACCGGTCTATAATTACCCGTTTTCTCTCTCCCCTCCCTTTTTAAAAAGTGGTGTTACATTAGCTACCCTCCAGTCCATAGGAACTGATCCAGAGTCGACAGACTGTTGGAAAATGATCACCAATGCATCCACTATTTTTAGGGCCACTTCTTTAATTACTCTGGGATGCAGACCATCAGGCCCCGGGGATTTATCGGCCTTCAATCCCATCAATTTCCCACCTAATAAGGATAGCCTTCAGTTCCTCTTTCTCACTAGACCCTCGGTCCCCTAGTACTTCCCGGAAAGTTATTTGTGTCTTCCTTCGTGAAGACAGAACCAAAGTATTTGTTCAATTGGTCTGCCATTTCTTTAATCCCCATTATAAATTTACCTGAATCCGACTGCAAGGGACCTACGTTTGTCTTCACTAATCTCTTTCTCTTCACATATCTATAGAAGCTTTTGCAGTCAGTTTTTACGTTCCCAGCAAGCTTCTGCTCGTACTCTATTTTTCCCCCTCCTAATTAAACCCTTTGTCCTCCTCTGCTAAATTCTAAATTTCTCCTAGTTCTCAGGTTTGTTGCTTTTTCTGGCCAATTTATATGCCTCTTCCTAGGATTTAACACTATCCTTAATTTCTCTTGTTAGCCACGGTTGAGCCACCTTCCCCTTTTTATTTTTACTCCAGACAGGGATGTACAATTGCTGAAGTTCATCCATGTGATCTTTAAATGTTTGCCATTGCCTATCCACCGTCAACCCTTTAAGTATTATTTGCCAGTCTATTCTAGCCAATTCACGCCTCAACCAGGCCAACAACCCCAGCATCGATGCACTGACCACTCAACCAGCTCCGCTTGGTGGGCCACATTGTCCGCATGCCCGACACAAGGCTCCCAAAGCAAGCGCTCTACTCAGAACTCCTGCACGGCAGCTGATCCCCAGGCGGGCAGAGGAAAAATTTCAAGGACACCCTCAAAGCCTCCTTGATAAAGTGCAACATCCCCACTAACACCTGGAAATCCCTGGCCAAAGACCGCCCGAAGTGGAGGAAGAGAATCCGGGAGGGCGTTGAGCACCTCGAGTCTCGTCGCTGAGAGCATGCAGAAAACAAGCGCAGGCAGCGGAAGGAGCGTGCATCAAACCAGACTCCCCACCCACCCTTTCCTTCAACGACTGTTTGTGCCACCAGTGACAGAGACTGTCATTCCCGTATTGGACTGTTCAGTCACCTAAGAACTCATTTTTGGAGTGGAAGCAAGTCTTCCTTGATTTCGAGGGACTGCCGATGATGATGATAACAATAAGACGTTCAATTTAGAGACAAGGAGTGACATTAATTAAGGTGGGCTTTGACCAAGTCCTGAGGAAAGGTGTTTCTTGTATTGTGACTGGGGAAGGGGTAGGGCAGCTCTTTGGTATTACTGACTATAGACTAACGTCCGAACACCTCCTGCCTCACTTTCCTGAGTCTCCACCAGGCAGAGGTCTAAACAGTGAAAGGCAACTGATAATAGGCCTCACAAGTTATGCCCCGTCCCCACAGATTGGACAGATAGGACCTGTAAAGGGCTTCAAGCAATCTTCTTCCACCTCCAAACAGATAAGATTATTTTATTAGTTCAGGGCCAGGATTAGAGACTGGAGGACAGTTAGCTGCTGTTTTGGGAGAGTAGCCAGAAAGCTCTGAAGCCATTGGTCATTACCACCAAGTGTCCTTCCCAATTTAGGGTGCACATCTATTCCGAGAGTTCCTGCAAAGGGCATCGTAAGAACCTGAACCTTTAAATATGGGTGTGTTCAGGTCCATTCAGGCTAAACACGTGTGTGTGTGGGTGTGTGGTGGGGGGAGTGGGGGAGATGGGAACAGAGGGGCTGACAGGTGGTCAAAGTAAAATTCAGCCCCTTACTGTTTGGACCAAGTGCAATGACTTTCTTCATAGATATTCCTGCACTCTGTATCTTAAATTTGAATTTGTTTCTGCTCAGTCGGTGACAGTGGCTGTTTGTGTCTGTATTTCTCCTCTCTCATAGCAAACCACAGAATTGGGACTGCATATATGAATAATACCCTGCCACCAGACATGTTCCAGCATCTTTCCATCAGTGACAAGCTGCAACAGCACGAGGAACAATCACATTCCCATTTTTCAAAGGGAAAAAAATATAAGCACAACCTGCTTCCACATCCAGTTGCCAAATAGCATCCTTACCCCCACACCAGCTAAAATAAAATAAAATGAGACATGGACCGAAACTGCCCCCCACCAAAAACGCGGCGCACCCAACGTGTTTCGACTGTTTTCACCTCCGCGGTAGAAGTGATGGTCTCTTGCAGGAAATTCCGCTCTTTGGCTTTTTTTCCCGAGCGGCCCTGAATTCAGTCATAATAGGAACGGAAATGCAGCGGAGAGCGGTAGTTCGGTAAGTAGAGGAGCGGAAGTGGGGGGTGGGGGGCGGGCGGAGTGTCAGCCATCAGCGTAGCGCTGATGAAGTCATCACGCTGGCGCGTCACGCCTCTCCCTTTCACTTAAAGAGGAGAGCCGCTGTAAGCCATTAAGTTAGGTCCACTGGGCCACCAGGGAGGGTTTCGGCTTGGCCAGCGGCCTGGCATTCAAGACCAGGCAGCCCGGCCAAATGCGGGGGCATAACTGTCAGCCCAACCTGGCAGTCGGCCAACAAAAAAAAAATAAGATGGCGGCCGCTGCAGTGCGCCCTCCCTGCCATTTGACAAGCACTGCAAGCTCAGTGCACCGACAGAAAAAGCTGTCGGTGGCATAGAGCAGCAGGAGCAAGATTTTCAGTGTGGAATTTTGCGTTCGGGGGGTGGGCACGCTGTTAAGACGGATCGGCAGCAATGGAGCGGTTATGGGGGGAGCGGGTCACCGCCAGGAGGGCAATTTTCAAAATGGGGGCCATTCCACTCCGCAGTCATTTCCAGCGGTAACAAGGAAGGGGCAATTTCAGCCCCGTTAAATCCACACAAATTTCTATAAAATCTGGTTGAAGGTCACATCTTACGTACTCCAAGTACAAGTAGCTGTGGGAGACCTGAATAACACATCTCTAGTTTGATTCCAACTCAGGTTTATAGGATGAAGATCTCTTTTTTTCTGCTGGCTTCAATGGTTCTAAGTGACACAAACTTCGGCAGTCATGATCCGGTCTCCAGTATTCACAGAATAAAACTGAGACAAGTGCTACTAAATTCATAATCTCACTCAGAGAGGCCACACTGTTTTGAGGGTGGCATCTATCTAACCTGCAATACACCAATCACAGCAAACTGTCTCTTGGCAGCGATTGATACATGAAATATAACCAGCACCAGAATGCTGGCACAACTGATGATGTTTATTTGCAAATGGTTTTGAGCCAGTAGACCTTGATTTTAACTGCCTCTACCTGGAGGAAACCTGGGGGGGGGGGTAAAGTAAAAAAACAGGTGTCAGCTACCTCCACCAAACTCGCCTCCTTCCTGCCATATTGCGAAATTAACCTGCTCTTTTGAGCAGGCAAGCAGGACACCCGCAAGAAGGAAAAGCTATTTATTTTAAATATGCAGTTCGGGTCTGATGTTATCAGAACCCGACCTGCAATATCAACCAGAGGCCCGAACGGGAGTGGGGGGGCGCGGGACAGTGCTAGTTCCCCCGTGAGGCAAAACATGCTCATGGGTCCACGGCTGCAGGCTCATGCCACTTGCTTGTGCTCCCGCCCATAGGTCAGGCTGTCAATTGTGACATTCCGGTAAACAGTGTTTTAAAAAAAATGGTGTCAAACCCCTGAAGCAGAAGAACTTCATTGCAATGTGTGCACTTACCTTGACCCCTGCAATTCTTTGCCCAGTGACCTGTTCCTCCACAGCGGAAACACGTGTCTCCATTCCTATTCGAACGCCCGCCACCACCTCCACCTCCACCTCCACCTCCAAAACGTTCCCCTTTCATCTGTAATTTCTGCTTCCAGGCCTTTAGAAACAACTCCAGAAAAATGTACATTAGTGAACTGTGGTAGAACACAAAACGCTCTGACAACATATTAAATGCTACTTGAGACGGATTGTTTTAATGTTTAATGTTGTTCATTTACGCCACCAAATAATGGTTACTTCCTCATGTGAAGTGATTGTTGCCTGAGATTTAATCAATCACATAACCCAAAAGAAGTTTTTTTTGCAGACAGACCACATCACTGCCTGGTATCATCAACATTCAGGTCTTTTTCCATTTTACAAACTTCTTTCTAGGATTGTAATCCTGCAGCATTCCAAAGAAAAGTAAAATATTACAGTTACCGTCTCGGGAAGCAGAACAAAAGGTTGGAGCACAATTTTCATCGTTTCGCATTGCTCCGGTTGGGGTGGAGTTTAGAATGTTTCAGTATAAGGGGTGTCACAGTTGTGTGGGGCAGACTGGTTGGGCTGGGTGCTCTTTACCTTTCCGTCATTGTTCATAGGTTTACATGTAACCTTCAGGGCTGCTGACCAAGGGTCGTGCAGCTCTTCGTGTCCGCGCTGCCTGACAATGGGCCGAAGTGGCCTCCTTCTGCACTGTAAATTTCTACGTTTCCAAATTCCCTATCAGTGAAAACTTATCACCTCAAAAAGGGAGAAGTTTCTATTTCTATATTCATCAAAAAAATTACATGACTTATATACTTAGTAGCTCACCAAGCCTTCTTTGACAGCACCTCCCAAACCTGCGACCTCTACTATCTAGAAGAACAAGGGCATGGGAACAACATCACCTCCAAGTCACACATCATCCTGACTTGGAAATTGGAATTATAATCGCCATTCATTCATTGTCGCTGTGTCAAAATCTTGGAACTCCCTCCCTAACAGCACAGTGGGAGCACCTTCACTAGACAGACTGCAATGGTTCAAGGTGGCGGCTCACCACCACCTTCTCAAGGGAAATTAGGGATGGGCAATAAATGCCGGCCTTGTCAGCAACACCCACATTCCATGAATTAATTTTTTTTAAAGTCCATTCGAGTACAGTACCTGTTTGCGAAGATATGCTCCTCTTAACACCCCACCTTTAACATGTGATTTGTTCTTTAGGTTGATCCTCACAAAGTTTCCATCCTTTTTAGGAGGTGCGAACCTAAAATATATTATAAGCAAAGACAAATTGGCAGTGTCAGAGAAGACTGATGAAGCAGCCAGGGCTCAATCCGACACTAGTGTCAGCTGTGGTAGCACACTCGCCTCGGAGTCAGAAGATTGTGGGTTCAAGTCCTTCTCCAGGAACTTGAGCACATAAATCTAGGCTAACACGCCAGTGCAGTGTTGAGGGAATGCTGCATTGTCGGAGTTGCCGTCTTTCGGATGAGACGTTAAACCGAGGCCCCGTCAGCTCCTTCAGGTGGACGTAAAAGATCCCATGGCATTATTTCAAAGAAGTGCAGGGGAGTTATCCCCAGTGTCCTGGCCAATATTTATCCCTCAATCAACAGAACAAGATCAGACTATCTGGTCATTATCACATTACTGTTTCTGGTAGTTTGCTGTGCACAAGTTGGTTGCTGCGTTTTCCACATTACAACAGTGACTACACTCCAAAAGTACTTATTGGCTGTAAAGCTCTTTGAGACGTTCAGTGGTGGTGAAAGGCGCTATATGAATGCAAGTCTTTCTCTCTTACTGTAAAACTCTAGTCATCAGCAGAAATGATTTTCACTAATGATGTCAGTTATTGGTTAATGACCTGCGATCATCATGTGTAAATGGCATGAAATGAATCAGCAGTGTCTGCACTGACACTAGCTTCTGGTACAAATCTGCCACAAAAGAAAGCCACCTCATATTGTTAACACATTATTAATAATAAAAGTAACCAATACCAGGAATGAGTGAAGCAGTAATTTAAGCAGAGGTAGGATGAATGTTGTAAAGTAGTGCTCAGAATTCACTCTTACAAGTTGACATTCAAGCCAAGAGATTGGAGTTATAGCCCTGCAATCCTTTCCACTTATCTATTATGAGCTCTAAAAGATCATGTATTGTGAAGCCAGGAAGATTAGCATTAGAGAAACATTGTTCAAAAAGACTGCATGATTAGGGATGAAATGAGTGAACACTCAAAGTAATGAACTAATCAGATAGAGTCTGCATGGATCTGCAAAAGCGTAGGCAAAGCTTGACTCATATCGATTTTTTTTTTAGGAAATCACTTGTGTCTCAAGAAAGGTAATGATCATACAATGAGTCACACAATAACACAGATATAGGCTGTTGAATCCATCCATTTTGTGGCAGGGACAGGGGGAGGGGAGGAAAGATCAAAAGGGAAGGGTGGAAGAATGAATTAATTCCCCGCTTCACTCACTCTGGGCTCTCTGTCCTCGGCCTCCTACACTGTTCCAATGAAGCTCAGTGTAAGCTCCAGGAACAGCACCTCATCTTTCTGTCAGGCACTTTACAGCCTTCCAGACTCAACATTTGAGTTCAATAATTTCAGATCATTACCTCGGCCCCCATTTTTTATTTCAGATAGCAACTGTTGCTGATGATTCTGATATTCCCAGTTACACCTCCTCGAGACCCATCTTTTGCTTCTTTACTTGTCCCATTCCCATCTCCTTTCACCGTCATCCCTTTTGTCATTTAATCTCTCCTGCCTTCCACCCTATCACAGACCTTCCCTTTTCTTTCCTCCCCTCCCCCGTCTCTGTATTTGCTTAAAACCTGTTATATATCTAACTTTTTTCAGTTCTGACGAAAGGTCATCGACCTGAAACGTTAATTCTTTCTCTCTCCACAGATGCTGCCTGACCTGCTGAGTATTTCCAGCATTTTCTGTTTTTATTTCAGAATTCCATCATCCACAGTATTTTGCTTTTATTACAACACATGATACTTTTACCACCATTAAAAGTAGAGACTATAAAATAATTTGAACAGAATTGGATAAACATTTGAAAAGAAGAAAATATAAAAAGGATAAAGGGAAAATGCAGGAAAGTGGGATTAGAAGAGGTACAATTGAACAGGCACAACGGACTAAACGATCAGCTTCTGTGTTGTAATTTCTATGATTATTTGCAGTTCCTCGAAGCGAGGATGACTTGCTTCACACCAAAAAGGGATGAGTTCACAGGTGTTTCAATGAAGGACCTAATATTCCAGATCCCGAACTACATCTTAGAGGGTGGAAGATGCAAGTGCTTGGATTTTATTTTGGTGATACGCAAGACACTATGGTCTGGTTTGGTGTCAAATACAATATTTGTAGAAGTTCATGATTATTTACCAATAAACTATTGTGGATCCAATGCAAGTGGAGCAGTTAATGTCTAATCCTGGTGTATTTATTTATCAGCTACTCCGCACAGACATGACCCAGAACAAAGGGTCAGCTTCCACAAGTATGACAGTCAACTGCACCTCCCCACCTGCTTGACAAACATTAAGAAGTGGATGAGCTGAAATTTATTCCAACTTAATGTTGGCTGAAGTGAATCTATTCTCTTTGGGTCCCACAGCTGCCGCCACAGGTTAAATTCAGAAGTGTGGAACCTTGGTGCATCTCTCGACCCGGAGCTGAGCTGTCACTCAAGTACCAAGGCTATCTTTCACTTCAGTAACAGTGCCTGCCCCTGAATCTCCTCTCCTCGGGGTGAAGCCTCCTAATCGAGGCTTGATTCCTCATGCCCTCCGAGCTGGTCTCCCCACCTCCACAAACAACTTGTTCAGAAAGCTGCTGCCTGTGTTCTCGCCTGAACTCCCACCACCCCAGTCTTATCAGGATTATCACCTCACTTTTAATTCAATCTTGGCCTTTCCACTTTCTGATCTGCTCGAACCATATGTCCTATACAGAATCCTCCAACACTGGCTATTCCCTGCATTCTGCTCTATCATCCATGGCTGCATTCAGCTACTAAACATAGAAAACACAGAAAATAGGTGCAGGAGTGGGCCATTCGGCCCTGCGAGCCTGCACCACCCAGGAACTTCCTCTCCAAATCACTTCACCTTTATCTGTATTAAAGAGTCACTGAAGAGAATACTTTTCTTTTTTTTCCTCCACCCGAACTTTTTTCCTTTCTCCCACCTGCTCAGCATCCCTGTACACGAGCTGCACTATTCCAGGGCTTAGGCCCTAATCTGTGAAGGCACGGCCGCCAATGATAGAATGATGAAAATGTGGGATGCGCAAGAGACCAGAATTTACCCAACAAAAAATCAATCTCAGTCTTGAAAGTTCCAATTGTCTCAACCTTTTGGGAGAGAATTCTAGATTTCTACTACTTGAAATGTAACTCGCTGTTATATTTATGAAAGAGTGCTGCAGATGCTTGGTGCCCTCTATAAAACCGCTAACGTGGAGGTGAATTGTGCTTTTTAAATAAAAACAAGATGGATTATAATATTACTGTCTTCAGTCCCGCTCTTTGCTGCACTGTTTTGAAGACAGTCATGCACATTCTTTAGAAAACATAACAATGGTTTAATGCTTCTTGGTGTTCCCTATCTGTCCCTCCCCTGTCAAGATTGCCTCTTCAGTGCTAGATCAGTCAAATCCAAAGATAGCACTATTAGACCTCTTGGATTCAAATTCTTTGTTTTAATCCCATGGACAATTTTATTTAAAAAAAATTATATAAAAAATGAACTTTAAAATATGTTTGGGTTATACATTTAAAAAAGTCAGAGAACTTTAAACAAATAATTTAACTAAATTAGTTCCTTTGTTCAAGTAAAGCTTTATATTAAAAGCGAAAAATCTCCAATGATGGGTAACCTGAATCCAGACAATTTTAGGAACATGGACTTCAAATAACAGTCCTAAAAACACTTACAGGTATCCATTATTCTTTATAAAAAGCACCTGTAAATTAGATTACAATCTTGCAAGGGGTATGGAGAGAAAGCAGGAAAGGGTGCTGAGGGAATGATCAGCCATGATCTTATTGAATGGCGGTACAGGCTCGAAGGGCCGAATGGCCTACTCCTGCACCTATTTTCTATGTTTCTATGTTTACATAGAGAAGCCATAATTACTTGGGAAATAAGCCAACCCCAAAGTCTGTGCTACAGCATGTCTCCCAAATATTCCATGAAATCTTAATTACACTTACAAAAGATATAATGTTAGAGGGCACTGCAGTGTAATGACACAGCACACCATTATACAAGCATAATGTGCTGTGAAATAATGAGCTTGCCAATGTGATTTCTCACATGATGTCTTTGGGAAATATAGTGAATATATAAGAAATCTGATTAGAGGATACTAACACTGAGAAAGTAAGTTAGCCCATGCCCCCTCTAGTGGCTAATGTCAGAGTGCCAATGCAGGGGGAATCAGGTTTAAAGACAGCAAAAGGGAAACATAGCAATGGGGGAGTTCCAATTCAATAACACCAGGTGGTTGGTCTTGGGTGCATTAACTTCAGATTGGTCCAAAGCAAGCATTGAATATAGCCTAGGTCTGAAACATACATTCAAAGACCATCCTCCACCCTCCAGTATACAGTGCCATTTCCCCTCCCAACCAGAGCAGGACATGCGGTTCCATCCCAGCTCTGGGCTGACCAATAGAGATGATAAAACTACAACCAACGCAAGATTTTGTTCTGTTCAAGCTTTTAAAAAGAAAAAGCTGTGTCGAGTACACCACTCTCAGATCTGGCATCTGACCCTGTTGGACCAGTGTCTGTACATACCTTACTGCACTACCCTTTCTAGCCTCTGAATTGAGGCTCGCTTCTTCCACATCTCCATATAGATTCTCCCTCAGCATTTCAGTTTTTGGATTATTCTTGCCTTCATTCACAGCAGGACTGCTTTCATCTCCCATAGATTTGGAACCAACTTTGAGTGTTCGCTTCTTCTTTTGTTTCTGAGCTGAAGTGTCTGAAGATTTGGTCATCTTTCTACGTTTCTTGGTCTTGCCTTCGAGATCTTCACAAGCTTCAGCACTCTCTTTAACATCCGCACTTGGTGTTCTCGGTCTCTTTTTGCTGCTTGTTTTTATATCTCGTGATTCTTCCCCAGGATTCAGCATTTCAGCAAAATTCTCGCAGCCATTTAACTCTGCGCCCAAGTCTGGTTTCACTTCATCACAAATCGTCCGTGAAGAATCTTGGAAACAGGAACTTCTCTCTTCCATGCTCACTGAATCGGTGTTTAGTTGGCATTCCAGTCTACTTTGTATTATGTTTGGTATTTTCCCTGTACCAAGCTTTGTTTGGCAAGTATGAGCATCCTGGAAATAATCATTCTCTGATTCTGCAGGCTTTCTAGGATTGGTCACATCAGGAATGGTAGAAACCAAAATCTCATCACCATTAGCATTTGAAGGGACATCGCCCAATAATGACGGTGCATCATCAGCTGAAGCAGAAGTGTTGCTCACTGGACAGCACCTTCTATTGACTGTAGGAAAAACATCACTTTGGTGCAGAAGCTTCTCATGGGTCACCTGTGTAGAATCATTTAAGTTTAGAGGCCTGTCATTGACTTCTGATGTAGAGTCACTGAAAGACAGAGGCTTCCCTTTAGGTGAAGGTTTCCTATAAACAGAATTAAGATCACATGCCCCACTATTTGTCCCATTGGCTGGTAGGGAACAGCTGCCCAAAATGGGCATCTCTGCACCTGGCTGCATTCTCTCCTGGCATCTGTCTAACCAGCCAGGGTCAATCGAAGACATTCTTCTTGCCACATTCTGCTGCAATTGATGTAATTTATTTACAGATCGGGGAGTACGTGTCTGAGCCAGGAGGATTTTTGATGGAGTGATACCTTTCATGGTGAGGTGCAGTAATTCCAGTTGGTCAGGCCCATCGTGAGACTCTTTGGTTGCAGTCTGCAGATTTTGTGAAGGTTTGGGAGTGACTGGTTTTGTCCCAACAACTTGGCTGATTTCACTGTTCTTGATCTCTTTGGACATCTGTGGTCTTCTTGGAGTCAATGATTTACGGAGAGAAATTGGCCTTTCCTGTCAAAAAAATGTTTAAAAAAAATTTAAATTGAATTTGTAAAACATACCTGTTGTTTGCTTTAGTCTTTTATTTGTACAGCTGTTATAAGTCTAAAACTTTATCTCAGAAACGTATAAGATTCTGACGGGACTGGGAAGGTTAGATGCAGGAAGAATGTTCCCGATGTTGGGGAAGTCCAGAAACAGGGGACACAGTCTTAGGATAAGGGGTAAGCCATTTAGGACTGAGATGAGGAGAAACTTCTTCACTCAGAGTTGTTAACCTGTGGAATTCCCTGCCGCAAAGAGTTGTTGATGCCAGTTCATTGGATATATTCAAGAGGGAGTTAGATGTGGCCCTTACCGCTAAAGGGATCAAGGGGTATGGAGAGAAAGCAGGAAAGGGGTACTGAGGTGAATGATTAGCAATGATCGTATTGCAGGCTCGAAGGGTCGAATGGCCTACTCCTGCACCTATTTTCTATGTTTCTATGTAACAACCAAGCTTCTAAGTCCGTGAAGTAACATTAAGAATTCTCTGTGCCCAGCAGAGTAGAAGAATATGGTTTCACTTCCATAATTCATAGACTGTACAAGACAGAAACAGGCCAAACGATTCATAGTCTGTGCTGTTGTTTTTCTCCGCACGAGCCCCCAGTCTAATCCCACTCTCTTGCTCCTTCCCTATCCCTCTTAATATTCCTCTTTTACAAGCAACTAATTAATTCCCTTTTAAAATAATTAATCGACTACTTCAATAACGGTTTTGTTGTAAATAGTCTGTGTAAAGATATATTTTCAAACCTCTTCTTTAATTCTTTATACTGAGGTCCTGATCTCAGCCATGGTACCAAGTAAGCACAGCTTCCATGAAGGAAACAAAGCACACACACACCAGGCAGGTCACCAACATGTTCTTCAGAGACAGACAGCAACAGAACAGCTGTGACTGGAAAGTAGGTAACCTGCTTGGTTGGGCGGGATGTGTGACACGATGAGGTGCCCTCAATAGTTGTCCAGTAACCCACAAGCAGGAACATTGAAGAAGGCTGGGCTTGGGCTTAGCTGCAGCAAGCTCCCAACATCTACCATCACAGGCGAGAAGAAAAGGAAAAAACACTTGCCTTTCCCGATGCTCCAAGTTTCTCCTTCAGTTTCATTCCATAGTACTGAGCCGACGCTTTGAGGCCACTGTGCTCCTTTGACTTGAGCTCCTGAACAATTCTGTTCTGACGATTTAGATGGGATCCCCAAATATCACATTCAGGGATCTGGAAACAGAAATTGGCTGATTATATTTTTTCCCAATATTCCCTCCTCAGCTCCAGCCTGTCCCAAAAGATGACCAATTGTTGGTTGGAAAAATATATACCAACTGGTGCTGGAAGGTTCTATTTGCCAACTAGTCACAGGCCAGAAGATTTCCAGTTAGTAATTACAATATAACCCAGTTTATAAGTCATAGAATATCACAGCACAGGAGGTGGCCACTCGGCCCATCAAAGTCTAGAAAACTAGACTTACCTTCTCATCCTCATGTTGGCTAGTGTCCAGTGAGGGTCTCCTTGTAGAATCTGAATGTGTATTTTGATCATTCTCTGTAGCATGTCCCTCCCTAGTTTTCTTGATAGCTCTGTACTCAATGTACAATTCTGTGCATTCAGAAAATACTAATTATCAGAATGGCCTGATGTACAAGTGGTTTAATTTATCATACAATTACTATAGAATTAATTTACAACAAATTACAATACAACCCCCCTACAATCACACTCTCTCTCTCCCTCCCCTCCACACAAGCTCTCTCTCTCTCTCTCTCTCCCCCCTCTTCTCCCCTCAAATCTCTCTCCCCCCTCCACCCCCACACAAGCTCTACCTCTCCACCCCCCCCCTACACACAAGCTCTACCTCTCCACCCCCCCCTACACACAAGCTCTATCTCTCCACCCCCCCACACTCAAGCTCTACCTCTCCACCCCCCCCCCCCCCACACACAAGCTCTACCTCGCTCCATGCCCCCAATCTTTCTCTCTCTCTCTCTCTCTCTCTCTCTCTCTCTCCCTCCCTCTCCTCTCCTCTCCTCTCCTCTCCTCTCCTCTCCTCTCCTCTCCTCTCCTCTCCTCTCTCCACCCCCCCAGCTCTCGCTCGCTCTCTCCCTGCAAGTCAGCATGGATTTATGGAAGGGAAATCATGCTTGACAAATCTTCTAGAATTTTTTGAGGATGTAACTAGTAGAGTGGACAAGGGAGAACCAGTAGATATGGTGCATTTGGACTTTCAAAAGGCTTTTGACAAGGTCCCACACAAGAGATTTGTTATAAATGTAAATTTGTATTTACACTGTACAGCCACCAGAGGGCTCATCCCCTGGGATCCCAAGGGATCCCATAATCCCTTGGGAGCATAGGTATTTAAAGGAGACGTCACAGGTTGGAGAGGCACTCTGGAGACCTGCAATAAAAGACCATGATCACACTTTACTTTGAGCTCAGTGTTCAGTCTGACTCTTTCTCCATACATAACAACTGACGACTAGATAGACAGCGAACCCAAAGATGCAGAGAACAGCGGGCATCCTGGAGAAATTCTCGGAGGGAGATGATTAGGAAACTTTTGTGGAGTGACTCGACCAATACTTCGTGGCCAACAAGCTAGATGGGGAAGAGAGCGCTGCCAAATGAAGGGCGATCCTCCTCACCATCTGTGGGGCACCAACGTATGGCCTCATGAAGAATCTGCTCACTCCAGCGAAACCCACAGAGAAATCGTACGACGATTTGTGCACACTGGTCTGAGAGCATTTGAACCCGAAGGAAAGAGTTCTGATGGCGAGGTACCGGTTCTACAACTACAATAGGTCTGAAGGCCAGGAAGTGGCGAGTTATGTCGCCGAGCTAAGACGCCTTGCAGGACATTGCGAGCACATGCTCAGAGACTTTTTCGTAGTTGGCACTGCCCACGAAACCATACTTCGCAAACTTTTGACTGTAGAGACCCTAACCTTGAAGAAGGCCATAGCGGTAGCCCAGGTGTTCATTGCCACCAGTGACAATACAAAGCAAATCTCTCAGCACACAAGTGTTGCTACAAGTACTGTGAACGAAGTGATGTTGTTTTAGAGTCGTAACGTAAGGGGCAGGTCACACATTCCTGCAGCTGCACGTCCGCAGATGTCTCAGAGACCACCATCAAGGGTGATGAATGCAAGGCCGTTAACACCTTGTTGGCGCTGCGGGGGGTGATCATCGTTTCTATTCATGCCGATTCAAAGGGTATGTTTGCAAGGGTTGTGGAACAATGGGATGCCTGCAATGTATGTGCAGGCGAGCTGCAAATCCTGTTAAACCTGTAAACCACCATGTAGCAGAGGAGGACAGATCCACGGAAGATCACGACAAACCAGAGTCTCAGATCGAGGAGGCAGAGGTACATGGGGTGCACACATTTACCACAAAGTGTCCCCCGATAATGCTGAATGTTGAACTAAATGGAGTCCCGGTGTCAATGGAGCTGGACACGGGCGCGAGCCAGTCCATCATGAGCAAAAAGACTTTCGAAAGGTTGTGGTGCAACAAGGCCTCAAGACCAGTCTTAACTCCAGTTCGCACGAAACTAAGAACTTACACAAAAGAACTGATTTGTGTAATCGACAGTGCTACCGTAAAGGTCTCCTACGATGGAGTGGTGCACAAGCTACTACTCTGGGTGGTACCAGGCGATGGTCCCACGCTGCTCGGCAGGAGCTGGTTGGGAAAGATACGCTGGAACTGGGACGACGTCTGAGCGCAATCGCCCGCTGACGACACTTCGTGTGCCCAGGTCTTAAACAAATTTCCTTCGCTGTTCGAACCAGGCACCGGGAAATTCCAAGGAGCAAAAGTGCACATCCATCTAATTCCGGGGGCACGATCCATCCATCACAAGGCGAGAGCAGTACCGTACATGATAAGAGAAAGGGTAGAGATCGAGCTAGACCGGCTGCAAAGAGAGGGCATCATTTCACCGATCGAGTTAAACAAGTGGACCAGTCCTATCGTCCCAGTCCTCAAGGGAGACGGCACCGTCAGAATCTGTGGTGATTACAAAGTAACTATCAATTGTTTCTCCCTGCAGAACCAATACCCACTACCAAAGGCCGACGCCCTTTTTGCAACGCTGGCGGGAGGAAAGACGTTCACGAAGCTGGATCGGACTTCAGCCTACATGACGCAGGAACTGGAGGAATCATCGAAGGCCCTCACCTGCATCAACACGCACAAAGGTCTTTTTGTTTATAACAGATACCCATTTGGAATCTGATCAGCAGCGGCGATATTCCAGGGAAACATGGAAAGCTTACTGAAGTCGGTTCCCCACACCCTGGTCTTCCAGGACGACATCTTGGTCACAAGTCGGAACACAGTCGAGCATCTGCAGAACCTGGAGGAGGTTCTTAAATCGACTCAACTGTGTGGGGCTCAGGTTAAAACGCTCGAAGTGTGTTTTCCTAGTGGCTGAAGTGGAGTTCTTGGGAAGGAGGGATTGCGGCGGACAGCATCAGGCTCACCAATGCGAAGACGGACGCAATCGAGAACGCATTGTAGCAACAGAACGTGACAGAACTGCGGTCGTTTCTGGGACTCCTGAACCACTCTGGTAACTTCTTATCGGGTCTCAGCACACTGTTGGAATCACTGCATGTCTTACTACGAAAAGGGGACGAATGGGTTTGGGGCAAAAGCCAAGAAAATGCCTTTGTTAAAGCGAGAAAAATTGTTATGCTGAAACAAACTGCTTGTGTTGTATGATCCGTGTAAGTGTTGGTACTAGCATGTGATGCATCATCACCTGGCATCAGGTGTGTATTGCAACAAGCTAATGATTTCGGGAAACTGCAACCGGTTGCTTATGTATCCAGGAGTCTGTCGAAGGCTGAGAGAGCCTACAGCATGATTGAGAAAGAAGTGTAAGCGTGTATCTATGGGGTAAAGAAAATACATCAATACATATTTGGGCTAAAATTCAAATTGGAAACTGACTATAAGCCACTTAGATCCCTGTTTTCCGAGAGTAAAGGAATAAATACCAACGCATTGACCCGCATCCAGAGATGGACGCTCACGTTGTCCGCATACAACTAAGTCATCCGCCACAGGCCAGGCACAAAAACTGCGCGATGCTCTCAGTAGGCTGCCATTGCCCACCACGGGGATGGAAATGGCACAGCCCGCAGATCTAGCCATGGTTATGGATGCATTTGAGTGAGCAATCACCGATCACTGCCCGGCAGATCAAAACCTGGATAAGCCAAGACCCCTTATTATCTCAAGTCAAAAGCTGTGTGTTTCATGGGAGCTGGTCCAGTGTCCCAGTGGAAATGCAGGAAGAGATAAAGCCGTTCCAGCGGCGCTAAAATGAAATGTCTATACAAGCAGACTGCCTTCTGTAGGGCAATCGAGTAGTGGTTCCAAAGAAGGGCAGTGACACTTTCATCAATGACCTCCACAGTACCCACCCAGGCATCATAATGATGAAAGCGATAGCCAGATCGCACGTGTGGTGGCCCGGTATCGATGCAGACTTAAGAGTCCTGCGTTCACAGATATAATACATGCTCGCAGTTAAGCAATGTATCCAGGGAGGCGCCGCTAAGTTGATGGTCTTGGCTCTCAAAACCGTGGTATCGGGTACACGTTGACTATGCAGGCCCGTTCTTGGGAAAAATGTTCCTTGTGGTTGTAGACGCGTATTCCAAGTGGATTGAATGTGAGATAATGTCGGCTACCACGTCCGCTGCCACTACTGAAAGCCTGCGGGCCATGTTTGCCACTCACAGCTACCTGATGTCCTGGTGAGCGACAACGGGCCATGTTTTACCAGTGCTGAGTTCAAAGAATTCATGACCCATAATGGGATCAAACATGTCACAACTGCCCCATTTAAACCAGCATCCAATGGTCAGGCAGAGAGAGCAGTGCAAGCTATCAAGCAAGGCTTGAAGAGGGTAACTGAAGGCTCACTGCAGACTCGCCTATCCCGAGTCCTGCTTAGCTACCGTACGAGACCCCACTCGCTCACTGGGATCCCACCTGCTGAACTGCTCATGAAAAGAGCACTTAAGACAAGGCTCTCGTTAGTTCACCCTGATCTACATGATAGCGCAAATGTGTCATGCGAGATTGAAATCAATTATCCTGTATTATTGAATTATGGACAAGGTCCCAAGTGGCTTCCCGGCACTGTCGTAGCCAAAGAGGGGAGCAGGGGGTTTCGGGTCAAACTTTCAGATGGACTCATTCACCGGAAACACATGGACCAAATCAAACTCAGATTCACGGACTATCCTGAACAACCCACCTTGAACCCTACCTTTTTTGATGCCCCAACATACACAACAGTGGCAACCGGCACCACAGTTGACCACGAAGTAGAACCCATCATCCACAGCAGGGCCCAACAAATGATTCAACAATATCAGCTTTCACACTGAGACGATCAACCAGGGCAAAAAGGGCCCCAGATCAACTCACATTGTAACTATTGACTTTGGGGGCCTGGGAGTATTGTTATATATGTAAACTTGTATTTACTCTGTACAGCCACCAGAGGGCTCATCCCTTGGAGTCCCAAGGGATCCCATAATCCCTTGGGAGCACAGGTATTTAAGGAGGCCTCACAGGTTGGAGGGGCACTCTGGAGACCTGCAATAAAAGACCACAGTCACACTTTACTTTGAGCTCAGTGTTCAGTCTGACTCTTTCTCCATACATAACAAGATTAGTGTGCAAAATTAAAGCACATGGTGTTGGGGGTAATGTATTGGCATGGATAGAGAACTGGTTGGCAGATAGGAAGCAGAAAGTTGGGATAAACGGGTCCTTTTCAGAATGGCAGGCAGTGACTAGTCGGGTGCCGCAGGGACCCCAGCTATTTACAATATATATCAATGATTTAGATGAAGGAATTGAGTGTAATATCTCCAAGTTTGCAAATGATACTAAGCTGGGTGGCGCTGTGAGCTGTGAGGAGGATGCTAAGAGACGGCAGGGTGACTTGGACAGGTTAGGTTGAATGGATAAATGCATGGCAGATGCAGTGTAATGTGGATAAATGTGAGGTTATCCACTTGCGTGGCAAAAACAGGGGGGCAGAATATTATCTGAATGGCGGCAGATTACGAAAAGGGGAGGAGCAACGAGACCAGGATACCATGGTACATCAGTCATTGAAAGTTGGCATGCAGGTACTGTGAAGGCGGCAAATGGCATGTTGGCCTTCATAGCTAGGGGATGAGCGTAGGATTCCTGACTTACTGCAGTTGTACAGGGCCTTGGTGAGGTCTCACCTGGAATATTGTGTTCAGTTTTGGTCTCCTAATCTGAGGAAGGACGTTCTTGCTATTGAGGGAGTGCAGCGAAGGTTCACCAGACTGATTCCTGGGATGGCAGGACTGACATATGAGGAGAGACTGGATCGACTGTGCCTGTATTCACTGGAGTTTAGAAGAATGAGATCGGGAATCTCATAGAAACATATAAAATTCAGACGGGACTGGACAGGTTAGAGGCAGGAAGAATGTTCCCAATACTCGGGAAGTCCAGAACCAGGGGTCACAGTCTAAGGATAAGAGGTAAGCCATTTAGGACCGAGATGAGGAGAAACTTCTTCACTCAGAGTTGTTAACCTGTGGAATTCTCTACCGCAGAGAGTTGTTGAGGCCAGTTCGTTAAATATATTCAAGAGGGAGTTAGATATGGCCCTTGCGGCTAAAGGGATCAAGGGAGAGAAAGCCGGAAAAGGGTACTGAGGGGAATGATCAGCCATGATCTTATTGAATGGTGGTGCAGCCTCGAAGGGCCGAATGGCCTACTCCTGCACCTATTTTCTATGTTTCCCCAGCTCACTCGTGCCCTCTCCCCAGCTCGCTCCCTCCCTCCTTCTCCCGCTCCCCAGCTCACCGCCTCCCTCTCCCCCTCGAGCTCGCTCGCTCCCTGCCTCTCCCCCTCCCCAGCTCGCTCCCTCCCTCCCCCTCCCACTCCCCAGCTCGCTCGCTCCCTCCCCCTCCCCAGCTCGCTCGCTCCCTCCCCCTCCCCAGCTCGCTCGCTCCCTCCCCCTCCAACTCCCCAGCTCGCTCGCTCCCTCCCACTCCCCAGCTCGCTCGCTCCCTCCCCCTCCCCCTCCCCAGCTCGCTCCCTCCCCAGCTAGCTCGCTCCCTCCCACTCCCCCTCTCGCTCCCTCCCCCTCCCCAGCTCGCTCGCTCCCTCCCACTCCCCAGCTCGCTCGCTCCCTCCCCCTCCCCAGCTCGCTCGCTCCCTCCCCCTCCAACTCCCCAGCTCGCTCGCTCCCTCCCACTCCAATTCCCCAGCTCGCTCGCTCCCTCCCACTCCCCAGCTCGCTCGCTCCCTCCCACTCCCAGCTCGCTCGCTCCCTCCCCCTCCCCAGCTCGCTCCCTCCCCAGCTAGCTCGCTCCCTCCCACTCTCCCTCTCGCTCCCTCCCCCTCCCCAGCTCGCTCGCTCCCTCCCACTCCCCAGCTCGCTCGCTCCCTCCCCCTCCCCAGCTCGCTCCCTCCCCAGCAAGCTCGCTCCCACCCACTCCCTCCCCCTCCCCAGCTCGCTCGCTCCCCCTCCCCAGCTCGCTCGCTCCCTCCCTCCCCAGCTCGCTCGCTCACTCCCTCTCCAGCTCGCTCGCTCACTCCCTCCCTCCCCCTCCCCAGCTCGCTCCCTCCCTCCCCCTCCCCCTCCCTCTCCCCACCTCCCTCCCTCCCTCCCTCTCCCCAGCTCCCTCCCTCCCTCTACCCAACTCCCTCCCTCCCTCTACCCAACTCCCTCCCTCCCTCCCTCTACCCAGCTCCCTCCCTCCCTCTACCCAGCTCCCTCCCTCCCTCCCTCTACCCAGCTCCCTCCCTCCCTCCCTCTACCCAGCTCCCTCCCTCCCTCTACCCAGCTCCCTCCCTCCCTCTACCCAGCTCCCTCCCCAGCTCGCTCGCTCCCTCCCACTCCAACTCCCCAGCTCGCTCGCTCCCTCCCACTCCAACTCCCCAGCTCGCTCGCTCCCTCCCACTCCAACTCCCCAACTCGCTCGCTCCCTCCCGTCCCCAGCTCGCTCGCTCCCCAGCTAGCTCGCTCCCTCCCACTCGCTCCCTCCCACTCCCACACCCCAGCTCGCTCGCTCCCTCCCCCTCCCCAGCTCGCTCCCTCCCCAGCAAGCTCGCTCCCTCCCACTCCCCAGCTCGCTCGCTTGCTCCCTCCCCCTCCCCAGCTCGCTCGCTCCCTCCCTCTCCCTCCCTCCCACTCCCCAGCTCCCTCCCTCCCCAGCTCGCTCCCTCCCTCCCCCTCCCCAGCTCGCTCCCTCCCTCCCCCTCCCCAGCTCGCTCCCTCCCTCCCCAGCTCCCTCCCTCCCTCTACCCAGCTCCCTCCCTCCCTCTACCCAGCTCCCTCCCTCCCTCTACCCAGCTCCCTCCCTCCCTCTACCCAGCTCCCTCCCTCCCTCTACCCAGCTCCCTCCCTCCCTCTACCCAGCTCCCTCCCTCCCTCTACCCAGCTCCCTCCCTCCCTCTACCCAGCTCCCTCCCTCCCTCCCTCCCCAGCTCGCTCCCTCCCTCCCTCCCCAGCTCGCTCCCTCCCTCCCTCCCCAGCCCACTCCCTCCCTCCCTCCCCAGCTCACTCCCTCCCTCCCCCTCCCCCTCCCCAGCTCACTCCCTCCCTCTCACCCTCCCCAGCTCGCTCCCTCCCTCTCCCGCTCCCCAGCTCGCTCCCTCCCTCTCCCGCTCCCCAGCTCGCTCGCTCCTTCCCCCTCCCCCTCCCCAGCTCGCTCCTTCCCCCTCCCCTTCCCCCAGCTCGCTCCCTCCCTCCCTCTCCCCCTCCCCAGCTCGCTCGCTCCCTCCCTCTCTCCCTCCCCCCCCCCCCCAGTTCGCTCGCTCCCTCCCTCCCCAGCTCGCTCGCTCCCTCCCTCCCCCCCCCCAGCTCGCTCGCTCCCTCCCTCCCTCCCCCACCCCGCTCGCTCCCTCCCTCCCTCCACCCCCCCCCCAGCTCGCTCGCCCCCTCCCTCTCCCTCCCTCACTTGCTCTCTCCTTCTACCCAGCTCCCTCCCTTCCTCTCCCCAGCTCTCTCCCTCTCCCCCTCCCCAGCTCGCATGCTCCCTCCCCCTCCCCAGCAAGCTCGCTCCCTCCCACTCCCTCCCCCTCCCCAGCTCGCTCGCTCCCCCTCCCCAGCTCGCTCCCTCCCTCCCTCTCCCTCCCCAGCTCGCTCGCTCACTCCCTCCCCAGCTCGCTCGCTCCCTCCCGCTCCCCAGCTTGCTCCCTCCCTCCCCCTCCCCCTCCCCAGTTCGCTCCCTCCCTCCCCCTCCCCAGCTCGCTCCCTCCCTCCCTCTCCCCAGCTCGCTCCCTCCCTCCCCAGCTCTCTCCCTCCCTCCCTCTCCCCAGTTCCCTCCCTCCCTCCCTCTCCCCAGCTCCCTCCCTCCCTCCCTCTCCCCAGCTCCCTCCCTCCCTCCCTCCCTCTCCCCAGCTCCCTCCCTCCCTCCCTCTCCCCAGCTCCCTCCCTCCCTCTACCCAGCTCCCTCCCTCCCTCTACCCAGCTCCCTCCCTCCCTCTACCCAGCTCCCTCCCTCCCTCTACCCAGCTCCCTCCCTCCCTCTACCCAGCTCCCTCCCTCCCTCTACCCAGCTCCCTCCCCCCCTCTACCCCTCCCTCCCCAGCTCGCTCGCTCCCTCCCACTCCAACTCCCCAGCTCGCTCGCTCCCTCCCACTCCAACTCCCCAGCTCGCTCCCTCCCTCCCACTCCAACTCCCCAGCTCGCTCCCTCCCACTCCAACTCCCCAGCTCGCTCGCTCCCTCCCACTCCCCAGCTCGCTCGCTCCCTCCCACTCCCCAGCTCGCTCGCTCCCTCCCACTCCCCAGCTCGCTCGCTCCCTCCCCCTCCCCAGCTCGCTCGCTCCCCAGCTAGCTCGCTCCCTCCCACTCCCCCTCTCGCTCGCTCCCTCCCACTCCCTCCCCCTCCCCAGCTCGCTCGCTTGCTCCCTCCTCCTCCCCAGCTCGCTCGCTCCCTCCCTCCCACTCCCCACCTCGCTCGCTCCCTCCCTCCCCAGCTCGCTCCCTCCCTCCCCCTCCCCAGCTCGCTCCCTCCCCAGCTCTCTCCCTCCCTCTACCCAACTCCCTCCCTCCCTCTACCCAGCTCCCTCCCTCCCTCTACCCAGCTCCCTCCCTCCCTCCCTCTACCCAGCTCCCTCCCCAGCTCGCTCCCTCCCTTTCCCCCTCCCCAGCTCACTCCCTCCCTCTCACCCTCCCCAGCTCGCTCCCTCCCTCTCCCGCTCCCCAGCTTGCTCGCTCCTTCCCCCTCCCCCTCCCCAGCTCGCTCCTTCCCCCTCCCCCTCCCCCTCCCCAGCTCGCTCCCTCCCTCTCCCCCTCCCCAGCTCGCTCCCTTCCTCTCCCCAGCTCGCTCCCTCCCTCTCCCCCTCTCCAGCTCGCTCGCTCCCTCCCTCTCTCCCTCACCCCCCTCCCCAGTTCGCTCGCTCCCTCCCTCCCCCTCGCCCTCCCCAGCTCGCTCGCTCCCTCCCTCCCCCCCCAGCTCGCTCGCTCCCTCCCCCACCCCCCCCAGCTCGCTCGCTCCCTCCCTCCCTCCCTCCACCCCTCCCCAGCTCGCCCTCTCCCTCCTCAGCTCGCTCGCCCCCTCCCTCTCCCTCCCTCCCTCCCCAGCTCGCTCGCCCCCTCCCTCTCCCTCCCTCACTTGCTCTCTCCTTCTACCCAGCTCCCTCCCTTCCTCTCCCCCTCCCCAGCTCGCGCGCTCCCTCCCCCTCCCCAGCCCAGCTCTCTCTCCCCGGGGCTGCGGGAGGCTTGGGCCCCCTCGGGGAGAGCTCGGGGCCCACAGCCCACTCAAGGCTCAGCGTTATGGGAGGTTCCGCGGATGCGTTCGGCTGCTCGTGCGTCGGGGTTGCTACCGGATGGATCGGAGGCAACGTGGTGTTGGACGCATGAGCAGAAATGGGTTAGTAGGAATTGCATTGGGGACGGGGGTGGGGGCAGAGTCAGTGATATTTGTCCTAACTCTCACTTCGGCGCAGAAGGGAGACTTGGTACAAATAATTGCTGCATTAAAAAAAAAAGGAGATTCCGTCCAATCCTGCCCACACCAACAATAACTCTGAATTAAGGAAACAGATATCCTGGAAAAGCCTTTCATTTATTACTTACGTTGTGTCTCAACCGAAGCACCAGCCACATCCACCTGAATGAGGGGAAATTGGGGAACAGTAAGTTGTGTGTAGACACATGCATGTATAGTGTACAGAAGCACTCTTTCACACGCATCCCTCCACAAAATAAGACTAAACTTTGGAATCATACTTTATAACCTGTGGCTGCTTGAAGCCATAGTAACAGTACATATTAGCTAGAACTGTCACTTTGTACCATCACATATTGCTTTCAATCCACAGAAACAAGTACTGACAACCAGACGCATAGTCAAAGTTTTAAAATATTGTGCATGGTCTGCAAGTTTTGACACCAAATTGGATGCAGAGACCAGTGATGCAGATTAGTCTTAACACTTATGTTTAGGTAAAAGAAACAACAGTATAGTAATGTGCTTGAGGTAACAGAGCTGAAAGAATATGGGGATTTTGATGGATCGGTCACTAAAACAGTCACTTCGGTGCTCATGGGCAGGCCAAAAGGACAGAGGGGATGCACAGCTAAGGGTGTAATTTAGAAATCAAATTAATTTTTGAAGTTGTATCTGCCCTTGGTGAGATTGCATGTGGAGTACTGTGCTCCATTTTTGTCTCCATATTACAGGCAGAGAATTATTCAAGAGTCCCAAGGAGGACTGCAAGACTGACTCCTGAACTTAAGGCGGCCGGGTTATGAGGAAAGATTGTTTAGAATGGAACATCACTTTCTTCAAAAGAGAGATAATTGGGATGAGTATTTGATCAAAGATCTTTAAAGTGTTTTGTGGTATAGAGGAACTAGATCCAGGAAGTTTCTATTGAACATAGAATTGAAAAACAAGGGGCATACTCTTACTGCACAAGATAAAAGCTCACGAGGTTGGGGGTAATATATTAGCATGGATAGAAGATTGGCTAACGAACTGAAAACAGAGTCGGGATAAATGGTCATTTTCCGGTTGGCAACCAGTAACTAGTGGGGTGCCGCAAGGATCAGTGCTGGGCCTCAACTATTTACAATCTATATTAATGACTTGGATGAAGGGACCGAGCGTAAAGTAGTCAAGTTTGCTGATGACACAAAGATGGGTGGGAAAGCAAATTGTGAGGAGGACACAAAAAATCTGCAAAGGGATATACACAGGTTAAGTGAGTAGGCAAAAATTTGGCAGATGGAGTATAATGTGGGAAACTGTGAGGTTATCCACTTCAGCAGAAAAAAATAGAAAAGCTAATTATAATTCAAATGGAGAAAAAATGCAAATTGGGGATCCTTGTGCATGAAACACAAAAAGTTAGTATACATGTACAGCAAGTAATCAGGAAGGCAAATGGAATGTTGGCCTTTATTGCAAGGGGGATAGAGTATAAAAGCAGATAAGTCCTACTACAACTGTACAAGGTATTGGTGAGGCCTTGAGTACTGCAGTACTGCAGTACGACAAGAAGCTTGCAGGGAACATTAAGACGGATTGCAAAAGTTTCTATAGATATGTAAAGAGAAAAAGGTTAGTAAAGACAAACGTAGGTCCCCTGCAGTCAGAATCAGGGGAAGTCATAACGGGGAACAAAGAAATGGCGGACCAATTGAACAAATACTTTGGTTCGGTATTCACTGAGGAGGACACAAACAACCTTCCGGATATAAAAGGGGTCGGAGGGTCTAGTAAGGAGGAGGAACTGAGGGAAATCCTTATTAGTCGGGAAATTGTGTTGCGGAAATTGATGGGATTGAAGGCCGATAAATCCGCAGGGCCTGATGGACTGCATCCCAGAGTACTTAAGGAGGTGGCCTTGGAAATAGTGGATGCATTGACAGTCATTTTCCAACATTCCATTGACTCTGGATCAGTTCCTATGGAGTGGAGGGTAGCCAATGTAACCCCACTTTTTAAAAAAGGAGGGAGAGAGAAAGCAGGGAATTATAGACCGGTCAGCCTGACATCGGTAGTGGGTAAAATGATGGAATCAATTATTAAGGATGTCATAGCAGTGCATTTGGAAAGAGGTAATATAATAGGTCCTAGTCAGCATGGATTTGTGAAAGGGAAATCATGCTTGACAAATCTTCTGGAATTTTTTGAGGATGTTTCCAGTAGAGTGGACAAGGGAGAACCAGTTGATGTGGTATATTTGGACTTTCAGAAGGCTTTCGACAAGGTCCCACACATGAGATTAATGTGCAAAGTTAAAGCACATGGGATTGGGGGTAGTGTGCTGACATGGATTGAGAACTGGTTGTCAGACAGGAAGCAAAGAGTAGGAGTAAATGGGGACTTTTCAGAATGGCAGGCAGTGACTAGTGGGGTACCGCAAGGTTCTGTGCTGGGGCCCCAGCTGTTTACACTGTACATTAATGATTTAGACGAGGGGATTAAATGTAGTATCTCCAAATTTGCGGATGACACTAAGTTGGGTGGCAGTGTGAGCTGCGAGGAGGATGCTATGAGGCTGCAGAGCGACTTGGATAGGTTAGGTGAGTGGGCAAATGCATGGCAGATGAAGTATAATGTGGATAAATGTGAGGTTATCCACTTTGGTGGTAAAAACAGAGAGACAGACTATTATCTGAATGGTGACAGATTAGGAAAAGGGGAGGTGCAAAGAGACCTGGGTGTCATGGTACATCAGTCATTGAAGGTTGGCATGCAGGAACAGCAGGCGGTTAATAAAGCAAATGGCATGTTGGCCTTCATAGCGAGGGGATTTGAGTACAGGGGCAGGGAGGTGTTGCTACAATTGTACAGGGCCTTGGTGAGGCCACACCTGGAGTATTGTGTACAGTTTTGGTCTCCTAACCTGAGGAAGGACATTCTTGCTATTGAGTGAGTGCAGCGAAGGTTTACCAGACTGAATCCCGGGATGGCGGGACTGACCTATCAAGAAAGACTGGATCAACTGGGCTTGTATTCACTGGAGTTCAGAAGAATGAGAGGGGACCTCATAGAAACGTTTAAAATTCTGACGGGGTTAGACAGGTTAGATGCAGGAAGAATGTTCCCAATGTTGGGGAAGTCCAGAACCAGGGGACACAGTCTAAGGGTAAGGGGGAAGCCATTTAGGACTGAGATGAGGAGGAATTTCTTCACCCAGAGAGTGGTGAACCTGTGGAATTCTCTACCACAGAAAGTTGTTGAGGCCAATTCACTAAATATATTCAAAAAGGAGTTAGATGAAGTCCTTACTACTAGGGGAATCAAGGGGTATGGTGAGAAAGCAGGAATGGGGTACTGAAGTTGCATGTTCAGCCATGAACTCATTGAATGGCGGTGCAGGCTGGAGGGGCCGAATGGCCTACTCCTGCACCTATTTTCTATGTTTCTATGCATACAGTTTTGGTCTCTGTATTTAAGGATACACTTGCATTGGAGGCTGTTCAGAGAAGGTTCACTTGGTTGATTCCAGAAATGAGAGGGTTGGAAAAATTGGAAAACTGCAAATGTAACGCCCCTGTTTAAAAAAGGCAGACAAAAAGCAGGAAACTATAGACTAGTTAGCCTAACATCGGTGGTTGAGAAAATGTTGGAGTCCATTATTAAAGAAGCAGTAGCAGGACATTTGGAAAAGCATAATTCAGGCAGAGTCAGCATAGATTTATGAAAGGGAAGTCACGTTTGACAAATTTGCTGGAATTCTTTGAGGATGTAACGAACAAGGTGGATAAAAGGGAACCAGTGGATGTGGTATATTTGGACTTCCAGAAGGCATTTGACAAGGTGCCACATAAAAGGTTACTGCACAAGATGCAAGTTCACAGGGTTGGGGGTAATATATTGGCATGGATAGAGGATTGGCTAACTAACAGAAAACAGAGAGTCGGGATAAATGGTTACTTCTTGGGTTGGCAATCAGTAACTAGTGGAGTGCTGCAGGGATCAGTGCTGGGACCCAACTATTTACAATCTATATTAACGGCTTAGAAGAAGGGACTGAGTGTAACGTAGCCAAGTTTGTTGACGATACAATACAAAGATGGGAGGAAAAGCAATATGTGAGAAGGATACAAAAAATCTGCAAAAGAACAGACAGGCTAAGTGAGCGGGCAAAAATTTGGCAGATGGAGTATAATGTTGGAAAGTGTGAGGTCATGCACTTTGGCAGAAAAAAAATCAAAGAGCAAGTTATTATTTAAATGGAGAAAGATTGCAAAGTACTGGAGTACAGCGGAACCTGGGGTACTTGTGCATGAAACACAAAAGGATAGTATACAGGTACAGCAAGTGATCAGGAAGGCCAATGGAATCTTGGCCTTTATTGCAAAGGGGATCGAGTAGAAAAGCAGGGAAGTCTTGCTACAGCGATACAGGGTATTGGTGAGGCCACACCCGGAATACGGCGTGCAGTTTTGCTTTCCATATTTACGAAAGGATATACTTGCTTTGGAGGCAGTTCAGAGAAGGTTCACTAGGTTGATTCCGGAGATGAGGGGGTTAACTTATGAGGAAAGGTTGAGGAGGTTGGGCCTCTACTCATTGGAATTCAGAAGAATGACAGGCGATCTTATCAAAACGTATAAGATTATGAGGGGGCTTGACAAGGTGGATGCAGAGAGGTGTTTCCACTAATGGGAGAGACTAGAACTAGAGGGCATAATGTTAGAATAAGGGGCTGCCCATTTAAAACGGAGATGAGGAGAAATCTCTTCTCTCAAAGGGTTGTAAATGTGTGAAATTTGTTGCCTCAGAGAGCTGTGGAAGCTGGGAGATTGAATAAATTTAAGGCAGAAATAGACAGTTCTTAAACGATAAGGGGTTATGGGGAGCGGGCGGGGAAGTGGACCAGAATCCATGATCGGATCAGCCATGATCTTATTAAATGGCAGAGCAGGCTTGAGGGGCCGTATGGCCTACTCCTGTTCCTATTTCCTATGTTCTTATTATGGTCAGTTTATATTTGTTGGTTGCCTGCCTCGGACTAATGCCTACTGGAAGCTGTGCAGCCTGTGACTTCAGGAGCTGCTAGCTTGATCAGACAGCGTTTCTGCTGGGTTTTCAAACTGTTGACACTTTGTACCTTGTGCTCAGCACCTACCTTATTTGGCTTCCGCTTGTGTTCCTGAAAGAACGAAGACTCCCACTTCTTCAGCAGAACTTTTAACTCATTGTATCGGTCCATTTCTCAACAGCTCTCTGCACCGGTTTCTCTCTTAATCTTTCAATCGTTTAATATGTCTCTACAGGAAAGGAGAAAAAAGGCATCAAAATTTTATGCAAGAATTTTGGGAAGTTCAGATGTGGGAAATTGCAAATTTCTCATAAGATTTTTTTGTGTATACAACTTGCAGTCATCTAGCTGCCCCAATGAATGAGTGAGCAGTGTGCTGCTAATCCATATACACAAGGCTTTGCGGAGTTAGGTGGTCTCAGCTAGGGTAACAGTACTGGCTCTAAACTTCGACTCAGCAACCTTATATGGTGGGGGAGGGGGTGGAGAGATGATTAAAAGATAGCCAGAATTCCTGCTCGCTGTCTTATGTTGGAAACTGCATGTTCCCAACCCATTCCAAGTATCTGATATGTTACTTGATCACCTATGAATAACCTATTTAACCCCTTGTTCTCCGTTCCACCATCACCCCCCCACCCCCCCCAATTCTCCTCTTCCCCTCCCCATCGGACCCTCAGTTCCCATCAGGTTCCCTCAAAAAGGCTTTGTTTTGTTTTTATTTAAAGAATAAATTAAATTCCAATGGGTGTCACCAATCAGATGTGCCTATGATTGCCCCATAGCTGAAAAGCTTGCCAATAATCAGTCTAATAGATGAAGACTAACCACTGTGCAAAGTACCAGCAAACTGCAGGTGTCTGACAATCCCTACCCCGGCTTGAGTCAGTGACTTTAGAAGAGAAAAAATTGAAGAGTTAGGGAAAAAAATTGGGTTAGGAATGACTCCTAGCTGACAATCAGGGGAAGGGCAGGGGTTTTGAAGAGAAGAAAATAGCAGGACATACAAATTAACTAAAACAGTAAAACTACTTTGGTGGTGATTCCCACTTTCTCAGTGCCACCGAAATTGGTAAAATAATCACGGGCAACGAACAGGATAAACAATAGACCCCTTTTGCAGAAATATTTTATTCGCAAAATTCTAAAGTTAAAATAAAAAGAATTTCTATATATGCTTTGGTTTAGGTTACCAATGTTAATTTGGCTTCCTTGCCTCCAGTATTTCTGCCCTCGGCCGCCTTCTCCTGACGTTTAGTTATGATTTCACAGATGTTGGTTGCCCTCTGGTACCTCACACACTGGAGTCATTCTTCAGGGGACAGTGAGCCTTGGAGAGAGTGCGAAGAAGATTTACCACAATGGTACCAGAGATGAGGGATTTCAGTTACTTGGAGAGATTTGAGGAGCAAAGAGGATTGGCTAACTAACAGAAAACAGAGAGTCGGGATAAATGGTTCATTTTCGGGTTGGCAACCAGTAACTAGTGGGGTGCCGCAGGGATCAGTGCTGGAACCCCAACTATTTACAATCTATATTAATGACTTGGAAGAAAGAACCGAGTGTAACATAGCCAAGTTTGCTGATGATACAAAGATGGGAGGAAAAGCAATGTGTGAGGACACACAAACTCTGCAAAAGGACAGACTAAGTGAGTGGGCAAAAATTTGGCAGATGGAGCGTAATGTTGGAAAGTAAGAGGTCATGCACTTTGGCAGAAAAAAAATCAAAGAGCAAGTTATTATTTACATGGAGAAAAATTGTAAAGTGCTGCAGTACTGCAGGACCTGGGGGTGCATGAAACACAAAAGGTTAGTATGCAGGTACAGCAAATGGTTAGGAAGACCAATAGAATCTTGGCCTTTATTGCAAAGGGGATGGAGTATAAAAGCAGGGAAGTCTTGCTATAGTTATACAGGGTATTGGTGAAGCCACATCTGGAATACTTCGTGCAGTTTTGGTTTCCATAGTTACAAAAGATATACTTGCTTTGGAGGCAGTTCAGAGAAGGTTCACTCGGTTGATTCCGGAGATGAGGGGCTTGACTTATGAGGAAAGGTTGGGCCTCTACTCATTGGAATTCAGAAGAATGACAGGTGATCTTATTGAAACGTATAAGATTGAGGGGGCTTGACAAGGTGGATTCAGAGGTGGTTTTCACTGATAGGGGAGACTAGAACTAGGGGGCATAATCTTAGAATAAGGGGTCGCCCATTTAAAACTGAGATGAGGAAGAATTTCTTCTCTCAAAGGGTTGTAAATCTGTGGAATTCGCTGCCTCAGAGAGCTGTGGAAGCTGGGACATTGAATAAATTTAAGAAATAGACAGTTTCTTAACCGATAAGGGATTAAGGGTTATGGGGAGGGGGCAGGGAAGTGGACCCGAGTCCATGATCGGATCAGCCATGATCGTATTAAATGGCGGAGCAGGCTCAAGGGGCCGTATTGCCTACTCCTGGCTCCTATTTCTTATGTTAAGGGGAGATTTAATATGAAGAAGGGCTGTTGATAGAGTGGAGATAGAGAACTGGCAGAAGGGTCGGTAAGATTTAAGATAATTGGCAAGAGAACTGGGGAACGGGGAGACGAGGAGAATGTTACTTATGCTGTGAGTTGGTATGATCCGGAGTGCACTGCCTGAAAGGGTGGTGGAAGCAGATTCAATAATAACTTTCAAAAGGGAATTGGATAAATACTTGGGAGGGAAAATTTGCAGGATTATGGGGTAAGAGCAGGGGAGTGGGACTAATTGAATAATTCTTTCAACAAACCAGCACAGGCATTGTGGGCCAACTGGTCTCCCACTGTACTGCATGATTCCATGCATAACTTATAGCAAGGCCATTTGATAGTTGAAACCCTGGCTGATTGTGCCCCTGCCCGGGGCACCAAAACCAATTGAGATTGGCCAAGTTAGCTGAGACCAGAGGGATAACCTGGACCTTATTATCTGGCTTAGTGCCATACCACATGATGTAATTACCCAATCATCATCATAGGCAGTCCCTCGGAGTCGCGGAAGACTTGCTTCCATTCCTGAAGTGAGTTCTTTGGTGGCTGAACAGTCCAATACAAGAGCCACAGACTCGGTCACAGGTGGGACAGGTGGTCGTTGAGGGAAGGGGTGGATGGGACTGGTTTGCCGCACGCTCTTTCCGCTGCCTGCACTCGGCGTTGGAGACTCGAGGTGCTCAGCGCCCTCTCGGATGCAAAATGAATTTATCATATTGGACACATTAATATAATAACATAAGAATCTGGGGCAGGATTAGGCCATTTTGCCCCTCGAGCCTGCTCCGCCATTTAATAAGATCATGGCTGATCTGATCTTGGGCTCAGCTACACTTCCCTGCCCGCTCCCCATAACCTTTCACTCGATTAAAAACAAGGGCATACAAAGTGGTCAAAACTACTGGGAGGACAGAAGATTGGGAAGTTTTAAAAAGCCAGCAAAGAATGACTAAAAAAATGATTGAGGGAAGATAGACTACGAAAGTAAACTAGCACAAAATATAACAGATAACAAGAGTTTCTATAGGTATATAAAAAGAAAAAAAAAAAAGTGGCTAAAGTAAATGTTGGTCCCTCAGAGGACGAGACCAGGGAATTAGTAATGGGGAAGATGGAGATGGCAGAAACTCTAAACAAGTATTTTGTATCAGTTTTTACGGTAGAGGACACGAACAATATTCCAACAGGGGAGAGTCAAGGGGCTATGGGGGGAGGAACTTAACACAATCACAATCACTAAGGAGGCGGTGCTCAGTAAGATAATGGGACTAAAGGCAGATAAATCCCCTAGACCTGATGGCTTGCATCCTAAGGTCTTAAGAGAAGTAACGGCAGGGATTGTGGATGCATTGGTTGTAATTTACCAAAATTCCCTGGATTCTGGGGAGGTCCCAGCAGATTGGAAAACTGCAAATGTAACACCCCTATTTAAAAAAGGAGGCAGACAAAAAGCAGGAAACTATAAATCAATTAGCCTAACATCTGTGATTGGGAAAATGTTGGAATCCATTATTAAAAAAGCAGCAACAGGACATTTGGAAAAGTCATTTGGTCAGGCAAAGTCAGAATGGATTTATGAAAGGAAAGTAATGTTTGACAAATTTGCTGGAATTCTTTGAGGATGTAACGAACAAGGTGGATAAAGGGGAACCAGTGGGTTTGGTGTATTTGGACTTCCAGAAGGCATTTGACAAGGTGCCACATAAAAGGTTACTGCACAAGATAAAAGTTCACGGGGTTGGGGGTAATATATTAGCATGGATAGAAGATTGGCTGACAAACAGAAAACAGACAGACAGTCGGGATAAATGGTTCATTCTCAGGTTAGCAATCAGTAACTAGTGGGGTGCCGCAGAGATCAGTGCTGGGACCCCAACTATTTACAATCTATATTAATGACTTGGAAGAGGGGACTGAGTGTAACCTAGCCAAGTTTGCTGAGGAGATACAAAGATGGGAGGAAGGGTAATGTGTGAGGAGGACATAAAGAGGCTGCAGGAGGACATAGACAGGCTAAGTGAGTGGGCAAGAATTTGGCAGATGGAGTATAATGTTGGAAAATGTGAGGTCATGCACTTTGACAGAAAAAAAATCAAAGAGCAAGTTATTATTTAAATGGAGAAAGATTGCAAAGTGCTGCAGTACAGCAGAACCTGGGGGGTACTTGTGCATGAAACACAAAAGGATAGTATGCTGGTACAGCAAGTGACAAGGAAGGCCAATGAAATCTTGAACTTTATTGCAAAGGGGATGGAGTATAAAAACAGGGGAGTCTTGTTGCAGCTGTGGGGCCATGCCTGGAGTACTACGTTTTGGTTTCCATATTTGCGAAAGGATGTACTTGCTGTGGAGGCAGTTCAGAGAAGGTTCACTAGGTTGATTCCGGGGATGAGGGGGTTGACTTATGTGGAGAGGTTGTGTGGATTGGGCCTCTGCTCATTGGAGTTCGGAAGAATGAGAGGTGATCTTATGGAAGGGTGTGGGATTATAAGGGGGCTTGGCGGGGTGGATGCGGGCAGGGTGTTTCCGCTGGTGGGGGGGGACTAGAACTGGGGGGCATGATCTTGGAGTGGGGGGGGGCTGCCTGTTTGGAGCTGAGATGAGGGGAAATTTCTTCTCTGGGGGTTGTGAATCTGTGGAGTTCGCTGCCTCAGAGAGTTGTGGAGGCTGGGACATTGAATAAATTTTAAAAAAAAAGGGAAGGTGGCTCAACCGTGGCTATCAAGGGAAATCAGGGATAGTATTAAAGCCAAGGAAGTGGCATACAAATTGGCCAGAAATAGCAGCGAACCCGGGGACTGGGAAAAATTTAGAACTCAGCAGAGAAGGACAAAGGGTTTGATAGGGCAGGGAAAAGAGAGTACGAGAGGAAGCTTGCATTAAAATGGACTGCAAAAGCTTCTATAGATATGTAAAGAGAAAAAGGTTAGTAAAGACAAACGTAGGTCCCCTGCAGTCAGAATCAGGGGAAGTCATAACGGGGAACAAAGAAATGGCAGACCAATTGAACAAGTACTTTGGTTCGGTATTCACTGAGGAGGACACAAACAACCTTCTAGATATAAAAGGGGTCAGAGGGTCTAGTAAGAAGGAGGAACTGAGGGAAGTCCTTATTAGTCGGGAAATTGTGTTGGAATTGAAGGGCGATAAATCCCCAGGGCCTGATGGTCTGCATCCCAGAGTATTCAAGGAGGTGGCCTTGGAAATAGAGGATGCATTGACAGTCATTTTCCAACATTCCATAGACTCTGGATCAGTTCCTATGGAGTGGAGAGTAGCCAATGTAACCCCACTTTTTAAAAAAGGAGGGAGAGAAAACAGGGAATTATAGACCGGTCAGCCTGATATCAGTAGTGGGTAAAATGATGGAATCAATTATTAAAGATGTCATAGCAGCACATTTGGAAAGAGGTGACATGATAGGTCCAAGTCAGCATGGATTTGTGAAAGGGAAATCATGCTTGACAAATCTTCTGGAATTTTTTGAGGATGTTTCCAGCAGAGTGGACAAGGGAGAACCAGTTGATGTGGTGTATTTGGACTTTCAGAAGGCTTTTGAGAAGGTCCCACACAAAAGAGATTAATGTGCAAAGTTAAAGCACATGGGATTGGGGGTAGTGTGCTGACGTGGATTGAGAACTGGTTGGCAGACAGGAAGCAAAGAGTAGGAGTAAATGGGTACTTTTCAGAATGGCAGGCAGTGACTAGTGGGGTACCGCAAGGTTCTGTGCTGGGGCCCCAGCTGTTTACATTATACATTAATGATTTAGACGAGGGGATTAAATGTAGTATCTCCAAATTTGCGGATGACACTAAGTTGGGTGGCAGTGAGAGCTGCGAGGAGGATGCTATGATGCTGCAGAGTGACTTGGATAGGTTAGGTGGGTGGGCAAATGCATGGCAGATGAAGTATAATGTGGATAAATGAGGTTATCCACTTTGGTTGTAAAAACAGAGACACAATTATCTGAATGGTGACAGATTAGGAAAAGGGGAGGTGCAACGAGACCTGGGTGTCATGGTACATCAGTCATTGAAGGTTGGCATGCAGGTACAGCAGGCGGTTAAGAAAGCAAATGGCATGTTGGCCTTCATAGCAAGGGGATTTGAGTACGGGGCGTGGATGTGTTACTACAGTTGTACAGGGCCTTGGTGAGGCCACACCTGGAGTATTGTGTACAGTTTTGGTCTCCTAACTTGAGGAAGGACATTCTTGCTATTGAGGGAGTTCAGCGAAGGTTCACCAGACTGATTCCTGGGATGGCGGGACTGATCTATCAAGGAAGACTGGATCAACTGGGCTTGTATTTACTGGAGTTCAGAAGAATGAGAGGGGATCTCAGAAACATTTAAAATTCTGATGGGTTTAGACAGGTTGGATGCAGGAAGAACGTTCCCAATGTTGGGGAAGTCCAGAACCAGGGGTCACAGTCTAAGGATAAGGGGTAAGCCATTTAGGACCGAGATGAGGAGAAACTTCTTCACCCAGAGAGTGGTGAACCTGTGGAATTCTCTACCACAGAAAGTTGTTGAGGCCAATTCACTAAATATATTCAAAAAGGAGTTAGATGTAGTCCTTACTACTAGGGGGATCAAGGGGTATGGTGAGAAAGCAGGAATGGGGCACTGAAGTTGCATGTTCAGCCATGAACTCATTGAATGGCGGTGCAGGCTCGAAGGGCCGAATGGCCTACTCCTGCACCTATTTTCTATGTTTCTATAAATTTAAGACAGAAATAGACAGTTTCTTCAAACAATAAGGGGTTATGGGGAGCGGGCAGGGAAGTGGAGCCGAGTCCATGATCAGATCAGCCATGATCTTATTGAATGACGGAGCAGGCTCGAGGAGCCGTATGGCCTACTCCTGCTCCTATTTCTTATGCACTGCCTGCACTTAGGGCGGTCTTGGGCCAGGGACTCGCAGGTGTCAGTGGGGATATTGCACTTTATCAGGGAGGCTTTGAGGGTGTCCTTGTAGCATTTCCGCTGCCCACTTTTGGCTCGTTTGCCGTGAAGGAGCTCAGAGAAGAGCACTTCTTTGGGAGTCTCGTGTCTGGCTTGCGGACTATATGGCCTACCCAGCGTCGCTGATCGAGTGTGGTCAGTGCTTCAATGCTGGAGATGTTAGCCTGAATGAGGACGCTGATGTTGGTGCGTCTGTCCTCCCAGGCGATTTGTAGGATCTTGCGGAGGCATCGCTGGTGATATTTCTCCAGCAACTTGAGGTGTTTACTGTACATGGTCCATGTCTCTGAGCCATAAAAGAGGGCAGGTATTAATACAGCCCTGTAGACCACGAACTTGGTGGCAGTTTTGAGGGCCTGGTCTTCAAACGCTCTTTTCCTCAGGCAGCCGAAGGCTGGACTGGCGCACTGGGTGTTGGATCTCGTCGTCGATGCCTGCACTTGTTGATAGGAGGCACCCGAGATATGGGAAGTGGTCCACGTTGTCCAGGGCCGCGCCGTGGATCTTGATGACTGGGGCGCAGTGCTGTGCGGTGAGGACAAGCTGGTGGAGGACCTTTGTCTTACGGATGTTTAGCATAAGGCCTATGCTTTCGTACACCTCGTAAATACTTCAACTATGTCCTAGAGTGCAGCCTCTGTACGTGCGCAGACGCAGGCATCGTCCGCGTACTGTAGTTCGACGACAGAGGTTGGGATGGCCTTGGACCTGGACTGGAGACGGCACAAGTTGAACAGGTTCCCACTGGTTCTGTAGTTTAGTTCCACTCCAGCGGGGAGCTTGTTGACTGTGAGGTGGAGCATGGCGGCGAGAAAGATTGAGAAGAGGGTTGGGGTGATGACGCAGCCCTTTAAGCCACCAGCCAAGCTAGCTCCAGTCGCAGAAAATACACAAAATGAACTTACCTGGAGCATGATGTACATTTTGCTGTCTTTAACTAGGAGTGTCACTACAATCAGCAAGTGACAAGCAATCACTTGGTTCTGGAAGATGAGAGCATCACGATACTACCATGTGTAAGCAGTATGCTGACAACTCTTCCACATATGCTGTAAAAGAAAGATTTACGTTTATATAGTGCTTTTCACAACCAACAGACATCTCAGTGCTTTGCAGCCAATTAAATACTTTTGGAATGTAGTCACTGTTGGAAAGGTAGGAAACACGGCAGCCAATTTGCACACTGAAGCTCCCACAAACAGCAATGTGATAATGACTAGATAATCTGTTTTTGTTATGTTGGTTGAGGGATAAATATTGCTCAGAACACTGTATCCCAAAAACAGTGGCAGTTCAATCCTCTTAAAGTGGCACTGCTGAAAAGCTGTTCGTCAAAACGTTTTAAAAGCTGTTTTTATAAGCACATAACAAAAGATATTAGCTGTCTTCATGTATCGAGTTAATTGCAAGCGACAATGCCAAAAGGGCCATACTACCCCCTCAAAATAATGCTCACAGGTTTTTTTGAATGAAGACACTGCACCTTTAAAAAGAGACACTGACTGAACACCAGGGTTGAGAACATTACAATTCATTTTGACATTTTTTAAACATCGCTTTACACCGTATGGCAAACATTGGCTTTAAAATAAAAGCTGAACTTATTTTTTTAAACTTGCTTGTGTGTATCAAGAGACGCAGGATTGGATTGTTTTTTTTTAAAACCATTATCCTTTCGTCCCAATTCCCCCTCCGCCCAATTCTGTGAGGCGCCGGGCTGCTGTAATGCGGTGTGACGGGGCGGAGGAACTTACCGGAGGCCGGTGCTGAGCGACGGCGGGCCCGGCCGAAGCTTCCCGAACAAAACTCCCGCCTTCGGGGGGGGGGGGTCACCTGACCCGGCCTGCGCGCGCAGCCGCCTACGCTCATTAACGGGCCAGCGACGCTCTGGGAGAACAGGATGGTCATCTGCAGGGCCTGTTTTTGTAAGTCCCGGCGTCTTTGTATGGGGAGTGGAAAGAGCTGTGAGCCCCCCCCCCCCCCACACAAAGCAGCTCACAGGTTCAAGCGGGTGGCGAGGAGGGAGAGGTTGGTTGGTAGGTAATGGTGGGGGAAGGAAGATTTGCATCTGTGTAGCGCCTTTCACGACCACCGGATGTCCCAAAGCGCTTTTTTTTTCACTGTTGTCAATGTAGGAAAGGCAGCAGCCAATTTGTGCACAGCACGCTCCCACCCACAAACAGTAACGTGATAATGACCGGATAATCTTTTTTTTAAAACTGATGTTGATTGAGGGATAAATATTGGCCAGGACACCAGGGGTAACTCCCCTGCTCCTCTTCAAAATAGTGCCATGGGATCTTTTACGTCTCATCCGAAAGACAGCGCCTCTGACAGAGCAGCGCTCCCTCAGCCGTGCACTGGCGTGTCAGCTTAGATTTTTGTGCTCAAGTCTCTGGATCTCTGGAGCGGGAATTGAACCCACAACCTTCTGACAGCAGCAAGGCAGTAGAGGGGTCGAGGGTGGTGCTGGAGCGGTAGAGTTGGAGGTCATTGGCATAAGCGTGTTAACTAACCCCATGCCTTTGGCTGATGTCAGCAAGGGTCAGCCTCCAG
Source organism: Pristiophorus japonicus (assembly GCF_044704955.1). Taxonomy (NCBI): domain Eukaryota; kingdom Metazoa; phylum Chordata; class Chondrichthyes; family Pristiophoridae; genus Pristiophorus; species Pristiophorus japonicus. The sequence goes on along the minus strand of NC_091981.1, from coordinate 290,962,404 downwards.
ATGAAACATAGAAAATAGGTGCAGGAGTCGGCCATTTGGCCCTTCGAGTCTGCACCAACATTCAATAAGATTATGGCTGATCAGTCACCTCAGTACCTCTTTCCTGCTTTCTCTCCATACCCCTTGATCCCTTTAGCCGTAAGTGCCATATCTAACTCCCTTTTGAATATATCCAATGAACTGGCATCATCAGCTCTCTGTGGCAGGGAATTCCACAGGTTAACAACTCTCTGAGTGAAGAAGTTTCTCCTCATCTCAGTCGTAAATGGCCTACCCCTTATCCTAAGTCTGTGTCCCCTGGTTCTGGACTTCCCCAACATCGGGAACATTCTTCCAGCATCTAACTGTCCAGTCCTGTCAGAATTTAAAATGATTCTATGAGATCCACTCTCATCCTTCTAACCTCCAGTGAATACAGGCCCAGTCGATCCAGTCTCTCCTTATATGTCAGTCCTGCCATCCCGGCAATCAGTCTGGTGAACCTTCGCTGCGCTCCCTCAATAGTAAGAATGTCCTTCCTCAGATTAGGAGACCAAAACTGAACACAATATTTCAGGTGGGGCCTCACCAAGGCCCTGTACAACTGCAGTAAGACCTCCCTGCTCCTATACTCAAATCCCCTTGCTATGAAGGCCAACATACAATTTGTCTTCTTCACCGCCTGCTGTACCGGCATGCCAACTTTTAATGACTAATGTACCATGACACCCATGTCTCGGTGCACCTCCCCTTTTCCTAATCTGCCATTCAGATAATATTCTGCCTTCACGTTTTTGCCACCAAAGTGGATAACCTCACATTTATCCACATTATACTGCATCTGCCATACATTTGCCCACTCAGCTAACCTGTCCAAGTCACCCTGCAGCCTCTTAGCGTCCTCCTCACAGCTCACACCGCCACCCAGCTTAGAGTCATCCGCAAACTTGGAGATATTACACTCAATTCCTTCATCTAAATCATTAATGTATGTTGTAAATAGCTGGGGTCCCAGCACTGAGCCCTGCAGCACCCCACTAGTCACTGCCTGCCATTCTGAAAAGGACCCGTTTATCCCAACTCTGCTTCCTGTCTGCCAACCAGTTCTCTATCCACGTCAGTACATTACCCCCAATACCATGTGCTTTAATTTTGCACATCAATCCCTTGTGTGGGACCTTGTCAAAAGCCTTTTGAAAGTCCAAATACACCACATCCACTGGTTCTCCCTTGTCCACTCTACTAGTTACATCCTTAAAAAATTCTAGAAGATTTGACAAGCATGATTTCCCTTTCATAAATCCAGGCTGACTTGGACCGATCTTGTCACTGCTTTCCAAATATGTTTCTATTTAATCTTTAATAATTGGTTCTAACATTTTCCCCACTACTGATGTCAGGCTAACCGGCCTATAATTACCCGTTTTCTCTCCCTCCTTTTTTAAAAAGTGGTGTTACATTAGCTACCCTCCAGTCCATAGGAACTGATCCAGAGTCGATAGACTGTTGTAAAATGATCACCAATGCATCCACTATTTATAGGGCCACTTCCTTAAGTACTCTCTGATGCAGACTATCAGGCCCCGGGGATTTATCGGCCTTCAATCCCATCAATTTCCCTTACACAATTTCACGCCAAATAAGAATTTCCTTCAGTTCCTCCTTCTCACTAGACCCTCGGTCCCCTAGTATTTCCAGAAGGTTATTTCTGTCTTTCTTCATGAAGACAGAACCAAAATATTTGTTCAATTAGTCTGCCATTTCTTTGTTCCCCATTATAAATTCACCTGAATCCGACTGCAAGGGATCTACGTTTGTCTTTACTAATCTTTTTTTTTCACATATCTATAAAAGCTTTTGCAGTCAGTTTTTATGTTCCCAGGAAGTTTCCTCTCATACTCTATTTTCCCCCTCCTAATTAGACCCTTTGTCCTCCTCTGCTGAATTCTAAATTTCTCCCAGTCCTCAGGTTTGCTGCTTTTTATGGACAATTTATATTCCTCTTCCTTGGATCTAACACTATCCTTAATTTCTCTTGTTAGCCACGGTTGAGCCACCTTCCCCGTTTTATTTTTAATCCAGACAGGGCTGTACAATTGTTAAAGTTCATCCATGTGATTTTTAAATGTTTGCCATTGCCTATCCATCATCAACCCTTTAAGTATCATTCGCCAGTCTATTCTAGCCAATTCACGTCTCATACCATTGAAGTTACCGTTCCTTAAATTCAGTACCCTAGTTTCTGAATTAACTGTGTCACTCTCCATCTTAATAAAGAATTCTACCATATTATGGTCACTCTTCCCCAAGGGGCCTCACACAACAAGATTGCTAATTAGTCCTTTCTCATTACACATCATCCAGTCTAGGATGGCCAGCCGTCTAGTTGGTTCCTCGACATACTGGTCTTGAAAACCATCCCAAATACACTCCAGGAAATCCTCCTCCACCGCATTGCTACCAGTTTGGTTAGCCCAATCTATATGTAGATTAAGGTCGCCCATGATAACTGCTGTACCTTTATTGCACGCATCCCTAATTTCTTGTTTGATGCTGTCCCCAACCTCTACTACTGTTTGGTGGTCTGTACCCAACTCCCACCAGCGTTTTCTGCCCTTTGGTATTCCGTAGCTCCACCCATACCGATTCCACATCATCCAAGCTAATGTCCTTCCTTACTATTGCGTTAATTTTCTCTTTAACCAGCAACGCAACCCCACTTCCTTTTCCTTTCTGTCTATCCTTCCTGAATGTTGAATATCCCTGGATGTTGAGTTCCCAGCCTTGGTCACCCTGGAGCCATGTCTCTGTGATGCCAATTATATCATATTCGTTAATTGCTGCCTGCGCAGTTAATTCGTCCACCTTATTACGAATACTTCTCGCATTGTGGCACAGAGCCTTCAGGCTTGTCTTTTTAACACACCTGGCCCCTTTAGAATTTTGATGTCATGTGGCCCTTTTTGTTTTTTGCCTTGGGTTTCTCTGCCCTCCACTTTTACTTTTCTTCTTTATATCTTTTGCTTCTGCCCCCATTCTACTTCCCTCTGTTTCCCTGCATAGGTTCCCATCCCCCTGCCATATTAGTTTAACTCCTCCCCAACAGCACTAGGAGACACTCCCCCGAGGACATTGGTTCTGGTCCTGTCCAGGTGCAGACCGTCCGGTTTGTTCTGGTCCCACCTCCCTCAGAACCGGTTCCAATGTCCCAGGAATTTAAATACCTCCCTTCTGCACCACTCCTCAAGCCACGTATTCATCTGAGCTATCCTGCTACTCCTACTCTGATTAGCACGTGGCACTGGTAACAATCCTGAAATTACTACCTTTGAGGTCCTGCTTTTTAGTTAGCTTCTAGCTCACTAAATTCGTGTTGTGGGACCTCATCCCATTTTCTTAGCTATATCGTTGGTACCTTTATGCACCACGACAACTGGCTGTTCACCCTCCCCCTTCAAAAAGGAGCTAGATGCAGTCCTTACTACTAGGGGGATCAAGGGGTATGGCGAGAAAGCAGGAATGGGGTACTAAAGTTGCATGTTCAGCCATGAACTCATTGAATGGCGGTGCAGGCTCGAAGGGCCAAATGGCCTACTCCTGCACCTATTTTCTATGATTCTATGTTACTAAAACGTCCTGCAGCTGCTCCGAGACATCCTTGACCCTTGCATCAAGGAGGCAACATACCATCCTGGAGTCTCGATTGCGGCCGCAGAAACGCCTGTCTATTCCCCTTATATTAGAATCCCCTCCCACTACAGCTCTCCCACTCTTTTTCTTGCCCTCCTGTGCAGCAGAGCCACCCACGGTGCCATGAATTTGGCTGCTGCTGCTCTCCCCTGATGAGTCATTCCCCTCAACAGTACCCAAAGCGATGTATCTGTTTTGCAGGGTGATGACCGCAGGGAACCCCTGCACTACCTTCCTTCCGCTGCTCTTCCTGTTGGTCACCCATCCCCTATCTGGCCGTGTACCCTTTACTTGCGGTGTGGCCAACTCACTAAACATGCTATTCACGACATCCTCAGCATCGCGGATGCTCCAGAGTAAATCCACTCGCAGATCCAGTGCCGCAACGTGGTCTGTCAGGAGCTGCAGCCGGATACAATTCCTGCACATGTAGTCGTCAGGGACACTGGAAGCGCCCTTGAGTTCCCACATAGCACAGGAGGAGCATGACATGTGTCTGAGCTCACCTGCCATGACTTATCCCCTAGATTAACTTTATTTGGCAACAACAATGATAAAGATTACCTACCGATAAAGGAAAAGAAAAAGAAAAACTACTCGGCAATCACCAGCCAATCACTTACCCACTTGGCTGTGACGTCACCCTTTGATTTCTTTCTACTTTTTTGCTTTCTCTCCCTGCTGCAGCTGCACCGGCTGGCCTTTTGTAAGCCTCCCGACGCTGCCTCTCCGACTCCCCGCTGGCTGCTCGACGCCTGTTAGGCTTTTTGTAGGCCTCCCGACGCTGCCGTCCTTCCTCAGATTAGGAGACCAAAACTGTACACAATATTCCAGGTGAGGCCTCACCAAGGCCCTGTACAACTGCAGTAAGACCTCCCTGCTCCTATACTCAAATTCCCTATCTATGAAGGCCAACATACCATTTGCCTTCTTCACCGCCTGCTGTACCTGCATGCCAACTTTCAATGACTAATGTACCATGGCACCCAGGTCTTGTTGCACCTCCCTTTTTCCTAATCTGCCGCCATTCAGATAATATTCTGCCTTCACGTTTTTGCCACCAAAGTGGATAACCTTACATTTATCCACATTATACTGCATTTGCCATGCATTTGCCCACTCACCCCTGTCCAAGTCACCCTGCAGCCTCTTATCATCCTCCTCACAGCTCACATCACCACCCAGTTTAGTGTCATCTGCAAACGTGGAGATATTACACTCAATTCCTTCATCTAAATCATTGATGTATATTGTAAATAGCTGGGGTCCCAGCATTGAGCCCTGCGGCACCCCACTAGTCACTGCTTCCCATTCTGAAAAGGACCCGTTTATCCCGACTCTCTGCTTCCTGTCTGCTAACCAGTTCTCTATCTATGTCAGTACATTATCCCCAATACCATGTGCTTTAATTTTGCATACTACTCTCTGGTGTGGGACCTTGTCAAAAGTCTTTTGAAAGTCCAAATACACCACATCCACTGGTTCTCCCTTGTCCACTCGACTAGTTACATCCTGAAAAAATTCCAGATTTGTCAAGCATGATTTCTCTTTCGTAAATCCATGCTGACTTGGACCGATCTTGTCGCTGCTTTCCAAATGCACTGCTATTTCATCTTTAATAATTGATTCCAACATTTTCCCCACTACTGATGTCAGGCTAACTGGTCTATAATTACCCATTTTCTCTCTCCCTTTTTTAAAAAGTGGTGTTACATTAGCTACCCTCCAGTCCATAGGAACTGATCCAGAGTCGATAGACTGTTGGAAAATGATCACCAATGCATCCACTATTTATTCCTTAAGTAATCTCTGATGCAGACTATCAGGCCCCAGGGATTTATCGGCCTTCAATCCCATCAATTTCCCTTACACAATTTCAGAAGGCTTTCAGAAGGCTTTCAACAAGGTCCCACACAAGAGATTAATGTGCAAAGTTAAAGCACATGGGATTGGGGGTAGTGTGCTGACATGGATTGAGAACTGGTTGGCAGACAGGAAGCAAAGAGTAGGAGTAAATGGGGACTTTTCAGAATGGCAGGCAGTGACTAGTGGGGTACCGCAAGGTTCTGTGCTGGGGCCCCAGCTGTTTACATTGTACATTAATGATTTGGACGATGGGATTAAATGTAGTATCTCCAAATTTGCGGATGACACGAAGTTGGGTGGCAGTGTGAGCTGCGAGGAGGATGCTATGAGGCTGCAGAGTGACTTGGATAGGTTAGGTGAGTGGGCAAATGCATGGCAGATGAAGTATAATGTGGATAAATGTGAGGTTATCCACTTTGGTGGTAAAAACAGTGAGACAGACTATTATCTGAATGGTGACAGATTAGGAAAAGGGGAGGTACAACGAGACCTGGGTGTCATGGTACATCAGTCATTGAAGGTTGGCATGCAGGTACAGCAGGCAGTTAAGAAAGCAAATGGCATGTTGGCCTTCATAGCGAGGGGATTTGAGTACAGGGGCAGGGAGGTATTGCTACAGTTGTACAGGACCTTGGTGAGGCCACACCTGGAGTATTGTGTACAGTTTTGGTCTCCTAACTTGAGGAAGGACATTCTTGCTATTAAGGGAGTGCAGCGAAGGTTAACCAGACTGATTCCCGGGATGGCGGGACTGACATATCAAGAAAGACTGGATCAACTGGGCTTGTATTCACTGGAGTTCAGAAGAATGAGAGGGGATCTCATAGAAACGTTTAAAATTCTGACGAGTTTAGACAGGTTAGATTCAGGAAGAATGTTCCCAATGTTGGCGAAGTCCAGAACCAGGGGTCACAGTCTAAGGATAAGGGGTAAGCCATTGCGGACTGAGATGAGGAGAAACTTCTTCACCCAGAGAGTGGTGAACCTGTGGAATTCTCTACCACAGAAAGTTGTTGAGGCCAATTCACTAAATATATTCAAAAAGGAGTTCGATATGGTCCTTACTACTCGGGGGATCAAGGGGTATGGTGAGAAAGCAGGAATGGGGTACTGAGGTTGCATGTTCAGCCATGAACTCATTGAATGGCGGTGCAGGCTAGAAGGGCCGAATGGCCTACTGCACCTATTTTCTATGTTTCTATGTTACGCCTAATAAGGATTTCCTTCAGTTCTTCCTTCTCACTAGACCCTCGGTCCCCTAGTATATCCGGAAGGTTATTTGTATCTTCCTTAGTGAAGACAGAACCGAAGTATTTGTTCAACTGGTCTGCCATTTCTTTGTTCCCCATTGTAAATTCACCTGAATCTGACTGCGTTTGTCTTCACTAATCTTTTTCGCTTCACAAATCTATAGAAGCTTTTGCAGTCAGTTTTTATGTTCCCAGCAAGCTTCCTCTCATACTCTATTTTCCCCCTCCTAATTAAACCCTTTGTCCTCCTCTGCTGAATTCTAAATTTCTCCCAGTCCTCAGGTTTATTGCTTTTTCTGGCCAATTTATATGCCTCTTCCTTGGATTTAGCACTATCCTTAATTTCCCTTGTTAGCCACGGTTGAGCCACCTTCACCGTTTTATTTTTCTCCAGACAAGGATGTACAATTGTTGAAGTTCATCCATGTGATCTTTAAATGTTTGCCATTGCCTATCCACCGTCAACCCTTTAAGTATCATTCGCCAGTCTATTCTAGCCAATTCCTGTCTCATACCATCGAAGTTACCTTTCCTCAAGTTCAGGATCCTAGTCTCTGAATTAACTGTGTCACTCTGCATCCTAATAAAGAATTCTACCATATTATGGTCACTCTTCCCCAAGGGGCCTCGCACAACAAGATTGCTAATTGTCCTTTCTGATTACACATCACCCAGTCTAAGATGGCCAGCCCTCTAGTTGGTTCCTCGACATAATACACTCCCTAATACACCATATCCCTAATACACTCCAGGAAATCCTCCTCCACCGCATTGCTACCAGTTTGGTTAGCCCAATCAATATGTCGATTAAAGTCGCCCATGATAACTGCTGTACCTTTATTGCACGCATCCCTAATTTCTTGTTTGATGCTGTCCCCAACCTCACTACTACTGTTTGGTGGTCTACACACAACTCCCACTAGCGTTTTCTGCCCTTTGACATTCCGCATCTCCAGTCATAGAGGTTCCACATCATCCAAGCTATTGTCCTTCCTTACTATTGCATTAATTTCCTCTTTAACCAGCAACGCTACCCCACCTCTTCCTTTCTGTCTATCCTTCCTGAATGTTGAATACCCTTGGATGTTGAGTTCCCCTTGGTCACCCTGGAGCCATGTCTCCGTAATCCCAATTATATCATATTCGTTAATGGCTGCCTGCGCAGTTAATTCGTCCACCTTATTACGAATACTCCTCGCATTGAGGCACGGAGCCTTCAGGCTTGTCTCTTTAACACACTTTGTCCCTTTAGAATTTTGATTTTTGCCTTGGGTTTCTCTGTCTTCCACTTTTACTTTTCTTCTTTCTATCTTTTGCTTCTGCCCCCATTTTACTTTCCTCTGTCTCCCTGCATAGGTTCCCATCCCCCTGCCATATTAGTTTACCCCTCCCCAACAGCACTAGCAAACACTCCCCGTAGGACATTGGTTCTGGTCCTGCCCAGGTGCAGACCGTCTGGTTTGTACTGGTCCCACCTTCCCCAGAACTGGTTCCAATGTCCCAGGAATTTGAATCCCTCCCTCCTGCACCACTCCTCAAGCCACGTATTCATCTTAGTTATCCTGCAATTCCTACTCTGACCAGTATGTGGCACTGGTAGCAATCCTGAGATTACTACCTTTTGAGGTCCTGCTTTTTAATTTAACTCTTAGCTCCCTAAATTCAGCTTGTCGGACCTCATCCCGTTTGTTATCTATATCGTTGGTACCTATATGCACCACGACAGCTGGCTCCCCCTCCAGAATGAGGAAAAGGAGGTCCAGATTGATGCTTGGGGGAATTCTAGAGGCGATTGTGGGAAGAAAAGCCATGGCAAGAGATTTTCTGGCTGATACTGGATTGATAAGAAACCAAGCACACAGTGGAAAGAGGTGATGGAGGGGCTGAAAGGCTGCAGAGCGAGAAGGGATAATGCAGTTTGTGTCACAATGTCCTGGTTCAAGTCAGGGCTGTGATGGAACACTTACCTGGATGGGTGCAGTCATAACACTAAAGATGATCAATGCCATCCAGATCAAAGCAGTTCATTTCATAGGCAGCCTGCCACTGGACTTGATATCCCCTCCACAACCATTTAATTGTGGTCAGTGTGTACCTACAGGAATTACTGCAGCAACTCACTGAAGCTTACTTCGACAGCACCTTCCAGTCCTGCGACTTCCATCACCAAGGTGAATGAAAGAATCAATAAAATGGGAATGACATCATCTTCAAGTCACACAGCAACCTGACCTGGCAATGTATTGTTCTTTCATTGTCACTGTCACGGGTTAACGTCCTGGCATTCGCTGCCTACCTAACACTTTCTTTGTTTTAACACCATTGTGAAAGGGAGCCACAGTTCAAAAAGTTAGCTCCCTACTTCTCTAAGCAGCTAGAGATGGGCCTTAAAAATATGCAGCCTTCCTCACATCACCTGCAGCCCATAAGCACATTAAAAATATCCAGTGAATGCCGGTGGATGCGCAGGTATTACATAGCCAGTTTGAGTTCAGCATTAATACTTCTAAATGTAAATTATTCATATATGAACTCCAATCAGAGGGTGAGGTACTGGAAGGTGCCTTGGAACTCAACACCTTCAAGAGGTGAAGCAGGACAATTAGTGAGGAATGGAAAAAAATACAGTGGAATGCAGAGAAATACACTTACAGATGTGTCGGAACACAGACCAGAGGGTGCAATCGCTGAATTTCTAAGTATCAGTGCCATAATAAATAGCATTTTAAATTGTACAACATTGGGGTATGGTATACAAGGATAATGAAGTAATGATAAATTTATACAAGGCAATGATTAGGCAAACGTTAGAGTGCTGTGTACAGTTTTAAGCATCTATTATACATAGGACATTAAAGTCTTTGTTCGAGAGAGTGTATATTTAATCCACCGACAAAAGATAAGAGACTCACTTGGCAGCATATGGTACTTTCCAATACGCCAGAATTTAGTGGCAAGGGCATCACAGTTTAAGTCGTAGGTCTCACTATTGTTTACTGGGAAATTGAGCAGATAAAGGGACAGATGTCTGAATGCAGATGCATGAAAGGCAAATAGGATCCTATTTAGCAACATTTAGGCAAGAGTGGGATATCTTAGATTTTGGTTGAGTCATTGTTGAAAACATGGAATGCAATTCTGGACATTCCATTCGAAGATGGATATTAGAGTCATGGAAAGAGTACAGCAAAGATTCATTCAAATGAGAGGCAAGAAAGGCTGCAAGAGGACTTTTTAATAAATTAAACCAATGGAAGCCAAGGACAAAATCTAACAGAGGCTTAAATTATGAAAAAAATTGAGATAATAAATAGTTAAAGACAGTTCCCAATGGTTGGTGAATCAGTAACAAGGGGACATAGATTCAAGAAGTGGGATGTTAGAATTCTCACAAGCTTAGATTGTAACATGGAATGCCTTTGAAGTGGCTACTGAGGCAAAAATGAAAACATAAAAGGGATTCGGATAAGTATTTGAAAATGAAAAAGGGATAGAGGAAATGGAATTAGAGCAGATCGATCCAGTTAAAGAGCTAGCACTAGTAGGCATGATGGGTTAAAAAACCTTCTGTGCTATAACTTGCATGAATCCACAAAAATGTTAATCAGTAAACTTCTGAGTAATAATTGTAGCTGTGGTCAGAGACCAGAAGGATAGAGAATAATATCAGAAGTGAATGTGTAGCAAAAATATAAAGATGCAAGAAACAGAAAGGGAAAGAGAAAAAACCAAAGCAGGGGAGTAGAAACTTACCAAAATAAAGTTTGGTTAAAGTAACTTTCCATAATTTTCCTTAGTAAACTGCATCCTTACTGATATTGTACTCTTCTGGTTACACATTATCATCATAGGCAGTCCCTCGGAATCGAGGAAGACTTGCTTCCACTCTTAAAATGAGTCCTTAGGTGGCTGAACAGTCCAATAACAGAGCCACAGTCCCTGTCACAGGTGGGACAGATAGTGAGGTTAAGGGAGGGTGGGACTGGTTTGCCGCACGTTCTTTCCGCTGCCTGTGCTTGATTTCTGCATGCTCCCGGCAATGAGGCTCGAGGTGCTCAGCGCCCTCCCGGATGTACTTCCTCTACTTAGGGCGATCTGTACGCAGGGACTCCCAGGTGTCAGTGGGGATGTTGCACTTTATCAGGGAGGCTTTGAGGGTGTCCTTGTAACGTTTCCTCTGTCCACCTTTGGCTCATTTGCCGTGAAGGAGTTCCGAGTAGAGCGCTTGCTTTGGGAGTCTCGTGTCTGGCATGCGGACAATGTGGCCTGCCCAGCGGAGCTGATCAAGTGCGGTCAGTGCTTCAATGCTGGGGATGTTGGCCTGATTGAGGACGCTAATGTTGGTGAGGCTGTCCTCCAAGGGGTGTCTGGTTACACACCAACATTCTATTAGCCTTATCACTTTATACTGACATTAAAAGTGACTGTTGGTTATTACTGCTGGGCCCTTTTCTCAGGGTCCTGTTCTAATTCAGTTCAATCCATTCTAAATGTATGGGCTTCATTTTATTCCACCCACTTTTATTGTTAAAATTTCACTTGCTGTGTGTCTGCTGAGTGAATAACCCATCACTTGGCAATTTAGTCTCCCAATTCTTTGTGCCATAGCAAACCTGGCCATTTTAGCTAGCTCAGTGTACTGGCCATTCATCGGTTGGAAATAATACAGGTTGAAGCATCAACTCTTGCAAGGTCCCACTTGAAATTACCCCCACCATTGTGACATGACAATTTATTTTAAAAACACAATTCCATGGTTTAAAAACAGTTCCATGTGGCCTTTAGTTTAATCAGAAGTTGTTTATTTATTCGTTGTGGGTGTCGCTGGTAGGGCTGGCATTTATTGCCTATCCCTAATTTTCCTTGAGAAGTTGGTGGTGAGCTGACTTCTTGAACCGCTGCAGTCCGTGTGGTGAGGTACTCCCACAGTCTTCTTAAGTGGTCCCTCGTATTGAGGATGACTTGCTTCCACCAAAAAGGGATGAGTTCACAGGTGTTTCAGTGAAGGACCTGATATTCCAGGTCGCAAACAACCTATTGAAGGGTGGAAGATGCCTGTGCGTGGATCTTTTTAACATGTGGTGGCCGTTGCACCCCAGCCACCACACGGGCTTGACAGAGCTAGGTCTTGGTCCAGTGGCAAGGATTAACCAAGATGACTGGAGACCAGCTCTACTGCACGGACCTAATACGCACACATATCGCAGTGTGGGCTGGCCCGTGCTGCCTCTGGACCCCGATCACGTCGCTCTGCAATCTTTCACCGCTCCTTCGCCTGGACCTCACCGCTCCTGCTGTACCTGCCTACGCTCCAATCAGCCACCTGGATTATGGTGACGTCCAATCCAGTCGCCCTCTTCACAGTCATCGCCCTCCCCAACCGGCTCGTGCTGTACCTTGCAGTGGTATGCTCCTTTTATGGCCCTGACCTGCCGCAGATGGTTCCTCGCAGGTCGGAGCCTCGCTGTGGATGCCGCACCTCCGCTCCTTTTATGGCCCCGACCAGATTTTATCGCAACGGTTTGGTACAACTGAATGGCTTGCTAGGCCATTTCAGAGGGCAGTTAAGAGTCAACTACATTGCTGTGGGTCTGGAGTCACATATAGGCCAGACCATGTAAAGGACAGCAGATTTCCATCCCTAAAGGACAAGTTGGGTTTTTATGACAAAACGATTGTTTCATTCAGAAGCTTTTTGTTATTTCTCAAATAAGGCAATGTGACAGAGTACTGTGGACTTGAGTAAGTGTGACCTTAGTCTTTTTATTCTGACTCCAGAGTGCTGGCACAGCATGGGAGGCCTGCTTATATGCAGATGCTGGGATCCCTTGGGACTCCAACAGATGCGCCCTCTGGTGGCGCTAGAATGCTGGTTACAAGGTGTTGCATAAATAACATCACTCCCCCGCAAAGTCAGCAGTACACTTATTTACATGGTGAGATGAGCTGGCGCTTTCTGCTCCCTAGTCGATCGTCTCGGTACAAACACAGCTGCAGGTGAGTTGGTTGGGCCTTCGCGGGACTGCTGTGCAGCTGGCCTTGCTGGGCTGCTGGGGATGATGAGTTCAGCTTTGTGGTCAACCGTGATGTCGGTTGCCACTTGTGTGTGTATCGGAGGGTCGAAGTTGGTGGTGTCCTCTTCAGGTTGCTCGTGGCTGTCTGTGAATCGCAGTTTGGTTTGGTCCAACTTGGTGAACGTCTTCCCTCCTGCCAGCGTCGCAAATAAGTCATCTGCCTTGGGTAGCGGGTACTGGTCCTGCAGCGAAAAACGGTTAATCGTTACTTTGTAGTCCCCACAAATTCTGACCGTGCCATCGCCCTTGAGGACCGGAACAATCGGACTGGCCCACTCGTTGAACTCAACAATGATGCCCTCTCGTTTTGCAGCCTGTCGAGCTCAATCTCCACTTTCTCTCGCATCATGTATGGCACTGCCTGTGCCTTGTGGTAGATGGAAGATGTACCAGGAACCAAGTGGATCTGCACCTTCGCCCCAGAGAAATTTCCGATGCCTGGCTCAAACAACAACGGGAACTTGCTCAAAACCTCGGCAAACGAGGCATCGTTGACGGACAAAAGCACTCGGATGTCGTCCCAGTTCCAGCAGATTTTTCCCAGCCAGCTTCTGCCGAACAGTGTGGGGCCATTTCCTGGTACAATCCATAGTGGTAGTTCGTGCACCACTCCATCATAGGAGACTTTTACTGCTGCACTGCCAATTACAGGGATCAACTCTTTAGTGTAAGTTCTCAGCTTGGTATGAATCGGGTTCAGCCTTTGTGCCTTGTTGCAGCACAGCCTCTCGAAGGCCTTTTTGCTCATGGTGGACTGACTCGCACCCGTGTCCAATTCCATGGATACTGGAATTACGTTCAGTTCAACTTTTAACATGATCGGTGGACATTTCATGGTGAAGGTGTGTACCCCGTACACTTCTGCCTCCTCGGTTCAAGTCTCTAGTTCAGTTTGATCCGCCATGGATCGGTCTTCCTCTGCAACGTGGTTTGCAGCTCGTTTGCACATTCGCTGGAGGTGCCCCATTGTTCCACAGCCTTTGCACGCATAGTGTTTGAAGCGGTATTGATAGGATCGATGATCACCTCCGCAGCGCCAACAAGGGTGTTAATTGCCTCGCATTCAGGGATCAGCTCTTTAGTGTACGCTCTCAGCTTGGTATGAATAGGGCTCAGCTTGGGCCTTTGTGCCTTGTTGCAGCACAGCCTCTCGAAGGCCTTTTTGCTCATGATGGACTGACTCGCAACCGTGTCCAATTCCATGGATACTGGAATTATGTTCAGTTCAATTTTTAACATGATCGGTGGACATTTGATGGCGGACTCTGAGTCATCTGAGGTCGTGCAGTTGCAGATGTATACGTTCTGCCATATGCATTCCTGCCTGAAAACGACGTTACTTTGTGTACAGTACTTGCCGATGCCTCTTTATGCCGCAAAATTTGTTTGGTGTTATCGCATTTGGACATAAATGCCTGGGCTATCGTTATGGCTTTGCTCAGGTTCGGTGTTTCAACAGCCAATAGTTTGCGAAGGATAGCCTCATGGCCAATGCCAAGGACAAAAAAGTCTCTTAGCATTTGCTCCAGGAATCCACCGAATTCGCAATGTCCTGCAAGGCGCCTTAGTTCGCCGACGTAGCTCGCCACTTCCTGGCCTTCAGACCGTTGACATGTATAAAATCGATACCTTGCAATCAGAACGCTCTCCTTCGGATTTAGCTGTTCCTGGACCAGCGTACACAGTTCTTCATACGATTTGGTTGTTGGTTTCACCGGAGCAAGAAGATTCTTCATGCGGCCATAGGTTGTTGCCCCGCAGACGGTGAGGAGGATCGCCCTTCATTTGGCAGCGTTCTCATTCCCTTCCAGCTCATTGGCCACAAAGTATTGGTCAAGTCACTCCACGAAGACTTCCCAATCGTCAGTTGTTATGTCTCAAATAAAGCAATGTGACTGAGTACTGTAGACTTGAGTAAGTGTGACCTTAGTCTCTTTATTTTGACTCCAGAATACTGACACAGCATGGGAGGCCTGCTTATATGCAGTGCTCCCAAGGGATGCTGGGATCCCTTGGGACTCCAACAGATGGCGCCCTCTGGTGGCAGTAGAATGCTGGTTACAAGGTGTTGCATACATAACACTTTTAATTCCAGATTTTAAAAAAATTAATTGAATTGAAATCCCCGAGCTGCGATGGTGGGATTTGAACTCGTTTCTCTGGATTATTACATTAGGCCTCTAGATTACTAGTCCAGTAACGTAACCACTGGGCTACCATATCCCATGTTAAAAGCTTTGTAGACATCACAATATCGTTGTATGAATATTGAAAGTGATGTGAATAAAAGGTTCTTGCAGATCACAAATATTTTAATCAAATGTTCATTTACAGACAAATGTTATAGAAACATAGAAAATAGGTACTGGAATAGACTATTTGGCCCTTCGAGCCTGCACCACCATTTAATATGATCATGGCTGATCATGCAACCTCAGTACCCCATTTCTGCTTTCTCTCCATATCCCTTGATCCCTTTAACCGTAAGGGCCACATCTAACTCCCTTTTGACTATATCTAACGAACTGGCCTTTCTGTGGTAGAAAATTCCACAGGTTCACAATTCTTTGAGCGAATAAGTTTCTCCTCATCTCGGTCCTAAATGGCTTACCCTTATCTTTAGACTGTGACCCCTGGTTCTGGACTTCCCCAACATCGGGAACATTATTCCTGCATCTAACCTGTCCAATCCCGTCAGAATTTTATATGTTTCTATGAGATCCCCTCTCATTCTTCTAAATTCCAGTGAATATAAGCCTAGTCTTTCTTCATATGTCAGTCCTGCCATTCCGGGAATCAGTTTGGTGAACCTTCGCTGCACTCCCTCAATAGCAAGAATGTCCTTCCTCAGATTAGGAGACCAAAACTGTACACAATATTCAAGGTGTGGCCTCACCAAGGCCCTGTACAACTGCAGTAAGACCTCCCTGTTCTTATACTGAAATCCTCTCTCTATGAAGGCCAACATGCCATTTGCCTTCTTCACCGCCTGCTGTACCTGCATGCCAACTTTCAATGACTGATGCACCATGACACCCAGGTCCCCTTTTCCTAATCTGTCACTATTCAGATAATATTCTGCCGTCCTGTTTTTGCCACCAAAGTGGATAACCTCACATTTATCTACATTATACTGCATCTGCCATGCATTTGCCCACTCACCTAACCTGTCCAAGTCAACCTGTAGCCTCTTAGCATCCTCCTCACAGCTCACATTGCCACCCAGCTTAGTGTCATCTGCAAACTTGGAGATATTACACTTAATTCCTTTGTCTAAATCATTGATGTATATTGTAAATAGCTGGGGTCCCAGCACTGAACCTTGCGGTACCCCACTAGTCACTGCCTGCCATTCTGAAAAGGACCAATTTATTCCTACTCTTTGCCTCCTAGTATTACCATGAAGGCAGACAAGGAGGTAGATTACTCAATACATAAAGCTCCCAACCACCATGAGCGCCCAGCAGGCTGAACTGTCGGCAGTCATGTGTGTAGTCACCCACCCCGACGAATTCCCACGGCACTATACCATCTGTTCAGATAGTATGTTCACCTGCAATGCCTGCACGGAGTACCTAGCCATCTGGTCCCGTCGCGGGTATACATCTACAGACGGTAAGCCCCTGGCCATAAAACCCCTACTACAGCACATCATGCAGGCAGTAGGGACCGGGGCAGACATTTACATTCACAAAGTAAAGGCCCATAACAAACATGAGCCCAGAGCTGCAGGGAACCAAAAGGCAGATCAACTGGCCAAAGAGGGAGCCCGAACGGGAACCAAGTGGAACCCGCTATCTGGGGCGGACAGGAGACACAAGGGAGTACAGGGGTGGCTTTGGCCCCGGACCTCCAGCAGGTACAAGCGCGAGATCCCGTCCTCAAGTCTGTCATGGACAAGCTGACTGCGGGAGAAAAGGTCGAAGGACCGTACGGAGGCACAGGCATCCATGTTAGGGAGAAGATGTTGTTTAAAGGAGATGTTGTTTAAAGGATAGTGCCCCAGCAGCACCATAGGGGGTTCCTTCAGCTGGACCACGCAGGCCCTGGAGCTGGACACCCCGGACCGGAGGTCACCTGGCAACGGGTGGAGCAGGTCGGGTGGTGGCCCCAGCTCCGGGAAGACACTCATGAATTTTGCGCGAACTGTCTTGTCTGTGCAACCAATAATCCAGATCCCCAGAAAAGAAAGGTGTCTCTAGGACACGCAAGGAGGGTAGAGGGACCATGGCAATCGATACAAATCGATTACATAGGGCCCCTACCTGTGGCTAAGGGAGGGTACCGGTACTGACTGGTTTTGGTGGACACTTTCACAAAGTGGGTTGAAGCCTTCCCTTGCCGAACAGCCACAGCAGCGGGGACCACCAGGATATTGGTTAGGGAGGTGTTCTCCAGGTGGGGACTTCCACAGTACATGGAGTCCAACCGGGGGAGCCACTTCATGGGACAGGTCATGCAGGCAACCCTTAAGGTGCTGGGGATTGAGGAGAAGTGGCACGTCACCTACAACCCCCAGTCCTCAGGGCTAGTGGAGCGTATGAACAGGACCTTGATAGAAAAACTCAGGAAGGAGACTGGGGATTCCCCGCAGAGGTGGGTGGAGAGGTTGCCCCTGGTTTTGATGGGAATCCGGGCCAGCCAGTCGAAAAGCACGGGGTATTTCCCATACGATCTCATGACTGGAAGAGCCATGCGAACCCCCACCCATGTAATTGCCCCGGTCCTGATGGAAGCTCAGGTAATCGAGGTGAATAGGGACCGCTTTACCAAGAATCTGTTGGAGCACCTCAAGCAGATTCACTGGCAGGCGGCCACTAACATGGGGAAGCAGCATCAGACCAACCGATTGCTGCTGGAACCGAGCAAACAGCACGAGTGGCAGGTGGGGAACCAGGTCATGGTCCACAACTTCACCAGGGTGGGAGTCTTACAGCCACTATACATGGGGCCTTACAGCATTGTCGACAAGGCAAGCCCCATAGTATACGTGGTCAAGATGCCCCGCTGGGTTACATGGTTTCACATTAACCAATGTAAACTGTTTAACCCCAACAAGGCAAAACCTGGTGGGAAAGGGTAGCCCGGAGGGATAATCCCGACGGGAAGCCCAGGCCCCCAGCCCACCACTGCAGCCCCACCGATCCCACCACAAGGGGCAGTGAGTTGCTTCACAGGTACAAACAGATTTGGAACCCACAGGAAGGGAGATTCCCACCTTACATATGGGACGAGGACTCACCTCCACCCATTAGGAGATCCGCTTGGACTCCGCAGCCAAGGGTGCCACCGTCCCTAGCAGCCTGTTTTACTTTCCCGAGAGGCACTAGGGGAAAAGGGCCGCACAAGGCAGGCAGCCAGTCACTGGACGTGACCCCGCAGCCAAGGTCTCCTGACGGGGAAGGGGTTGTACCGGAGACAGGGGCCGCCAACAGTGAGGAGCCTGTCAGGTACTAGCCTAGCCTTCGGTGCGGACAGCCCAGAGCCTGCAAGTGAGATAGTGGTGAGTGGTCCCTAAAAGAACTGAGGAAACGCTGTGAGAGTATCAGCTGCGAGTGATTTCGGGTGGAACCCTTGTACAACCCAAAGCCCCCAGAGGATACGGGAGTCCCCGGCAGTGAGGAGCCTGCCGGGGGAATTTTTGTTACTCCCGAGGGCAGTGAGCCATCCCTGGAGGGGGTGAGGGGCTGTACCAGCCCAGTAAGCACCACCTGAAGCTCGGGGGACACCTTGGCAGGGGAGACAGAGGGGCCGCGGAGGTCGGTCCGGCCCAAGAGGCCAAAGGAGAGGTAGTCTCCCCCCTACATTCCCCCGCATAAAAGGAAAACCAAGGAGCATCCCAGGGATTAGCACAGCCACCCGGGAAGGGAGCAAGCAAGTTAAAAGGGAGAGCAGTAGGTGTGTACATATATATATAAAGTTTTCTCTAGTGTAGTGGGGCTCAGGTGGCCTTTGCAATATAGGGAGTATAACAGTGAGGCTTTTGAGCCAATAGGATAGGGAGCCTGGAGTTTTTTTCTTCTCTCACTTCCTCTTTTGTGCAAGGTTTGTTTGTTGTTTCAAGTGTTTATTAGTTGAAACCCCTTGACTTCCACAGTATAATTGCGGTTTGCGGTCAGACCCATAGGCACACACAGTTTAAACCCGTGCAGGGGTACTGTAAGTTGTAGACAGAGTGGAAAATGAGGTAGGGATGATCCAGGGGGCTCAGGGTTTTTGAACCAAATGAGGTTTTGTCTTTCAGAAGAGGAACCAGAGATGAGGAAAATCCTGCTCCTGTGCACCTACATTAGAATGTGCATCGGCTACCGGGGAGAGACTGAAGAAGCCATTATTTTTGGATGCTCAGGGGGAGCAGGCACCGACTGTCACCACAGGAGAAGGGACACCAGGGGTCGAGGGAACCGCAATATATACCCACAGGGGAAGGTGGCCAGGGTGGTTGAGGTCCAATTCCATTAGATACTCCAGCCACCCCGGGGTCACGTATGGGGAAGCATCAGTCTCCTGCCCCAACATTGAGGTGACCGCATCCCGGGTTGGGAAGAGGGTTCGCCTGACCTGTAAGGGGCACATCCCGGTGGGAAGCTGGTGGTGGCTCAGGAAGCTGAGCAAGGACATGGGAAACCCGACAGCAGATTGGGAGAGACTGGACAACAGCACCCACCGGACCATCACGGGCACCCAGGGGGGAGTGAGTGTGTGTTGGGATAAATGGTGGGAGGCGGAGTTAGGAGTGTATGTGTGCAGGTGGGGATCAGAGAAGATATGCCCGGCAGGCATCTCCATAGCGTTCTCCCGACAGTGGCGGGATGAAGGGGAGGGGATGGGATGGGACCGGAGCATGGTCGCATGCATAGTAAGCCACCCCAGCTCCATCCATGCCACCGAGTTAAGCGCACACACCAGACAGCCCCTGCCCACAGCCCCGACCGAACCAACTGACATGGACAGATGCCCTACCACCACCCAGGGACCAGAGAACGGTTTGGTTTTGGTTCCCACGGACAAGCTGCTATACCAGGGGGTCCACTATACCATGGCCTCCGTCATCCTAAACCTTACCGAGGTGCACCTACCTGAGTGGTGCCCAAAACAGACAGAATGCCTCTACCAGGCTCTCCTTCGAGAAATGTTCAGGATGTTCTACGGGCTCGATTTTTGGCTATTTGAATAAGACTTTGCTGTACAGTGTACAACCCAAAGACAACGTCAAACCGAAAAGACACAGAAGAGGGATCTGGAATGATGTTTTTACCGGTTTCAACACCGGGGCATCAATGATAGCATGGACAATTTCGGATACCACATTCCATTTTTACCAGAGCACCTGACAGATCTGTTCAAAGCAGTACAAAAATCCCAGTAACATTATTTCACCCTACAACAAGAAAACCAGTAAAATTGGGAGCCCAGATAGCTGACTTAAATTCAAGGCCCTGGTGGGATTAGGGGTTGAACGTAGAGGTCTCGGCCTGGGACCGCATCCTCTCTCACGCCCTGGTAGTGGCACAGCTGATCATCGTAGCTGATTTGCTGGCGATCCGCTGCCAGCTTAGGAGAAAGGGCCGTCGTTTAAAAATTGAGAAAGCTATGCGGGAGGCCAAGTCAAAGGCCAAACGAAAAGGGAGGGCTAGCAAAGTCTATGCAGTATGACGGGACTGATTGTGCGAGCCAAATGTATTGCCAAAAGAATAGTCTGTATCTTGTTAAAGGTCCATACCTCCCTATCTGTAATATTATGATGTGTGATACTATGTACTATTATGATTTTGGTGAAGGGTATTGATTGAGAAGCATTTTTACATTTTCAGTATTGTATTGATTCCAAATGTATGAATACCATTGGTGTATTTTAAGGTTTTATCGTGGGTTTAGGTAAGATTTGAGGAAGATTGGCTCTGAGAGAGGGTAAAGGTTTTACTTCACATTTTGAAAACACCCTGAGACAGAGTGTTTTAATGGGGGAGTGTCAGGTTCGAAAATCCACGGCCGCATTTTATTGAAACACCCTAAGGACAGGAAAACTAACGTGGGATCGTTCTATTCATTTTAAATTAAAATTTTTTGCCCACCAAAACCTCAGACCAGGCAGGCTGGGAATGTGTGGGCGGATACAGACATTGTGGAGTCTGGCTCACAAGCAAGATAGAGGCACTGGCCAATGGGGGAAAAGTGCATTCTGGCAGGTCAATCAGGGGTCGGGTTGGGCCTGAAGCGGGAAAATCCTCAACCAATGGGGACTACCCGGCCCAGTTTGAAAATATGACTCACCTCTAATCAAATTATGAATGTGGACCATCATCAACCTAATTAATATGGACAGTGGACAATGGACCAGCAGACGTTGAGGCACCAATGTGCACCAAAACAATACCCCTGTCCTCACACCTACCTGTACCTGTGACATCTTCTGATTAAATATTCAAAGCTATCTCCCCGCCCAAACTTACACAATGGACCACCAACTGAGTTTGAGGGCGTAAAGGCCAGAACTAAATTGGTTATAGGACCCACAGAACCACCGGGGGGTAGAAGCAGCAGTGTGTGGAGGCAGTTGGGGAGCTTGCAGCTTGCAGCTTGTATCCAGGGAGAGCTCTCTCTCCCTCTCGCTCTCGCTCCACCAGAGGAAGAAGCAGCAGTTCCGCAGACGAAGCCACTGAGACTGAAAACCAGCAGGCAGTGGCAGTGACTTCCACAGCTGAGCTGAGCAAGGAAACCAACCAGAGGTTGGAGGTTGGAGTCAGCTTTTGGGAGTTGAGTCAGTTTTTCACAGGGCCCTTGCTCTGGGGAAGGTGTGCTTAACTCCAGCAGCTTTTTTTGCTTAGGAGCCAACCGAAAGGCAAAGAGAAGAAACCGACGCAACATCGAGGAGGAAAACCAAACAACTGACAACGTAAAATCCACCCCAGAGGGACCCCGAGCTGAAATAAGTGCCCCCCAGAACCCCGGAGTTGAGTGGATTGTGAATATAGCCCAAACCCCCTCACAGACTCAATTTAGGATAGGAATTGGTAAGAAGGGTGGAAGTGGGAGGTGGGGTTGTGTGTGAGTGGAATGTTTTAATCTCTTATTTTCCCCTTCCCTGTTGCGAGTTTTTTCGTGTTGTTGAGTGAGATTGTGCCATTACTGCTATTTATGACCTCTTCCTATGCCCTCTATCTTGGTGTTTACTATTCTAAATAAACAACATTAGCCATTTTATACTCTTACCCACTGTGTCTGGTGCCTCATTACTAACTCATCCTCATAAATCACACACACAGAACCCCAGGGGAGTGTGGACTCGAACCCACACCCCAAGCTCCCCTTACAAGATGGAGTATAATGTGGGAAAATGTAAGGTTATCCACTTTGGCAGAAATAATAGAAAAGCAAATTATAATTTAAATGGAGAAAAATTGCAAAGTGCTGCAGTACAGAGGGACCTGGGGGTCCTTGTGCATGAAACACAAAAAGTTAGTATGCAGGTACAGCAAGTGATCAAGAAGGCAAATGGAATGTTGGCCTTTATTGCAAGGGGGATAGAGTATAAAAGCAGAGAAGTCCTGCTACAACTGTACAGGGTATTGGTGAGGCCACACCTGGAGTACTGAATGCAGTTTTCATCTCCGTATTTAAGGAAAAATCATCATCATCATCATCATCATAGGCAGTCCCTCGGAATCAAGGAAGACTTGCTTCCACTCTTAGCATGTGTTCTTAGGTGGCTGTACAGTCCAATACGAGAACCACAGTCTCTGTCACAGGTCGGACAGATAGTCGTTGAGGGAATGGGTGGGCAGGGAGCCTGGTTTGCCGTATGCTCCTTCCGCTGCCTGCGCTTGATTTCTGCATGCTCTCAGCGCCCTCCTGGATGCACTTCCTCCACTTAGGGCAATCTTTGGCCAGGGACTCCCAGGTGTCGGAGGGGATGTTGCACTTTATCAGGGAGGCTTTGAGGGTGTGCTTGTAATGTTTCCGCTGCCCACCTTTGGCTCGTTTGCCGTGAAGGAGTTCCGAGTAGAGCGCTTGCTTTGGGACTCTCGTGTCCGGCGTGCGGACAATGTGGCCTGCCCAGCGGAGCTGATCACGTGCGGTCAGTGCTTCACTGCTGGGGTTATTGACCTGGACGAGGACGCTAATGTTTGTGCTCTGTCCTCCCAGGAGATTTGCAGGATCTTGCGGAGACATCGCTGGTGGTATTTCCCCAGGGACTTGAGGTGTCTACTGTACATGGTCCATACCTGCATGGTCAATACTTGCATTGGAGGCTGTTCGGTTGATTCCAGAGATGAGGGGGTTGATTTATGAGGATATGTTGAGTAGGTTGGGCCTATACACATTGGAGTTCAGAAGAATGAGAGGTGATCTTACTGAAACTTATAAAGTAATGAGGGGGCTTGACAAGGTGGATGCAGAGAGGATATTTCCATTCATAGGGGAAACTAAAACTAAGGGACATAATCCTAGAATAAGGGGCTGCCCATTTAAAACTGAGATGAGGAGAAATTTCTTCTCAGAGGGTTGTAAATCTATGGCATGCTCTGCCCCAGAGAGCTGTGGAGGCTGGGTCATTTAATATATTTAAGGCGGAGATAGACAGATTTTTGAGCGATAAGGGAGTGAAGGGTTATGGGGAGCGGACAGGGAAGTGGAGCTTGATCCATGATCAGATCAGCCATGATCTTATTGAATGGTGGAGCAGGCTCGAGGGGCCAAATGGCCTATTCCTGTTCCTATTTCTTATGTTCTTATGTTCTTACAATGTGCCAAGGTGTTCACAGGAGCTAATCAGGCAAAAATTGACAAGAAGCCAAAGAAGGAGACATTAAGACATTAAGACATGCAGCTTGATCAAAGATGTGGAGAGGTTTTGGCTGGGAATTATTTTTTTATTCACTCCAGGATGTGGGTGTTGCTGGCTAGACCAACATTTATTGCCTGTCCCTAATTGCCCTTGAGAAGGTGGTGGTGAGCCACCTCCTTGAACCACTGCAGTCCGGGTGGTGAAGGTGCTCCCAGCCTCAAACCTGCTCTTGTTGCCACAGTATTTATGTGGCTGGTCCAGTTAAGTTTCTGGTCAATGGTGACCCCCCGAGGATGTTGATGTCAAGGGGCAGTGGTTAAACTTTTGCTTGTTGGAGATGGCCATTGCCTGGCACTTATGTAGATGTTACTCGCTACTTATGAGCCCAGGATGTCGTCCAGGACTTGCTGCAGGCGGGCATGGACTGCTTCATTTTCTGAGAAGTTGCGAATGGAATTTAACAATCATCAGCAAACAACCCACTTCTTACCTTGTGATGGAGTTAAGGTCACTGATGAAACAGTTGAAGGTGGTTGGGCCGAGGGCACTGGCTGAAAAACTCTTACAGCCATGTCCTGGGGCTGTGAAAATTGGCCTCCAACAACCACAACCATCTACCTTTGTGCTAGATATGACTCCTGCCAGTGCAGAGTTTTCCCCCTGATTCCTATTGACTTCAATTTTACTAGGCTCCTTGATGCCACACTCCATCAAATGCTGCATTGATGTCAAGGGCAGTCACTCTCATCTCACCTCCAGGAATTCAGCTCTTTTGGCCATGTTTGGACCAAGGCTGTAATGAGATCTGGAGCCGAGTGGTCCTGGCAGAACCCAACCTGAGCATCGGTGAGCAAGTTACTGGTGAGTAAGTGCCGCTTGATAGCACTGTCAATGACAACGTCCATCACTTTGCTGATGATTGAGAATAGACCGAGGCGGCGGTAAATGGATGGATTGGATTTGTCTTGCTTTTTGTGGACAGGACATACCTGGGCAATTTTCCACATTGTCGGGTAGATACCAGTATTGTAGCTGCACTGAAATAGATTGACTACAGACGCGACTTGTTCTGGAGCATAAGTCTTCAGCACGACAGCCGGGGTGTTGTAGCGGCCCATAGCCTTTGATGTATCCAGTGGGCTCAGCTGCTTCTTGAGCTTAAATTTATGGAGAGTGGAAGATGGAAGGCTGTCCAGGGTGTTATGTATGCAACCCTAGGCAATCTGTATGAACCCAGAGGGCTTACCTGTTGGAGTCTCAAGGGATCCTATAAGCAGGCCTCCCATGCTGGTAGCAGCACTCGAGTTTGAATAAAGGAGCTAAGGTCACACTTACTCATTGTCTACATTACTCAGTTGCCTTACTTTATTATGAGCATAACAACTAGCGATGAGATAACGAACAACCACACGAAAATGCAGAGAACTGTTGGCATCCTGGAGAAATTCTCAGAAGGGAACAATTGGGAGGCCTTCGTGGAGTGACTTGACCAATACTTCGTGGCCAACGAGCTGGAAGGGGACGAGAACGCTGCCAAACGAAGGGCGATCCTCCTCACCGTCTATAGGGCAACAACCTATGGCCTTATGAAGAATCTTCTAGCTCCGGTGAAACCCACAACCAAATCGTATGAAGAACTGTGTACACTGGTCCGGGAGCACCTAAATCCGAAGAAAAGTGTTCTGGTGGCAAGGTGTCGATTCTACACGTGTCAACGGCCCGAAGGCCAGGAAGTAGCGATCTACGTCGCCGAACTAAAGCGCCTTACAGGACATTGCGAATTCAATGGATTCCTTGAGCAAATGCTAAGAGACTTTTTTGTGCTTGGCATTGGCCACGAGGTTATCCTTCGCAAACTATTGACTGTTGAAACACCGAACCTGAGCAAAGCCATAACGATGTCCACCAGCGATAACACCAAACAAATGTCGCAGCATAAAGAGGTTTCCGCAAGTACTGTTCACAAAGGCAGGAATGCATATGGCAGAACGTACATGCTGGCAGCTGTACAACCTCAGATGACCCAGAGTCCGCCATTAATCGTTATTGGCGCTGCGGAGGTGATCATCGAGCCCACCAATGCCGCTTCAAATACTCTGTGTGCAAAAGCTGTGGAACAATGGGACACCTCCAGCGAATGTGCAGATGAGCTACAAACTTTGCAAACCACCACGTTGCAGAGGAGAATTGATCCATGGCAGATCAGGCTGAACTAGAGACTCGAACCGAGGAGGCAGAAGTGTACGGGGTACTGGTCCTGTACACCAGGAAATGTCCACCGATCATGCTAAAAGTCGAACTGGACAGAATTCCAGTATCCATGGAACTGGACATGGGTGCAAGTCAGTCTATCATGAGCAAAAAGGCCTGTGACAGGTTGTGGTGTAACAAGGCACACAGTCCCAAGCTTAGCCCCATTCATACCAAGCTGAGACCTTACACTAAAGAGCTGATCCCTGTAATTGGCAGTGCAGCAGTAAAAGTCTCCTATGGTGGAGCGGTGCACGAACTCTCACTATGGATTGTACCAGGAGATGACCCCACACTGTTCAGCAGAAGCTGGCTGGGAAAAATCCGCTGGAACTGGGACGACATCCGAGCGCTCTCGTCCGTCGACGAAGCCTCATGTGCCCAGGTTCTGAGCAGGTTCCCGTCGTTGTTTGAGCCAGGCATCGGAAGTTTCTCGGGGGCGAAGGTGCAGATCCACTTGGTTCCCGGTACATGACCCATCCACCACAAGGCATGGGCAGTGCCAAATATGATGCAAGAAAAAGTGGAAATTGAGCTGGACAGGCTGCAGTGAGAAGGCATCATCGCGCTGGTGGGGTTCAATGAGTGGGCCAATCCGATTGTTCCGGTTCTCAAAGGCGACGGCACGGTCAGAATTTGTGGGGACTATAAAGTAATGATTAACCGTTTTTCGCTACAGGGCCAGTACCCGCTACCTAAGGCAGATGACCTATTTGCGACCCTGGCTGGGGTAAAGACATTCACCAAGCTGGACCTGACCTCAGCCTACATGACGCAGGAGCTGGCGGAATCCTCGAATGGCCTCACCTGCATCAACACACACAAAGGTCTGTTCATCTACAATAGATGCCCATTTGGGATTCGATCGGCCGCGGCAATTTTCCAAGGAACATGGAGAGCCTGCTAAAGTCGGTTCCGCACACCGTGGTTTTCCAGGACGACATACTGGTCACAGGACACCATCGAACACTTGAAGAACCTGGAAGAGGTTCTAAGTCGGCTAGATCACGTGGGACTCAGGTTGAAACGCTCGAAGTGTGTTTCTGGATACAAGCTGCCAGCTGCAAGCTCCCCAACTGCCTCCACACACTGCTGCTTCTACCCCCCCGGTGGTTCTGTGGGTCCTATAACCAATTTAGTTCTGGCCTTTTCGCCCTCAAACTCAGTTGGTGGTCCATTGTGTAAGTTTGGGCAGGGAGATAGCTTTGAATATTTAATCAGAAGATGTCACAGGTACAGGTAGGTGTGAGGACAGGGGTATTGTTTCGGTGCACATTGATGCCTCAACGTCTGTTGGTCCATTGTCCACTGTCCATATTAATTAGGTAGATGATGGTCCACATTCATAATTTGATTAGAGGTGAGTCATTTTTTCAAACTGGGCCGGGTAGTCCCTATTGGTTGAGGATTTCCCCGCTTCAGGCCCGACTCGACCCCTGATTGGCCTGCCAGAATGCACTTTTCCCCCATTGGCCAGTGCCTCTGTCTCGCTTGTGAGCCAGACTCCACAATGTCTGTACCTGCCCACACGTTTCCCAGCCTGCCTGGTCTGAGGTTTTGGTGGCCAAAAAATGTTAATTTAAAATGAATAGAACGATCCCATGTTAGTTTTCTTGTCCTTAGGGTGTTTCAATAAAATGTGGCCGTGGATTTCCGAACCTTACAATCTGCCAAATTTTTGCCCACTCACTTAGCCTGTCTATATCCCTTTAAAGCTTTTTTGTGTCCTCACAATTTGCTTTCCACCCATCTTTGTATCATCAGCAAACTTCGCTGCATTAAACTCAGTCCCTTCATCCATGTCATTAATATAGATTGTAAATAGTTGAGGACCCAGCACCGATCCCTGCGGCACCCCACTAGTCACTGTTTGCCAACCGGAAAATGACCCATTTATCCCGACTCTCTGTTTTCTATTAGTTAGCCAATCCTCTATCCATGCTAAGAAATTACCCCCAACCCCGTGATCTTTTATCTTGTGCAGTAACCTCTTATGTGGCACGTTATCGAATGCCTTCTGGAAATCCAAATACACCACATTCACTGGTTCCCATTGTGTCTCATTGATTATAGGCAGTATCGGCATTTATATTTCTACAACGGTTTCTTACAGTCAGTATTGCTTCTATTGTGTTGGGGTTTCTCATCATTAGCACAGATTAAACAGAAGTCTCCAGAAGTTCTTACAGATTACAGTTTACATACGCATTTATAAAGAATGTTTAAAAAGGTTAATCACAGAGTTCGGTTTCCTGGGCCTTACATTGGGTGCTTTATACAGAAGTGTGTCATCTCACCAATGCTCTTCTCGATCTTCCTTGCTGCAATGCTTCACCTCACCCTCAACAAGCTCCCCACTGGAGTGAACTAAACTGTAGAACCGATGGGAACCTGTTCAACCTTCGCCACGTCCAGACTAAATCCAAGGTCGTCCCATCCTCTGACATCGAGCTACAGTACGCAGACGACGCTTGCATCTGCACATCCTCAGAGGCCGAACTCCAAGCCATTGTCAACACCTTCACCCAGGCATGGGCCTTACACAAAACATCCGTAAGACAAAGGTCCTCCACCAACCTGACCCTACCACGCAGCACTCCCCCGCCTCCCCCTCGGTCATCAAAATCCATGGCGAGGCTGTGGACAGCGTGGACCATTTCCCATACCTCGAGAGCCTACTATCAGCAAAGGCGGACATCGATGATGAGGTCCAACACTGCCTCCAGTGTGCCAGCGCAGCCTTCGGCCACCTGAGGAAGAGAGTGTTTGAAAACCAGGACCTCAAATCTGGCACCAAGCTCATGGTCTGCAGCGCTGTAGTGATACCCACCCTCCTAAATGGCTCAGAGACGTGGACTATATACAGCAGACATTGCAAATGCTGGAGAAGTACCACCAACGTTGCCTCCGCAAGATCCTGCAAATCCACTGGGAGGATAGACGCACCAACGTCAGTGTTCTCGCTCAGGCCAACATCCCCAGCATCAAAGTACTGACCACACTCGACCAGCTCCATTGGGCGGGCCACATCGTCCACATGCCCGACACGAGACTCCCAAAGCAAGTGCTCTACTCGGAGCTACTCTGCTCTACTCTACACAGCAAGCGAGCCCCAGGTGGACAGCGGTAACTATTCAAGGACACCCTCAAAGCCTCCTTGATAAAGTGCAACATTTCCACTGGCACCTGGGAGTCCCTGGTCCAAGACCGCCCAAAATGGAGGAAGAGCATCCGGGAGGGCGCTGAGCACCTCGAGTCTCGTCGCCGAGAGCATGCAGTAATCAAACGCAGACAGCGGAAGGAGTGTGCGGCAAACCAGGCTCCCCACCCACCCTTTCCTTCAACCGCTGTCTGCCCCAGCTGTGACAGAGACTGTAGGTCCCGTATTGGGCTGTACAGTCACCTGAGAACTCACTTTTAGAGTGGAAGCAAGTCTTCCTCAATTTTGAGGGACTGCCTATGATATACAGAAGTTTATTTTGCAAGTTATTACTGATTTTCAAAAGTGAGGTTTTCAAGCCCTACATAATACCAAGATATAAAACAGAAAGACAGAGAAACACAAAAGCAAATGAGCAATGTAAATTGAGAATGGGGCACTTAGCCTCCTCAGTCACAAATCCCAAAGATTCTCGCAGAATCTTACTTGATTAGCAACCTTCCCTTTTAGAACACTTCAGTCACCCAATAGAATTCTCCTGCTGGTCTGAGATTACATGACTAGTCACGCGACCACCAACCCCTGTCCAATTAATTCAATGTAAAATTTAAATCCCCTCAAACGATCTCGGAGTCCCAATAGAAATAGACAATTATTTAATTGATACCGTTTTTCTGTGATGGAATTTATAATCCACATTTATACCAATTCACAGTTTCACGAGACTCTCATTTAATTTGGTTGTCCACTCAATCAAGCAAGTCTTTGACTTTTACACCTGGAAAGTACATGACTACCTTGGAGAGAGTCATACCTTCAGAAAAAGTGTGTTCTGTGCTAAACTGTGGAGTTTCTGATAAGCAGGGCATGGTCATTTGTTTGATCTCCTCACTTTGGCCTGGTGTTCCTTTTCCCTCTGGCTGGCTAGAAATGTAATTTGATTTGCTGGTAGTCTCAGTAGGTTGAATGGTGAGGTCACTGAGCATTGAATTTATTCATGGAAATAATAGGAAAAAAATCAAGAATAGTGAATGAGTTCAACAGGATACAAAGACTTTCTTGCCGACTTGCCCAGGAAGTCAAAAATAGAAGAGATACTTCAGGTCTAAAAGTTTCTAAAAGCAACAAATATCCAGCTTCAGCGAAAAACCTTCATCTTTCGTGTAAGCAAATGTATTGCAATAGTTGCTGCCACTCTCCTCCATAGCTACATTACAGCAGTGACTACATTTCAAAAAGTACTTCATTGGCTGTAAAGCGCTTTGGGACGTCCAGCGGTTGTGAAATGCGGTATAGAAATGCAAGTCTTTCTTTCTATACCCAACAGTACCTTAGGTGGCTGAACAGTCCAATACAAGAGCCACAGTCTCTGTCTTTCTAGGCCACAGTACCTTTCTAAGGACTCACTTTAAAAGTGGAAACAAGTCTTCCGCGATTCCGAGGGACTGCCTATGATGATAGAAATGCAAGTCTTTCTTTCTATACCCAATATTACCTTAGAAAGATGTATCTGCTGCTCACCAGACTGGGGGTGTTCTCTTCCCTTTAAGAACACAAGATCAGAAGAAATAGGAGCAGGAGTAGGCCATTTGTCCCCTCGAGCTTGCTCCGCCATTCAATAAGATCATGGCTGATCTTTGACCTCAACTCCACTTTCCTACATTATCCCTTGATTCCCCATGGCCGAGACTTTCCACTATGATCGTTCTGGGCAATTGTTCTGGCCCTAGTGCTTCTTTTCTTTTTCAGGATCGCTGGAATATCGCCCATTTTAAACAACGCTAGTTTCACCATTTTAATTTGGACGATAGCCTTAGCGATATGAAATGGGCCTCAGCGATGTATTCAGTCATGCAAGGATGGCATCCATAGCAATGGCCATTCTGCGCATGCGCGGTTTTTTTCAGCAAATAACATTTCCCAGGATTCGGGAGGTCAGGGATCATCTGCGCATGCTCAGAAGGCAAAGGGAGGGAGAGAGAGAAGGAAGGTTTTGAAGGAAGTTGATTTTTGATGGAGTGCTCAAGATGTTGCAGAAAGATTCGGAAGATAGTATGCAGGAGTTTTCAGGGAGAAGGAAGGCGAAAGCCTTTTCAGATGAGGCTAATGAGGCCTTAGTTAACGAAGTGGAGAATCGGTGGGGCCAATTAACCTGGGGTGGGCATGGGAAACCTCCACCCTGGACTTATCAAAAAATATGGGGCGATATCGCACGATATCGGTAGCGCACGATAAGCGTGAGGCGGACCAGTGCCGCAAGCGATGGAACAATCTTGTCGATACAACAAGACTAAGTATTAAATTGTTACATTTAAAATTGTAATGATGCACTGACTCATTAATTAGAATGTAAATCTGCCGGATTGTAATTAAGCTGGGTAATTTTGGGTAGCTTCTCTGCTAAGATTTGGACTGGGGTCAGAACCTGCGCCCTTTAAGTCTAATTTTGCTGAGATGCCTTAAATTTAATCGACAGTATTAATTATTATTTAAAGGCTTTGATCGAAAATTGTGGCCAAAGGAATGACTGGAAACAGACAGACCGCAAACATTCTGCATTTCTACCACTTTAGTTTAGAAGGAGAATTATTAAATTATATAGCTGCTTGTGTGCTGTGAGCAGCTCTTTGGCATCGTCTCCTTTTTGGTTAGGTTGGTGGATGGGGCACGACTGAGCACTGAAGGGTCCGGTCAGCTTTATCCAGACTCTCTCCGGCTGCTGTCAGTCACACAGTGACCCAGCCTGGACTCACTGGCTCACTGTCTGCCCTGGGACACTTTGCTATATTAGCTCCAGCCACATGGAGGTCTCCGAGCACAGCCCATGGACACGGTGCCCCTTCCCATTGGTCCTGTCATTGCCGAGCTCACCAGCGGTCCTGGTTCCCTTCCCCCTGGGGGACCTTCATCGATTCAAATAAACCACCTACCTCCCCTCAGGCGCCGAATGGCACGGCCCGTGGATGGGGCCTTTCCTGCAGATTGTACGCGAGATGTTTGGTGTCAAGCATTAGTTCCTAAACACAATCTTATTAAATATTTTCTCTGAACGTAGATGTTATAACCATGTATCCATTGGATACAAACTGCATTAGCATATAATGTTAAAGTTATGGATAAATAGAATGTGGGGTGACTAATTGTGGATTACAATATCTGTTGTGTTTCCGTAATAGTTTCTAGTCAATTAGCTTATGCCATCTTATGCCATGTTCTTGTCACATTTACAGAAGAAGATATCTAAGAATCATGCCGAGCAGAGATGGACCAGAGGAGGGCGTGCTGTGCTGCACCCTCTGACCAATCTCGAGGATTGTGCCGCAGCCTTAGTGGGCACTCATAATTGTTCTGCCACCCGTGGTGGTGCAGATCCCGTTGTTGCGTCATGTGAGTAATGTGTAAAGCAGTGGTAAACCAGTGGTAATTTAAAGTAATTTAATGGCATTTGATTATAATATATGAATGATGCAATGTTATGCATGCAGTTTCTGTACTCTTCTGTACTATCACATTAACCATATGATTGTTGCAGTATTGCAACCATTATTGCAGTAATGTTGCTCCTTGTACATATGTCTGCGCAGTGCAAGCATTCTCATTTCTCCCCTCTCTTCTACTAACCTCGTTTATGTTTTCCAACTCCCCAGACTCCCCAGGCGCAACGGGAGGCCCCTGCAGCAACATTGGTACTGCTGCAGGTCGTGCTCACCTCGGAAGACGAACAGCAAACCGAGGAGGAGGACGACGATTCTGAA
The DNA here is from genome assembly GCF_044704955.1 of Pristiophorus japonicus. Lineage (NCBI taxonomy): Eukaryota > Metazoa > Chordata > Chondrichthyes > Pristiophoridae > Pristiophorus > Pristiophorus japonicus. Next base: position 290,929,591 of record NC_091981.1, on the reverse strand, counting down.
CCAGAAGTTGTCATCTGTGGTACCTGCGGCCACGTCATCCTCAACGGATGAAGGTAGCGGGGCCAAACGGCTTGCAGCAGGCCACTCCAAGTCGTCCAGTGCCCACGCCGACCCTGCGGAGGTTGAGTCGGCGATGTAGGCACGCACTGCGATGGGCGGATGTCGATGAGGACATGGTGTCACTGTCGAGGGCGAACGTCGACATCGGTCCCGAGCTCCTCCAGGCGGTTGGTGGGTTGACCGGCAACATTGCCACACTGTCTGCCAGAATAAGGGAGGGCATGGGGCAGATAGTTGCGGCAATGGGGAGAACGACCAACTCTTGCGGCACGCGATAGTTTTGGAATAAGGCACTGCACCCCAAAGTGCCATGCCACCAACCATCACGACAGATGCGAGACAGGAGGAAGAACTTCCTTCTGACTCGGAAGATGTTTCTTCACAAACGTCTTCTCCTCGATTCACTGAGGTCATTCTGCTGATGTCACCCCCCCCCCCCCCCCCCACCACCTCACAGCAGCAGCCCTTGAGGTGCTCTGCTGCAAGACGTCTTGATCCCGTTACTCGGGGATTACGTGGGAACCTAAAGGGGGTTACAACAAGGGAACGTACAGGAGGGAAGCGTGGCCGCAGGTAGGGAGGGGGGGCATATATATTATTGTTTTGTTGTTAAAAACAAATTGTTGAATGTTGACTGGGAGGGTGTTCTTGTTATATTGTGTTAAAAATGTTGTTCACTGTTGGAGGGTTCGGGGGGGGGGAATGTTATATATGTTTGTTAAAACATTTTTTAATGTAGCTGTTAAATTATTAAAAATGTTTATTTAAGTTTACAATTGATGTGAAATGTCTTCTAATAATGTACAGTAAAACATCAATACAAGGGTTGCAAATAATGGCCATGGCCAGGCCAGGCAAGGATGAAATGTAATGCAACTGTAAGTGTCACCAATGTAACTTCACAAAAAGCGTTCATGTATGAGCTGCTGACGCAAGAGTTTTGCAGCTGCGTAACTACCACGGAGCTTTTCCAGTCTTGTGGGGGAGGGCGTGGGGGCATGGGTTCATCGCCAGGCTGATTGTCCTCCCCGAGGTCCTTGTCCTCCTCCTCCTTGTCCTCTTCTTCCACCTTCCCACTCTCCTGAAGTGGAACGGCGGTCCCATCTGGCAATTGTTGTCCACTCCTTTTAGCTAGGTAATGCAACATGCAGCACACCACAATGAACTCAGCGACCTGCTCAGGGTGGTATTGTAGGTTGCCTCCTGTCTGGTCCAGGCTGAACTCCAGTTGTCTTTTTGACGATATTGCGTGTAGCTACATGGCTTTCGTTGTAGTGCTCTTCGACTTCTGTCGGGGGCTTACGCAGGAGGGTCATGAGCCAGCTGGCAAGGCCATATCCTTTATCCCCCAGCATCCAACCGTGACCTTGTGGCTGACTCTTAAACAGATCAGAGATAGTGCTCTCATGCAATGGATGCTCCCTGGAAAATTTGTATTTACTGCCATGATTATTTGCTTGTGGTCGACAACGAGCTGCACATTCAGGGAGTGGAATCCTTTTCGGTTCCAAAACACCTCTGCATCGTATAAAGGTGCTCGCAGGGCGATGTGCGAACAGTCTATTGCTCCCTGCACCTTGAGGAAGTTTGCTATTCTCGAGAAACCCAAAGCCCTCTCAGTCTGTGCCTCCCTGTTATAGGAAAGTTCATAAAGTCCATCCTGCATGCGTAAAGGGCTTCAGTCATCTGTCGAATGAAGCAATGTGTCGTGCTGAGAGATACAGCAAATGTCACCAGCTGAGGCCTGAAAGAAGCCATACAAGGAAAGTGCCACAGTAACCGTAACCTCAACGGGCAGTGCGGTCCTGATGGTGCTGGTAGGCTGCAGATCTCCCTTAAATAGCTGGCATATCTCTCTGATGACTTCCTTTCGGAATCACAGCCTTCTAACGCACATGTTATCGGATAAGTCCAGGTATGATCGTTATCCCTGTAAATGCGTTGGGTTTAACGTCTCCTCATGAGCAGTCTGCCACCTCTTTGATTGGGCACATAATGCTCTTCAATAAACCTTCTCCCCTCTATTCTGCAGCATGTGATTAGTCATCAATACTGGTTGAGAAATTACAGGCCCCATCGCTTTAAATGCCCTTAATCTCTCTTCTTAATTTGTCCTCAACAAATACAAATGTGATTAGATGATTGGCAAGAGTCAAAGATGCCCATAAAATCACTCACCAATTGCTTCTCCCGACAACCACTTCATGCAGCCTTTTATTAAAGATTCTCCGACTTACAAAATGGTGTCCATAGTGCCGAGTTAAAGTTAGGTGAGTGCAGCTTTTCTGGAGCGTCTTTTTGGGCCAGCGATCATTTGAGCGAATTATGGGGAAAATGCCGAGAATAGCGCTGAGCGATAATCTGGGCAATAATCGGGCACTAGTTTCCATTATAAACAGTATTCTCGGCCTTGCACGAGGATGACTTCATATTTTTTTTAAAAATAGGCCGGGCGATGCAGCTCATTCCTGTATGCCGAAAGTTGCACCGGCAATAAATGGGCGATAATCGGACGCTAGTTTTCATTTTTCAGCAAATATGGGCGATAGCCTGAATCTCAGCACTTATATGGGCGATGATGTGCCAAAAGTTTAGCCTAATGAGTCCAAAAATCTCTGTCTTTAATGCTACTGACATCAGTAGTGGGGAAAATGTTGGAATCAATTATTAAAGATGAAATAGCAGCACATTTGGAATGCAGTGACAGGATCGGTCCAAGTCAGCATGGATTTATGAAGGGGAAATCATGCTTGACAAATCTTCTAGAATTTTTTGAGGATATAACTGGTAGAGTGGACAAGGGAGAACCAGTGGATGTGGTGTATTTGGACTTTCAATAGCTTTTGACAAGGTCCCACACAAGAGATTGGTGTGCAAAATTAAAGCACATGGTATTGGGGGTAATGTACTGACGTGGATAGAGAACTGGTTGGCAGACAGGAAGCAGAGAGTCGGGATAAATGGGTCCTTTTCAGAATGGCAGTCAGTGACTAGTGGGGTGCCACAGGGCTCAGTGCTGGGACTCCAGCTATTTACAATATACATTAATGATTTAGATGAAGGAATTGAGTGTAATATCTCCAAATTTGCAGATGACACTAAGCTGGGTGGTGGTGTGAGCTGCGAGGAGGATGCTAAGAGGCTGCAAGGGTGACTTGTACAGGTTAGGTGAGTGGGCAAATGCATGGCAGATGCAGTATAATGTGGATAAATGTGAGGTTATCCACTTTGGGGGCAAAAACACGAAGGCAGAATATTATCTGAATGGCGGCAGATTAGGAAAAGGGGAGGTGCAACGAGAGCTGGGTGTCATGATTCATCAGTCATTGAAAGTTGGCATGCAGGTACAGCAGGCGGTGAAGAAGGCAAATGGAATGTTAGCCTTCATAGCTAGGGGATTTGATTACAGGAGCAGGGAGGTCTTACTGCAGTTGTACAGGGCCTTAGTGAGACCTCACCTGGAATATTGTGTTCAGTTTTGGTCTTCTCATCTGAGGAAGGACATTCTTGCTATTGAGGGAGTGCAACGAAGGTTCACCAGTCTGTTTCCGGGATGGCTGGACTGACATATAAGGAGAGACTGGATCGAGTGGGCCTGTATTTATTGGAGTTTAGGAGAATGAGAGGGGATCTCATCGAAACATAAAATTCTGACAGGACTGGACAGGTTAGATGCAGGAAGAATGTTCCCGATGTTGGGGAAGTCCAGAACCAGGGGACATAGTCTTAGGATAAGGGGTAGGCCATTTAGGACTGAGATGAAGAGAAACTTCTTCACTCAGAGAGTTGTTAACCTGTGGAATTCTCTACCGCAGAGAGTTGTTGATGCCAGTTCATTGGATATATTCAAGAGGGAGTTAGATATGGCCCTTATGGCGAAAGGGATCAAGGGATATGGAGAGAAAGCAGGAAAGGGGTACTGAGGGAATGATCAGCATGATCTTATTGAATGGTGGTGCAGGCTCGAAGGGCCGAATGGCCTACTCCTGCACCTATTTTCTATGTTTTTTGTTCTGGGAGTAGCCATTCTAGCTCTGTTCCTGCAGCCCGGTTATGAAAAGAAACACCAAACTAACTGTTGTGTTCCTAACACAGATGAGACTGCACACAGAGGTTAAAGTAACAGTGACCTCAGTCTTTATTAAGACACTCCAGAGTGAGGAATAGGCCTTCGGAGCCGGCTTATATACAGTGCTCCGAAGGGATGCTGGGATCCCTTGGGACTTCAGGGGATGCGCTCCCTGGTGGTGGAACATGGGAGTGCATGCTTTACAGATACACAACATCACTCCCCCCTCAAAGTCAAAGTGAAAACTATTTACAAGGTGAGGCGGTCGGGAGCCTTTCTTTCCCTGGTGGACCGCCTCAGTACAAATGTCTGTTCTGGTGTGTTGGCTGTGCCCTCTCTGGGCTGGCATGTTGCTGGTCCTGCAGGGCTGCTGGGTGAGCCTGGCCTTGCTGGGCTGTTGGGCGTAATGGGTTCAATTTCCTGGTCCGGGGTGGTATCGTTGATCCTTTGGGTGTGTGTTGTGGGCTCGAAAAAGGTGGTGTCTGCTGTGGGTTGTTCAGGGCAGTCTGTGAACCGTAGCCTCGTTTGGTCCAGGTGCTTTCTGCAAATTTGTCCATTGTCTAGTTTGACGACAAACACCCTACTCCCTTCTTTAGCTATCACCGTGCCCACGATCCACTTGGGACCATGTCCATAGTTTAGCAGATACACAGAATCATTCAGATCAATTTCCCGTGACACAGTGGCGCAACCATCGTTTATATTTTGTTGCTGCCGCCTGCTCTCTACCTGATCATGCAGGTTGGGGTGAACCAGCGAGAGTCTGGTTTTAAGTGTCCTTTTCATGAGTAGGTCAGCCGGGGGCACCCCTGTGAGTGAGTGGGGTCTCGTGCGGTAGCTGAGCAGTACTCGGGACAAGCGGGTTTGGAGTGAGCCTTCTGTGACTCGTTTAAGGCTATGTTTGATTGTTTGTACTGCCCGCTCTGCCTGGTTTAAGCGGGGCCGAGGTGACATGTTTGGTCCCATTGCAGATCATGAATTCTTTAAATTTGGCACTGGTGAAACATGGCCCGTTGTCACTGACCAGTATGTCAGGCAGGCCGTGGGTGGCAAACATGGCCCTCAGGCTTTCAATGGTGGCGGTGGTGGTGCTTCCCGACATTATTTCACATTCAATCCATTTTGAAAAGGCATCCACCACCACCAGGAACATTTTACTGAGAGCCGGGCCCGTAGAGTTGACATGGATCCTCAACGATGGTCTGGAGGGCCAGGACCACAAACTTAGTGCTGCCTCTCTGGACGCGTTGCTCAACTGAGCACACACGCTGCATTGCCGTACACAGGACTCTAAGTCAGAGTCAATACCGGGCCACCACACGTGGAATCTGGCTATCGCTTTCATCATTACTATACCCGGGTGTGTGCTGTGGAGATCCGAGATGAACATCTCCCTGCCCTTTTTTGGTAGCACTACGCGGTTACCCCACAACAGGCAGTCTGCCTGAATGGACAGCTCGTCCTTTCGCCGCTGGAATGGCTTGATTAGCTCTTGCATTTCAACGGGGATGCTGGCCCAGCTCCCATGCAGTACACAGTTTTTTACTAGGTACAGCAGAGGATCTTGGCTGGTCCAAGTCCTAATCTGGCGGGCCGTGACAGGTGATTTATCATTTTCAAACACTTCCATGACCATCAACAGGTCTGTGGGCTGCGCCACCATCAACAAGTTTGCAGGCTGCGCTATTTCCACCCCCGTGGTGGGCAATAGTAGCCGACTGAGAGCATCCGCACAGTTCTCGGTGCCTGGCCTGTGGCAGATGGTATAGTTATAAGCTGATAGCGCGAGTGCCCACCTTTGTATGCGGGCTGAGGCATTCGTATTTATCCTCTTGTTTTCAGCGAACAGGGATATGAGGGGCTTGTGATCAGTTTCCAGCTCAAATTTGAGGCCAAACAGGTACTGATGCATTTTCTTTACCCCGAACACACACGCTAATGCCTCCTTCTCAATCATGATGTCGGCCCTCTCGGCCTTAGACAAGCTCCTGGAGGCATAGGCGACAGGTTGCAACTTCCCCGCAACGTTAGCTCGTTGTAATACACACCCAACTCCGTACGACGACACGTCACATGCTAGCACAAGTCTTTTACACGGGTTATACAATTCAAGCAGCTTGTTGGAGCATAAAATGTTTCTGGCTTTCTCAAAAGCAATTACTTGGTTTTTTTCCCCATACCCAGTTCTCACCTTTACACAATAACACATGAAGGGGCTCTAAGAGGGTGCTTAACCCCAGTAGGAAGTTACTAAAATAGTTGAGGAGTCCCAGGAATGACCGCAGCTCCGTGACATTCTGTGGCCTGGGCGCGTTCCTGATAGCCTCTGTCTTGGCGTCTGTGGGCCGAATGACGTCCGCCGCGATCTTTCTCCCCAAAAACTCCACTTCTGTTGCCATGAAGACGCATTTCGACCTCTTCAGCCGCAGCCCTATGTGATCCAGTCACTGGAGGACCTCCTCCAGGTTTTGTAGGTGCTCGACGGTGTCCCAACCCGTGACCAATATGTCGTCCTGAAAAACCACCGTGCGTGGTACCGACTTGAGTAGGCTCTCCATGTTTCTCTGGAAGATCACTGCAGCTGACCGAATTCCAAACGGGCATCTGTTGTAGATGAACAGTCCCTTGTGAGTGTTGATGCAGGTGAGGTCCTTTGACGACTCCTCCAGCTCCTGCGTCATGTAGGCCTAAGTCAGGTCGAGCTTGGTGAACATCTTGCCTCCTGCCAGCATCGCAAATAGGTCGTCTGCCTTAGGTAGCAGGTATTGGTCCTCTAGTGAGAAACGATTAATAGTTACTTTATAATCGCCGCAAATCCTGACCGTGCCATCACTTTTGAGTACTGGAACAATCGGGCTGGCCCACTCGCTGAATTCCACTGGGGAGATGATGCCCTCGCATTGCAGCCTGTCCAGCCCGATTTCCACTCTCTCCCTCATCATGTGAGGTACCGCTCGCGCCTTGTGGTGAATGGGTCATGCCTCTGGGATCAAGTGGATCCGCACCTTCGCCTCGGAAAAGTTTCCAATGCCTGGCTCAAAAAGGGAAGGAAATTTGTTTAGAACCTGGGTACATGAGGCCTCATCGACATGTGATAGCGCTCGGATGTCATCCCAGTTCCAGCGGATTTTGCCCAGCCAGCTCCTTCCAAGCAGTGCGGGGCCATCGCCAGGGACAATCCAGAATGGCAGTTCGTGCACCGTGCCCTCGTAGGTGACCTTGACCATGGCACTGCCCAGGACAGTGATGAGCTCTTTGGTGTACGTTCTCAGTTTCTGGTGGATGGGGCTCAGGGCTGGTCTGAGTGCCTTGTTGCACCACAGTCTCTCAAACATCTTTTTACTCATGATGGATTGGCTAACGCCAGTGTCCAGTTCCATGGCTAAGGGTAAGCCATTCAATTTACATTTAGCATTATAGGTGGACATTTCATCGAAAATGTGTGCACCCTGTGTACTTCAGCATCTGCCTCCTCTCTCTGAGGCTCGAAATTGCTTTGATCCACCATGGACCGATCTTCCTCTGCCACGTGGTGGCCGTTGGAGGTGCCCCATTGTTCCACAGCTCTTGCAAACATACCCTTTGAAGCGGCATGAATAGGCTGAATGGAAGCCTCCACAACGCCAACAAGGTGTAAATTGCCTTGCATTCATCCTTTGTTGCGGACTCTGAGTCATCTGGGTCACCTGAGGCCTGCTGGCAGTTGCAGAGTCGTGGTTTCTGCCCTGTACATTTCTGCTCGCAAACACAGTTCCAGTTAATTGATGAACATTGCTAGCACTTGTGTGCTGAGAGATTTGTTTGGTGTTATCACTGGTGGACATAAATGCCTGTGCTATCGCAATGGCCTTACTGAGGGTCGGTGTCTCTACAGTCAAAAGTTTTCGTAGGATGGTCTCGTGGCCAATGCCCAGTACAAAAAAGTCTCTGAGCATCTGCTCCAGGTAGCCATCAAATTCACATTGTCCTGCAAGTCGCCTTAGCTCGGCGACATAGCTCGCCACTTCCTGACCTTCAGATCGCTGGTATGTATAGAACCGATACCTCGCCATCAGCACGCTCTCCCTCGGGTTAAGATGTACACAGCTCCTCATACAACTTATCTGTGGGTTTCACCGGAGCCAGAAGATTCTTCATGAGGCTGTAGGTCGGTGCCCCGCAGACCGTGAGGAGGGCCGCTCTCCTTTTTGCAGCGCTTCCTTCTCTGTCCAGCTCGTTGGCTACAAAGTACTGGTCTAGCTGTTCGACATAGGCGTCCCAGTCCTCACTGTCCGAGAACTTCTCCAGGATGCCCACAGATTGCTGCATCTTTGCGTTGGATTCGTATGCTCGTCGCCAGTTATTGTGTTCCTAACACAGATGAGACTGCACACAGGTTAAAGTAACAGTGACCTCAGTCTTTGTTGAGACACACCAGAGTGAGGAACAGGCCTTTGGGGCCGGCTTATATACAGTGCTCCCAAGGGATGCTGGGATCCCTTGGGACTTCAGGGGATGCGCTCCCTGGTGGTGGAACATGGGAGTGCATGCTTTACAGATACACAACATAAACGTCAATCAAATCACCCCAAGTCTACGTTTCTCTAAAGTGGTAGATTCCCAGCTCTGAGCCTATCTTGGTAACTAAATGCTCCAAACTGGGTATTAATCTTATGGTCCTTTTCCACTCACTTTTCAAAGCCTCAATATCACCAATATCTCAATAATGTGAATTGATAAAAGGAAGGACAATATAAAAATGCTTAAGTGAATCAACAACAATGCAGACTATTAATCGGAACAGGAGGAGGCAGTTCAACCACGATGAGCCTATTCCATCATTCAATTAGATCATGGCTGATCTGGTTAAAACTACCTACCCGCCTTGGGGCCATAACGTTCAATATCCAGGTCTTAAAAAAAAACTCTTGAGGTGAATTTGACCTGCACCCGATTGGGGACAGTAACCTGCTCGGGGCAATACTTCCTGTGCCTGGCAGCCCGGTACACAAAATGGAGTGCCGGGCTGCACGATGGTGGCCTGGACCACACTAGTGTGAAAGTATTTGAGCCGACCAGAGTTGACAAAACCACCAAGATGGCGGCACAAGGCGTTGGCGACCTCCCTTTTAAATTGTGCCAACCTCACGGGCAATATTCGCCGCGGGGGCGGAAAGGGGTCACCATGCAGCACTAAGGGGTCATCATTGTCGGTGACGCATCGACCCGGGGTATGACAGCGCCTCCGCTAACTCTGGGCAATTTCCGTAGCGGTTTTGTACAACTGAGTGGCTCGCTTGGCCATTTCAGAGAGCGGTTAAGAGTCAATCACATTGCTGTGGGTCTAGAGTCACATATAGGCCAGACTGGGTAAGGACAGCAGATTTCCTTCCCTAAAGGACCATAGCGAATCAAATGGGTTTTGATGACAATTCCATAGTTTCATGGTCACCATTAATGACACTAGCTATATGTCCCAGATTTATTTAATTAACTGAATTTAAATTCCCCAGCTGCCATAGTGGGATTTGAACTCAAGTCTCCGGATCATTAATCTACGCCTCTGGATTACTAGTCCAGTAACATAACCACTATGCTACTGTTCCCATAATATTGCATTTAAAAGCACTATATATGATGAGGTGACGAAGTCAAGTAATGAAATACTCCAGACAGCAGATGGCGATGTTTCCCAGCAGTGTAAAACTTTTCTTAACAACAGAGACCATTCTTGCACTCTCTTAATTGAAGAATTGTTGCTCCCAACCCAACCCCGCCCCTCCTTCCTTCAGTATAAATACAGACCGGATGGGGCTTTGGATTGTTGTTTGTGAAGTGTTAAAGAAGAAATGGGAAGATGAGTGAAATATGAACTTAGTGACCTAGTTAGTCAGAATTGTGATGGGGAAAGCAAAAACTGCTGTGCGGTTTGTAGTCTTAGTGTATTTATATCAGATAATGGAAACTTAACTCGGTTAGTATCACAGCACTAACTATGCTGTGTTCTGCTCTTAGTAGATTTACTGCTCTTTAAAGAATAGTGATATTACAATTGAACTTCATTTCAAATCTGATATAAAGTGAAGCTTGGAGAAAAATACTAAGCTATCCTATCCTAGAACTCTCTGCAGAGGAGAATTGAAATCGGAAGTGAAAATTACTGGCTCAAATGAACGTTAGCTGAACTGTCTCGGTTCTAGGCTGCCTCTTTTATAAACCCACTCTATTTACAGACTAGCAAAAGACAACCTTTCTGAATTTTCTGCATATATCGGGATACTAAGTGTTGGTCCAGCGTCACTTTTGTATTAGGTGATCAACTGCTTCACTGATTACCTGAGGGGAATAAAATGTTAAAACAAAGTCTTGATTCTACATTTCAAACTGGTGGACAATTTTAAAAATCCACTGAAACAGAGCTGAGTGATTTTAATAGCGTGGAGAATCGAGAAAGGGAGCAAGTACTGGGGAGACTTGACTCAGTAATTGATTAATTGATCAGTTGATATGATCACGATGCACTGATCAGTGGCCTGGCTGAATAACATGGAATTATGAGGACTAGATCACATGATGCATTGATGGCATTTAAGCCAAATATAAGTCATAGCCCAACTTTTGATTCGAGCATTGAAGGAGGAACATACAAATTGGGATAACCACTTGATCAAAGTTGGCTCTGATGTAGCATTGTTCCAAAGGCCTTTCTAATACATTTACTGGTTGGATAATCCTTGAATATCCGAGACAGCCCACTCTCTGTTGTCCAGATTTTGCTGTGGTTAGCTGTGCACTGACCGGTTCAACCCATCGTTATAGAAAGTCTCTCTCGACTGTTCAGATTCCACTAAGTTTTCTCAAAGCTTACCTTTTCTGTATAGTCCACTATCTGTGGTTCAGCAAGTGATTGGTTAACTCTACAAATCAAGCTAATAAAAACACATCATCTTGAGAAATAGAACATTAAGCAGAGTCTATGCTGCTGTTTGTAGGTTGCACTAACTGTACACAGGAGGACCATTTGGGAGGGCATCTAGAAAATTGCAGTTGTGCCATTAATCAGTAGGTTTGAGACTTGACCACTTCAGTGGTGCAGATGTACCTCAACTACCAGGGTCTGTGATGGAATTGGCTTTTTTTTTTGGTGGGGGGGTGCTTAGGAAGAGTCTGTATTAGGCAGTACTTCCCTCCATTTGTAGCCAGAGATTGAGGGAAGTCTAATTCCAGCGTCCCATTCGCTGCAGTGTGTTACAACCTAGTTTTGGAAAGGACACACTTTCTCTGGCAGAGCTTATAGGTATATCCTTGCTACTTCCTGCTGATAGAAGGTTCTATGTGCTGGCCATTTCATTGGTGAGATTACCAGGCTGTTCAATCTGGGAGTCTGCTGGAAAGGAGGGAAGTAATCGTTAGTTGGTCTGTCTGTCCCTTGGTAACCTAGTAACCATTTCAGGCAGAGGAAATGTGTTCAATTCACCTAACCACATGGTGCATTTCAAATATTTCATCCCATTTGTTGCCTAAATGACTGGATATCCTGGAAACCCTCTTTCTTGTCTACTACCTGTGTCAGTATCTCCAATTTGGTAAAATAAGTTCCTCCCTCAAATTTTGGAATCAACTGAAGTCCTTCAGTGATTGGACTGGGTACAGAGGTGTATTTTAGGTCTTTCTCTCTCTCTCTCCTTTGCCAAAAGTATATGGGCCTCATGGTTTCTGTCTGGCCTGGACTAGTAACAACATTCTCAGCTTTGGAGTAGTTGGTCAAGGCATAATTTTAGTTTTTTAAAATTCATTCATGGGATATCTGGGTAGCTGCAAAGGCCACCATTTATTGCCATTGAAGATGGCCTGTCACCTTGAAATGCTGCAAGGTTGGGAGTTTTATGATTTTGATCCAGTGACAATGAAGGAATGGTGATTATATTTCCAAGTCAAGATGTGTGTGACTTAGGGAACTTGGTAGTGCCTGCTTTCCTTTTTTTCCTTTTTTTTTAAAGGTAGAGTTGATGGGTTTGGGAGGTGTTATTGAAGCCTTGGTGTGTTGCTGCATTGCATCTTGTAGATAGTGGAGGGGGTGAATGTTTGTTTAAGGTGGTGGATGGGGGGGTGCCAATTAAGTGGAGTACTTTATTCTGGGTGGTATCACAAAATACCCAAGGGACGAATTTCAGAGTCTCTGTGGCCCGTTTGTGGTCAACTGGCCGCCCCAACAGAATTTGGGCCCAGGAGGTTTTGCAACAGTGTGGGCCACCACACCAATCAATGGACTTGGAATCATCATAGAAATTTACAGCACAGAAGGAGGCCATTTCGGCCCATGATGTCCGCGCCAGCCGACCAGGAGCTTTCCAGCTCTTCGTCCGTAGCCCAGTAGGTTACGGCACAAGTGAATATCCAAGTATCTTTTAAATGTGGTGTGGGTTTCTGCCCCTCTCCTTTTTCAGGCAGTGCGTTCCAGACCCCCACCACCCTCATATCATCTCCAAACCTCCCCAATTACTTTAAACCTATGCCCCCTGATTGTTGACCCCTCTGCCAAGGGAAACAGGACCCTCATAAATTTTATACACCTCCAATCTGGTCTCCCCTGAGCTGCCTCCTGTTCCAAAGAAAACAGACCCAGCATTTCCGATCTATCCTCGTAGCCAAAATTCTCCAGTCCAGGCAACATTCTTGTAAATCTCCTCTTCTGCACCGTTTCCAGTGCAGATCATGTCCTTCCTATAATGTGGTGACCAGAACTGCACACAGTACTCCAGCTGTGGCCTAACCAGTGTTTTTATACAGTTCAAGCAAAACCACCTTGCTCTTATCTTCCATACCTCAACTAATAAAGGCAAGTATTCCATTTGCTGCCTTAACCACCTTATCAACCTGGCCTGCTACCTTCAGGATCTGTGGACCTGCACTTGAGTCCCTTTTTGTTCCTCTACACTTGTCAGTGTCATACCATTTAATGTGTATTCCCTTGCCTTGTTTGACTTCCCCAAGTGCATTACCTCACACTTTATTGAATTCCATTTGCCACTGTTCTGCCCACCTGACCAATACATTGATACCTTACTGCAGTCCACAGCTTTCTTCATCATTATCACACACATAGCCTATTTTAATGTCATCAGCAAACTTTGTAATCATAGCCCCATCATTTAAGCCCAAGTCATTGATATATAGCACAAAGCAAGTGAACCCCACTGGATACAGCCTTCCAGTCACAAACACCCATCAAAGTTTGCCTTTGCTTTCTGCCTCGAGCCAATTTTGAATCCAGCTTACCGCTTTGCCTTGGATACTGTGGGCTTTTACCTTCGTGACCAGTCTGCCATGTGGGACTTTATCAAAAGCCTCCATAGATGTCCATCTATCCTCCATAGAAGCCTATCTGTTCAAAGTGAAACCATGTTGTCATTACACAGGTGATGGGATTCCTCCCATGCAGGTGCAATTTAATCCATGGAGGAAGCTATATCTGTCAGTGACCACCATAGTGGTGCTCATGTTGGAGAAGGACTCCATCAGATGGACCTGTGGGAGAGTAAAGACATGAGTTACATAAATGAGATGCTAAGTACAGGCACATACCATTATACACCATGACCATTGATTTCTCTCTCCCCCATTTCTGGAACCTCCACCACTCCTGCTATGTTCATTGCTGTCTCCTCTGCATTCGTCAGCTAAAATGTGCATGAAGGGCCTACTCCTGTCCTCCCCCTCTTATTGTGGGCAATCTTTCCTCCTGCTAGGAGGGAAAGAGAAGGTTGAATGAGACTGATGGAATGATCTATTATGGAATGAGATACAGCTTTGCAGGGAGACTTCAATGGAGTGACTTGCCAATACCAAGTTGCTGCTTTTTGTCTTTTTTTTAAACCGCTCTCGCTCTCGCTCTCTCGCTCGCTCTCCTTTTTTGTGGCACTGTACCCAGGTCGAGGCACTACTGATGTAGCTGTTATTTCCTGGGCTATCTGTCGCCCCACTGCCTTTATCTGCTCAATCGGCCTCTTCCTGCCATCTGCAGGGAACAGAACCTCCGTCCGTCCTCTCAGTCCCTCCTCTATGATGGAGGTAGTCATCGCTGAAGCATGGAGCTGATTTTTTTTGTCTTGCTGACAGAATACTCCTGCAGTAAATCACAGCAGACTAACTAGTATGAAATGAATTATCGGCCATGGACCCTTTCAATATATCTGCTAGAATCGCACAACTGAAGGTAAACCATTTGTGCCATTGAATTCCAGGAAAATTAAAGTTGGCCATTGAACAAAAGTACCCTACTTTTTGAAAGTTTATAAATCTGTTTCCATAATAACTCCATGTTCAAGTGTCTGACCCTGGAGGTCAAGACCAGTTACTAACCATCCCTGCCCATCAGCCTGGTCCACTTGAACCCAGAAAGTCTCATTACTCAGGTATCTCTCCAGCTGTTGACTTCTCACTGACTTAAAAATCACAATCCACCTCCTCCTCCTATTGTTTCTGAATCTCTTGTAGCCTTTTTAGGTGAATTTCTGTCCCATCTAGCCATGACTCAGAAGTGCACAAAACACAGCACAGAATATAACTGCAGTTCCAACAATTTGTTTCTAACACTCCTTGCATTCACATTGTATGCTTCCTACCTGGTTTAACTGCATCAATGTTGGTAAAGCCATCTATAAACATATCTGCACTATCCCCATGCTGATCTAGTTTAAATGCTTTCTAAAGCCAAGCTCAACACCCTCTGCCAGCTTTGTTCTCCCAGGAGGTTTAGATGGAGGACATGCCTCCTTAACAACTTGCCCAGTGAGCACGTCCCAATTGTTGGCCCAGTGCTTCCTTTTTACAAAGATCCTGAAGCCAGATGCTGAATCCGATTTGTCTGTACCCTTCCTGTGATCTGAACATGACTGATAATAGCCCCAAGATATTAACCTTGCACCCTCACTCGGTCTGCAATGAGATCAAAGAAACATAGAAAATAGGTGCAGGAGTAGGCCCTTCGGCCCTTCGAGTCTGCACCACCATTCAATAAGATCATGGTTGATCATTCCCTTAGTACATCTTTCCTGCTTTCTGTCCACACCCCGTGATCCCTTTAGCCGCAAGGGCCATTGCTAACTCCCTCTTGATGCCAGTTCATTGGATATATTCAACAACTCTGTGGTAGGAATTCCACAGGTCAACAACTGAGTGAAGAAGTTTCTCATCAGTCCTAAATGGCCTACCCCTTATCCTAAGACTATGTCCCCTGGTTCTGGACTTCCCCCATCATCGGGAACACTCTTCCCGCATCTAACCTGTCCAGTCCCGTCAGAATCTTGTAAGTTTCTATGAGATCCCCCCTCGTCCTTCTAAACTCCAGTGTATAAAGGCCCAGTTGATCCAGTCTCTCCTCAGATGTCAGTCTCGCCATCCCGGGAATCAGTCTGGTGAACCTTCGTTGCACTCCCTCAATAGCAAGAACGTCCTTCCTCCGATTAGGAGATCAAAACTGAACACAATATTCCAGGTGAGGCCTCAGTACAATTGCAGTAAGACCTCCCTGCTCCTATATTCCAATCCCCTAGCTATGAAGGCCAACATACCATTTGCCACCTTCACCGCCTGCTGTACCTGCATGCCAACTTTCAATGACTGATGAACCATGACACCCAGGTCTCGTTTCACCTCCCCCTTTCCTAATCTGCCTTTGTATTTTTGCCCCCAAAGTGGATAACCTCACATTTATCCACATTATACTGCATCTACCATGCATTTGCCCACTCACCTAACCTGTCCAAGTCACCCTGCAGCTTTTTAGCATCCTCCTCACAGCTCTCACCGCCACCCAGTTTAGTGTCATCTGCAAACTTGGAGATATTACACAATTCCTTCATCGAAATCATTAATGTATATTGTAAATAGCTGGGGTCCCAGCACTGAGCCCTGCGGCACTGCCTGTCATTCTGAAAAGGACCAGTTTATCCCGATTCTCTGCTTCCTGTCTGCCAACCAGTCTCTATCCACATAGGTACATTACCCCCAATACTATGTGCTTTAATTTTGCACACCAATCTCTTGTGTGGGACCTTGTCAAAAGCCTTTTGAAAGTCCAAATACACCACATCCACTGGTTCTCCCTTGTCCACTCTACTAGTTACATCCTCAAAAAATTCCAGAAGATTTGTCGAGCATGATTTTCCCTTTCATAAATCCATGCTGACTTGGACTGATCCTGTCACTGCTTTCCAAATGTGCTGCTATTTCATCTTTAATAATTGATTCCAACATTTTCCCCACGACGACTGGTGTCCGGCTAACCGGTCTATAATTACCTGTTTTCTCATCAGCAGCCTTCAAGTACTTGAAGGTGAGAATGTCCCGAGTCCTCGGGTTACACGTGTTGAGAAATGCGTGGGTCATGTAGTAGCTGCAGCTGTCTCTTGTGCTGGGCAAGGTGAGGCAACGGGCAGCCCCCGGGTGAGGGACAGCTGTCTGGGTATGTGACGCAGAGCGGTGAGTTGGCACGCATTGCTGGTGACCAGAAGATGGAAGCTTGGTCAGCCACCACTGGCGTCGTGGTGGTGACATCCTCCTCACCACATGGGGCTGGAGGGCAGAGTTAGCAATGGCAGCTGGAATGGCCGTGCGGCTTAAGGAGTTGTTGCTTGGCTCAGCAGTCCCCTCAGAACTTTGCGCCCAAGGTTCCTCTCCTTGCTGCAACATATGAATATAGGTCCAGAGTCAGTGTGAAGCGCTCCATTCCACTATTGGTCAAGATGGTCATCAGGAGTTGCAAAGTGTCAGATGCACAGCTTCCGTTATGACCACACCAGTGCTTGTGACTGCTTGTGAGGGAGTTCTTGATAACCACCATTGGCTATAGAGGGCAAGTCTCCCCCAAGGCAGCACCAAATGGCTCTGGACTACAACTGCATGCTTAGAGTAAGAGCTGTAGGCAGAAAGTCAAGCTACCTGAAGCTGCATTATCACGTATCTAAACATTATGCTCCTTGAAACTAGAGGTCACAGTGACACAGCATCCTGTTGCTCAATGCTCACGACATCCAAGTGCCAGTGATTCTTGGACATTTTCTTCGCAGCATACTCTGTGAACTCTGCATACAGACCCTGTAGATCTGCTAGCAATTCTCCAACCACTTTACTGAGGAATAGTGTAGGAACGTTGCATACATGAGCTCCCTATCCAGGAAATCATTGTTGAACACCAGATTGTTGATGCACTCTGCCATTGATGAAGAATGGAGTTAGTGTTTGATCTTCCCATTCTCCAACTAAATGATGATTCGATTGTTCACATGTCAATACATGTCTGTAGATAGATGCCCCACATCTCCTTCTGCAGCATCCAGTTGGCCAACAGATAGTGATGAAATGGAAAGAAAGACATGACCAGCCAGGAATCAACAGACTCCCTCCTTATATGCATGTTCTGCACATACTTACCTGCAGGGGAAGGTACAGCTGGCCAATCCTGTGCACGGCACATAACTCTAGACTCTGCTCTGTGCTGCCATGGACCATTTCTTTGCAGAGTTGGAACATCATCTCGCCGATGGACTTGTGTACTAAGATGTTTGTAATTTCCTTTTTTTATATGCATTGATTGTATATAAAACACACTGCTAAGTGACAGAAAATGGGTTTTAAAATGGCCAAAGGCTGAGAAGCAAAGCATCATGATAAATCATCCCAACTTTGAAGCTAGCGACATGAAGAATGTCATTATGTCTGCCATGACTGAGGAATTACCAGTCAACCTCCCTTTTTGTTAATTTCAATATTCTTACTCCACGCAATGATCTGATTATGACTATCCAAGTACTTTTACAAATAAACAGCGTAGACTTGGTAGGGAAGCAACAAGGTCTGAATGAGAGTCTGCATACATTTGCAGATAGCCTGTATACTATTGATGAGATGGTACAGGGAAATCTGGCAAACAATACAGCAGATGGGAAAAATCAAGTATCCTTTAAAGTCTATCTGGCCAGAATCCAGCCCTCGTTGTGTTCTGCCAGAGGTCATGCAGTTACTTTCGAGTCACCCTGGGTTGATATCCTATGAAATGCTAATGCCGGCTGGATATATGCCCAAAACCAGTGACAACCGTGAACATTGTGGAGGGACGCACTGTCCCCTCCGCACCACCTGGTAGACCAATAGTAACATACTGTTGTGGGGAAGTCGGACACTATTCAAAAGATTGCTGGGGTAGAAACAAGCATTCTGGACAAGGAAGACAGGGTCCACGTCTGCCCCACCCCCCCCCCCCTACAGATTCCCATCACCCAGTAAGATTGATACTAGAAATAAAATGAAAACATTTGCCAATACATTCACTAATAAGATGGATCACTTGGCTTCTTTAGTACAGACTCTAGTGATGATCCAAGAGGGAGGGTGCCCCATAGCACAAATCACACGGGGGTGGAGGCTCTCTGGTATCTCAGGTTTTCCCTCCCCCTCCGGCCACCAACTCTCAATGACCAGGTCCAGTCCCGTCCGTTTGGTCTGAGGTGCAATTCAGAGGACACGGCCGACTAGTTGTATCAGCTTTGCTTCCTGAGGACCAATCCGAAATTATGTTGATAGATACCAGATCATCCATCACACTTTTTCATGCCACCTATCCAGAGCGTCCGCTTAGTGTGGGGAAAAACTTGTTTCATTATCACTGGTGTCACGGGGACCCAGGCTGTTTCATATCCAGGCAACAGCATTAATATTTTGGACACCACTAGTTCAAGAACCTGTATACATGTGTATGCCTAATGGAAAGGGGATATTGGGTAGCGATACACTTCATTCAATAACAGCTATATTAGATTACCACCATGGTTGCCTATTTATCGGTTCAGGAGTGAAAGATGTCAGATATCAGACGCCCACGCAGTATGGGCTGTTAAAAAGCCTGCGCTGTTGCAATTTCCAGTTCACTCGCTGCCTGCTGTTAACACTTTAATTACTGATCACACAGCAGCTTTTGGGAAATTTAAACATGACTGTGGGAGGATGGTGGGAGAAGTGCAGTTTAATGGCCCACTTCATCGTGTTTGTAAATAATACCCTATTCCAAGGGAGAGTATCCCATATTTGGGAACAGCCATTGCCTCATTGGAAGAACGAGGTGTTTCGAGAAAAGCGTCTTTTATGACTAACTCCCCTGTATAGCCTGTTAGGAAACCAGATGAATCTTGGAGACTTACTTTTGATTACCGAGCACTAAATAAATCAACCCCTCGGCAGAGCCCGACTGTCAGGCACTGTTTTTACTGACATCTGTCCCGCCCTCCCAAAGCCATTGTGTTTTCTACTCTTGACATTGCAAATGGTTTTTGGAGTCTCCCAGTTGCTAAAGAGGACCAGTATAAATTTGCTTTCACATTTGAGGGACAGGGATACACGTTTACGTGTCTGCCACACTGCTTCCATAACTTGCCATCAATCTTTCACCAATACATTGCATGTGACATGTATGCACGTGACAGCAAATTCTCCAAGCCATCAGCTCTCCTCCAATAGGTTGATGACCACCTCCAAGCTACAGAGACACTGGATGAACATTTGTTACTCTTGAATGAACTGAGATCTTTTACAGGAAGCAGGATTGAAGGTAAATCCAAAAAAAGGCTCGGCTGTTTCAAGACGAAGTTAGCTTTTTGGGGTCAACATTTCAGCCACAGGACTCGGCCCTGATCAGCAAAAAGTCGACACCATTCAGAGGCTTCCCGTTGCCTGTGTCAAAGACAGCACTGCGATCCTTCTTGGGACTGGTAGGAGATCAAAGGAATTTCATTCCAAATTTTGCAGACATTGCCAAACCTCTCTGAACTGTTGAAAAATGAGTATGAGGCAGACATTCAGCCAGCCTGGGGAGATAGCCAGACAAACTCAGTAAATGCTTAAAACTAGCCACGATACAGGCTGCTGCCCTTATCTCCCCAGATTCTACCTAACCGGTTCATTTGGAAGTTGTCTCCACCCCTTCCAGCCTGACTACTGTTTTAAGTCAAGAGCAACAGATAAACAGATCTCTGCATCCTATTACTTGGGCCACGAATTTTAAGGGGAGCAGAAAATACATACTGTGCGAACGACACCTTTTGGCCTCTTGCTGGCTATGTTGCAATGCAGTTATGGCCTCGCCCCATACCAAAAAACTGCGTACTATTCGTCAGATGGTTAAAATTCTATTACATTCTGGTCTCCTCCGTAAACTTTGGGAAGTGCTCCAGAAATGACTCTCCCCTTGTCACATCGGTAAAGTGTGTGCCCACCGGAAAGATTCCTCACCATACCAAGGGCAATAATGCAGCCGATCAGTTGGCTAAAGAATCTGCAATAACCGGATGAGACGTACCAAGCTGGGTTTTTGAAACTCCCCAGATACCTGCTGGAGCAGCTGCCACTAAAACACAAGCCATCGACTTGCATAAACACCACTCCGAGTACGACCCCTGTGTACAAGTCATGGAATAGCATAACCCAGGCTGTCCGCTACCACAGCCCACCTCATGGGCAGACTCCACTGAGCTCCAAAGTTACCATCAGAAGGGTGATTCCCTGCTTATGTTTAAAAAATAAACTAGATTACATTGTGGCATGTGTTCCTCCACAATTTAAAGACGACATGTTAAGTTTGTTTTACTTCTGCCCCCACTGCAGGACATTATTCCACCCCTACCACTACAGAAATAAAATCCAGTCTGTTGGTGGCATATTTTGGAAAATATCATAGAATATGTTAATAGATGCTTACCATGTTTACAGACAAACCCTTCTGTCTGCTCTAATCGAACTCTACTCAGATCCCAACCCCCTCCTGAAGGTCCATGGAGACCTACAAATTGATTTTATTGGACCTTTTAACAAATCCCAGGGTAATTATGAACACGCTCTGGTAGTAATTGATCAGTTAACACAATGGATCGAAACCTTTCCAACTAAGTAATTTTTAATTTCAAAATATATACTTTATTATAAAAATGTGCACGATACATTGGAAGGCAGTTCAGTAAGTTTGGATGCGGTCAGCAATTCCATACAATACATTTGGATGCTGACGGCAGTTCTGTTCAATACATTTGCTTGCTTTACATTCCAGGGTACAATTCAGTACAATCCAGGATACATTGTAATAGTCGTCAAATTACATTACATGTGGCACTATACAGTACATAGAACGGGTGAGGGGTACAGTTACATTTCTTTACAACATGCATTACTAAACAGTTGCTGAACTTACATTATACATGGCACTGCATAGGTGTTTTCAGATCATAGAGCACCATGTATACAAAGGTTTACAAGTAACCCGAGGGGGGTTTTATACTGATTGCAGCCCCTGGGTTTACCCTGGCGGAAGGGCTTTAAACTGTGGCTCTTCCCCACCGTGCCTTTGCGGCGACTGCACCAATTTTAAGTGCGTCCCTCAGCACTTACTCCTGGATCTTGGATTGCGCCAGTCTGCAACACGCAGACGTGGATATCTCCTTGCTCTGGAAGACTAGCAAATTTCGGCAAGACCAAACATCTTTCACCGAGTTGATGGCCCTCCAGCAGCAGATGATGTCTGTCTCGGTGTGTGTCCCTGGGAATAGCCCGTAGAGCAGAGTCCTGTGTTACGGAGCTGCTTGGGACGAACCTCGACAGCAACCACTGCATCTCCTTACAGACCTGCCTTGCAAAGGGGCAGTCCCAAAGGAGATGAATGACCGTCTCATTTGCACCACAGCCAACTCTGGGGCAGAGTGCCGTGTCCCTGAAACCCCGGCTGTGCATGAAGGATAGGGGCCCTTCTCACCGCCAACCAAGCTACGTCTTGGTGCTTGTGTGACAGTTCTTTTGTAGGGTGTCCAGGACCTTGCGTGCTGACCTTGCGTGCTTTTATGGCTTTGTGGTCAAATGTTTGTCTTGAAAAACTTTTCCACGAAGGACCGGTGCTGAGGCATGGTCCAACTGCGCAGAGCGTTCTGCGGCAGCCTGGCCAGACCCATCCTTCGCAATACCGGGGACAGATAGAATCTCAGCACTTACTGACACTTGCCGTTTGCATACGAAGGATCTATGCACAGCTTGATGCAGCCGCACACACACAGGTGGCCATCGGGCCTCGTTCCGAACGTTCTTCCGCCCCCCCCCCCCCCCCCCCCCCCAGTCCAGAGATTTGTACATCGTGTCTCTGCAGACACGGTCCATTTTCGATCTCCAGACGAAGTGGAAGACGGCTCGAGTGACTATCCCGGCACAGGAGTGGGGTATGGATCAGACCTGCGCCACGTACAACACCGAGAGCACCTCACTCCTGATGACCAGGTTCTTTCCTGCAATGGAGAGTGAGCGCAGCTTCCACCATCCCTGTTTATGTTTTGCTTTAACGATATGCTCCTTCCAGTTTTTGACGCACGCCCCGTCCACTCGGAACCATATTCCCAAAACCTTCAGCTAATCTGACTTCACGGTGAAGGGAATAAAGGATCGGTCAGACCAGCTTCCAAAGAACATGGCCTCGCTTTTGCTGCGATTTACCTTCGCTCCCGAGGCCAGTTCAAACTGGTCACAGATTGCGAGCAATCCCCGGACCGAGCAAAAGACGATGACGTCGTCCATGTACAGGGAGGTCTTGACCTGAGCGCCTTTGCTGCCTGGGATTGTCACCCCTCCCTAATGCCTGCATCCTTCCTGATGGACTCGGCAAAGGGCTCGATACAGCACACAAACAAGAGAGAGGAGAGGGGACAGCCTTGCCTGACTCCAGACCTGATCGGAAAGCTTTGTTTCCCACCCGTTGATTAGAACTGTGCTACTGATGTCTGTAGAGCAGTTGGATCCAATTGCGGATACCCTCCCCAAACCCCATCTTGGAGAGCACGTCCATCAGGTACGTGTGCGATATCCTGTCAAAGGCCTTCAGGTCCAAGCTGATTAAACAGGTGTCCACCCTCCTGTCCCGCACGTAGGTGATCGTATCCCTGAGTAGTGCGAGGCTATCAGAGATCTTCCTGCCGGGGACAGCGCAGGTCTGGTCCGGGTGGATCACCAGCTCCAGAGCAGGCTTGACCCTATCTGCGATGATCTTAGACAGGATCTTATAGTCCACATTGAGCAGTGAAATGGGCCGCCAATTGTTGATTTCCTCCCTCTCCCACTTCTTGAGGGTGATGATGCCTTTCCTCATTGATTCTGACATGCTGCCGGCCAGAAGCATACCCCCGTACACTTCCAGCAGGTCTGGGCCCATCCAGTCCCACAGAGCTGAATACAACTCGACCGGTAAGCCGTCGCTTCCGGGAGTTTTACTCGTCGCGAGGGACCCGACAGCCTTTGTCATCTCATCCAGACTCTCCCGCTCGCTGTCTAAGACTTCTGAGATAGACGACAATAATGCACGTACGGCTGCAAGAATCCTTTTGAGTGAGGTGTTCTGTAGGTGGGGAATACCAATACAGGTAAATAGCGATCAGGGTCCACATTTTACCGGAGCAGACTTTACTATTCTGCAGGACATGCTCCTAATAAGGCACCAGTTGCACATTGCACATCATCCACAAGTATCAGGAATTGTAGAAAGGGGTAATCGGACACTGAAAACAATGTTATGTAAATGAGCGGGTGTTCTGTACATCAATGGGCTAACATGATATCTTTGATTAATCGCAATATGCTCTACCCCTCATATGGACTTAGCCTTGTCATTGTATGAGGCTGTGACTGGGAGACACATGGATACCAGGACACAAACCTGAGAATAGTTAAATTGCTATAATTAGCAAAGCGGCAAAAAGCTGCTAAGTAGTTAAACTACACCAGCATCTGGGGACTGGCATCTTCTGGCTCTGCACATTTTCCCACATTATACTCCATCTGCCAAACTGTTGCCCGCTCATTTTAAACCTATCTATATCCCTTTGCAAACTGTGTCCTAATCATAACTTGATGTCCCACCTATCTTGATCGTTTGAAACTTGGGCTACAATACACTCTGTCCATTCAGCCAAGTTATTAATAGATTGTAAATAGTTGAGGCTCCAGCACTGATCCCTGTGGTACCCCACTTGTACAGTTTGTTATATGTAATAACTCAATACTGTAAACTAACAGGTACAAACCTGGCTCTGCTTTATTACATTACATGATGACTAGTCTTTTATACCTAGGCTGCGCACACGTGCGTACAGCCCAATGACCTCCAACAGTGGCGCCACCTGGTGGCTAGTAACTCCAGGCATACATACATGGCAGTTTGATAACCTAACAATGCCAATTACCAACCATGAATTCTTTTCTTGTGTAGCAACCTTTTTTGTGACACCTTTATCAAATGCCTTTTGGAAATCCAAATACACCATAGCCACTGGCTCTCCTTTATCCACCCTGCTGGTTACATCCTCAAACTCAGCAAAAGTCATCAAACACTATTTCCCTTTCATAAAACCATGTTGATTCTGCTTGATTATTGTGATTTTTCTAAATGTCCTACTGCTTGCTTAATGGATTCCAGCAATTTTCCCCAATGACTGTTAGGCTAACTGGCTTCTAGTTTCCTTCTTTGTCTCCCTCCGATCTTGAATACAAGTGTAAAATTTGCAATTTTCCAATCCGCTGGGATCTTTCCAGAATTTGGGAATTTTGGCAGATTACAACCAATGCATCCACTGTCACTGCAACCACTTCTTTGAAGACCATAAGCAGAAGCTCATCTTCTGCCCGTATACCCTGTGCTGAAGCAATGTGAATGGAAAGATGTGCTCTTCCAAGAAGGTGACCGAGAACAGAGCGTTTACTACAAAGACGTCCAAACTGCATGAAGCTGCAAGTCCCTTCCAAAAACTGAAGGCTCCAGCCACTGAGATTGGAAAGTGAACAGCTGTTAAATGGTAAAAGCATCACCTATTGAAACCAATAGCGTTGTTGAGAATCCGAGACAGTTAGAACATAGAAATTTACAGCGCAGAAGTAGGCCATCGTGCCCTAGCCGGCCGACAAATAGCCACACGGCCCTTGGTCAGCAGCCCTGAAGATTGTTATAGCTTGATATGGAATGGTGGACAGGTAAAGACCATCTGGCCCAACCAGTCATCTTTCTTCTCTCCCTCTCCTCCTCCTCCTCTTCTCTCCTCTCTCCCCAAATACACACAACTGTAATACCCCATGCATCGCAATACTTCACATTCCACTCCACCCAGAGCCATGCGATCTCCTGGGAGAGGTTTTTAAAAAAAAAAAAAAAAATCCAGGCCAAATGCTGGAATTCCCGCCTCTTGTCTGACCCCCTTCGCATACTCCTGATGGAAGAGACGGACTTGAGCCTCACCCATCTCCCACCATAGCTTCAATGAGGGGAAGACGCATTGCTACTTTCTCCTGTCTGCCCAGAAAAAATCCTGGTGGGGGGTGGACAAGGGACCCGTGCTGGGCCCCAGCTCCTCTAGCACGGAGGGACTCCCACCGACTGCGTGTTGGGACTGGTGGTAGTGGGGATGGGGATAACATGGATCCCGTGCTCGACCCCTGTAGGACAGCACTCGGAGCAGTCCTGTCCAGTGCCCTAGGCAAGCGGTAACTTAGGCCTCCAGCTCCAGCCAGTTCACCGGACAGGCTTCCTTGTCAGGGCTAAGGTAGACTCTCCGATAGAGGAGATGGGTCGTGCTCCAGGCAAAAGGCCTGAACTCCTCAGGCCAGGAGTCCACCCACCACTTACCCACAGAGTCCAGAACATTTCTCCCAATTGATCCTGGCGCAGGATGCGGCCGAGTAAATCTCCTGGCACTCGCGCATCCTCCGCTGATCAATGGGATCCTCAACTCAAGCAGAAAGGACGACCTCCACGCCCGACCGTTGCAGAGGCAGTCCCATCAACCTCTTCCACAAGAGGTGCAGGAAAGGCTCCACACAGATGGCATATAACTGGCCGGACATGGGGCATCCCTGGCGCACGCCTCTCCCAAAGCGAAGGGGCGCCGTCAAAGACTTGTTAACATTAATCAGACAATCCGCGGTGGTGTACAAAAGTCAGATCAAGGGGCCGAAAATGCGTCCCGAACCCGAAAGCGCGCAGAGTTTAGAAAAGATACTCATGATCTCTCCCCCGCCCCCCCTCTGTCGATCGCCTAGGGAAAGGAAGGCGACAGACAGACCAGCCTCCTTGGAATGGTGGACCAGGTCCCGGACCAGATGGATGTTGTCGTGGATTGTCCGGCCCTGGACCGTGTAGGGCTGGTCGGGGTGGATCATGTGGTCCAGCATGGCACCAAGGCGAGCAGACAGCACCCTGGCAATTTTGTAATCCATGCTGAGGAAAACTGGGTGCCAGTTCTTAAGTAGGTGGAGATCGCCCTTCTCAGGCAGCAGAATGATGACTGTCCTGTGCCAAGAGAGGGGCCTCGCCCTCTCGCCCTCTCTCCAGGGCCTTCCCTCGAGAGCCGGTCAAGGGAACCGGTCAGCTCCGCCCAACTTAGCGGAGCATCCAGATTTTCGGTGCCCTCTGGGCCGATCTTCGGCAAGTCCACCCACAAAACTCTACGCGCTTCCTCGCTGGACGGATGCGGAGAGAACAGAGTCCTGCAGTACACTCTGCGCCTGTTGCTGATGCCCTCCGGATCCGAGACTAGAGATCTGTCGGCGGCCAGCAGCATCAAGAGCTGCTTACGGATCCCGTCTTTCTTCCAGCGAGTAGAAGGGGGAGCCGCAGTGCAGGTGGAACCGGATCTGCGACCTCACGAACGCGCCTAGAGACCCGACAAGCTGCATGTCCTGCAGCGTGGCCTTCATCGGTTAGTGCACCGTCCGCAAGGTCGGGTCCTCGACAACTTGACTGAGACAGGATTCCAGGTCGAGCACCTCCTTTTCCAGGCACCCTGTCCTCCCGCCTCTTGCTTGACCCCTTGACAGAAGAGACGGATGTGAGCCTTGTCCACGTCCCACCATAACCTCTGAGGTGAAGCCCCCCTGCTTTTTCCCGTCTGCCCAGAAACGAGGGAACGAATCCTGGAACAGCTCGTCCTCCAGCAGCAGGTTGTTAAAGTATCAATACGCAGTCCCAAGCGAGCTCCGCCCACACCAGGTGGTGGTCCGAGCACGGCGCTGGCCGCATGGAAGCCGCAGGAGACATACGCCCGAGACACAAGTGGATGATTCTGGATCATCCTCTTCCAGGCCTTACCCAAGTAAAGGCGCTGGAGTCGGGATAGAGATTTCACCAGACGTCGACCAAGTCCCTCAATTTCTCCATCGCTGTTATTCTCTGCGGGGCACGGGAGCGTCACTTGCCTTGAGGGTGCAGTTAAAATCTTTTTTTTTTCCACCCCCCCCTGAGGACAACGAAGTCACCGACGTCGCCAGAGTCTAGAAGAGTGGACACTTTGAAGAAGCGCACTTGCTGCAGGTCGGGCTGAGGGGGGGGTATACACATTAATGAGATGGTGCGGCCGTCCCCCAGGCGAACCATGACATGGAGCACTTGGCCTGGCACAGGCTCCTCGACCTCCAAGATCTCTGGCTGAAAATGGTGGGGCCAGCAAGATAGCCACCCCACAAGAAGTGGCAGTGAGGTGGCTCATGCGCACCTCTCCTTGCCATTCCAGGAGCCACGTGGCTTCGTCTCCCGGAACGGTGTGGGTTTCTTGCAGGAAGCACAACGCGCATTTGCCCCCTCGCAGGAGTGAAAAATTAAATCTACGGTGTGCCTCTGCCGTCGTTGAGGCTGACTACGGTTATCTTCATGGCGAAAGCATAGTGCAACCTCTAACTTCAACTACTGTAGGGGGGGAGCTCCCTCAGCAACCCAGCGAGGAATGTTCTGAGCCAGCGCAGATCAAGGCTTTCTGGTTTTGATAAGGCCCCACCCGCGCCCATGGTTTTGACGGCGGCGCGGACTGACCTGATGAGCAGAGCCGGCTCGGGCCATTTGACCAGGGCCAGATGGGCTCGGTTGCGGTGATGCGGGACACGCAGCGGGTATCAACTCCTCCACGGAGGTATGTTGTTCATCCTCCGCTTCCTTGGAGTTGATGCATATACTTATCACGAGTAAATCACACGTGTCCCATTTGCTGGAGCTGATCACCTTGTGACCTTTAGGTTTAATGTAAACTCCAAGAGTGAAACCTGCAGGGGGAGCCTGCTTTATATGGGGAGGCAGCACGAGGTGCAATAATGTGTGCCTCCCGGGCTTTCCCCATCTGTTGGCTATTACATGTAATAACATGGTACAATGCATGGTACAGAGCATGGCTGCAAATACATCACAGGAGTGAGTGGTGCTGCCTCTTGTCTGGGGGTCGCGGAGGCAGGGAGACCTGCATGTCTGCCGAGGCCTCCCGCTCCGCTCCCTCCTTCGAATTGTCCTGCCCGCGCCCGAACGCGTGTGGCAAACCAAACGCTCCGCGTCACCGGGGTATGGTCAAGGGCTCGAGCACGGGCTCGGGATACCCCACGCTCGCCAGTGATGGGGCTGTCTGGCCCACTGAGGGGACTCGCCCGAAGGTGTCGTGTTTTCCTCCGCGCCTTCCTTCCGACCGGATCACTCCCTCCACCCTGCCGGAGGCCATGAAGACAATGGCCCCGGGCGATGCTCGCACATCTGCGGCTCCTGAAACGCGGATGATGACTGGGAGGAGTGGCGGCAGCACCAGTCTTGGTTGCCTTTGCTGTTTTTGCGGCCTTGGAGGCAGGCCAGTTCTTGTGGACATGCCCCACCTCCTTTTATAAGCGTGATGCCGCACGCCGTCCGACATCCAGAAGACGCGGTAGACTGTCCCCTTGTGGACTACGCTAAAGGTTCCTTCAGTTACCACCTTCCGCGCCAGCTGAACAAAAAGCTGGCGGCGGAAGGAGAACACGTGACTGAGGCCGGCCTCCGAGGCCAAGCAGTATGGGGTTTATCCCTGAACTCATCTCCCCCCAGTTGACGTAAAAACATAGAAAATAGGTGCAGGTGTAGGCCATTCGGCCCTTCCAGCCTGCACCACCATTCAATAAGATCATAACAGGAATAATGAGATAAGTCCTGATTCTAATGTATTGACTTACACAAGACACATGCTGAAGTCAAGGTCACTCAGGACCTGCACCTTTAATTCCAGCTCTCCAGTGCTGCACTTGCCTGAGACCTCCCTTTTATATACCTCAGTGGGACAGGTATGGAGTGTCTCCTGCAAGTGCACCCCTGGTGGTAAGGTATGCTTATTGTTACAGGTCACATCCAGTTAGTCATGTATAGCATGGTAAGATAGTTATATACAGTAATGAGATACATGACAATTCCCTCAGTACCCCTTTCTTGCTTTCTCCTCCATACCCTGGATCCCTTTTAGCCATAAGGGCCATATCTAACTCCCTCTTGAATATATCCAATGAACTGGCATCAACAACTCTCGGCGGCAGGGAATTCCACAGGTTTAAAGACTCTGAAGATGTTTCTCCATCAGTCCTAAAATGGCTTTACCCCTTATCTTTAGACTATGTCCCCTGGTTCTGGACTTCCCCAACATCAGGAACATTCTTCCTGCATTGAATCTGTCCAGTCCCGTCAGAATTTTATGTTTCTATAAGATCCCCCCTCTCATCCTTCTAAACTCCAGTGAATACAGGCCCAGTCGATCCAGTCTCCTAATGTCAGTCCTGCCATCCCGGGAATCAGTCTGGTGAACCTTCACTGCACTCCCTCAATAGCAAGAACATCCTTTCTCAGATTAGGAGACCAAAATTGAACACAATATTCCAGGTGAGGTCTCACCAAGGCCCTGTACAACTGCAGTAACACCTCCCTGCTCCTATACTCAAATCCCCTAGCTATGAAGGCCAACATACCATTTGCCTTCACTGCCTGCTGTATCTGCATGCCAACTTTCAATGACTGATGTACCATGACACCCAGGTCTCGTTGCATGTCCCCTTTTCCTAATCTGCCATTCAGATAATCTACCTTTTGTGTTTTTGCCACCAAAGTGGATAACCTCACATTTATCCACATTATACTGCATCTGTCATACATTTACCCACTCACCTAACCTATCCGTCATCATGCAGCCTCTTAGCGTCCTCCTCACAGCTCACAGCGCCACCCAGTTTAGTGTAATCTGCAAACTTGGAGATATTACACTCAATTCCTTCATCTAAATCATTAATGTATATTGTAAATAGCTGGGGTCCTAGCACTGAGCCCTGCGGCATCCCACTAGTGACTGCCTGCCATTCTGAAAAGGACCTGTTTATCCCGACTCTCTGCTTCCTGTCTGCCAACCAGTTCTCTATCCACGTCAGTACATTACCCCCAATGCCACGTGCCTGAATTTTGCACACCAATCTCTTGTGTGGCACCTTGTCAAAAGCCTTTTGAAAGTTTAAATACACTACATCCACTGGTTATCCCTTGACCACTCTACTAGTTACATCCTCAAAAAATTCCAGATTTGTCAAGCATGATTTCTCTTTCGTAAACCCATGCTGACTTGGACCGATCTTGTCGCTGCTTTCCAAATGCACTGCTATTTCATCTTCATTAATTGATTCCAACATTTTCCCCACTACTGATGTCAGGCTAACCAGTCTATAATGACCCTTTTTCTCTCTCCCTCCTTAAAGTGCTGTTACATTAGCTATCCTCCTGTCCATAGGAACTGATCCAGAGTCGATAGACTGTTGGAAAATGATCACCAATGCATCCACTATTTCTAGAGCCACTTCCTTAGTCTCCATCCCAGTGTACTTATCAGGCCCTGGGGATTTATTGGCCTTCAAACCCATCAATTTCCCGAACACACTTTCCCTCCTAATAAGGATTTCCTTCAGTTCCTCCTTCTCACAAATAACATTCCAAAAATACTAGGGGACCCCAGTACATTTGGAAGGTTATTTGTCTTCCTTCGTGAAGACAGAACCAAAGTATTTGTTCAACTGGTCTGCCATTTCTTTGTTCCCCAATAAAAATTCACCTGATTGAGTGCAAGGGACCTACATTTGTCTTCACTAATCTTTTTCTCTTCACATATCTATAGAAGCTTTTGCAGTCAGTTTTTGTATTCCCAGAAAGCTTCCTCTGACAGACTATTTCCCCAACATCCTAATTAAACCCTTGGTCCTCTGCTGAATTCTAAATTTCTCCCAGTCCTCAAATTTGCTGCTTTTTTTTCTGGCCAATTTATAAGCCTCTTCATTGGATTTAACACTATCCTTAATGTCTCTTGTTAGCCACGGTTGATCCTCCTTCCCAGTTTTATTTTGACTTCAGACAGGGATGTGCAATTGTTGAAGTTCATCCACGTGATCTTTAAATGTTTGCCATTGCCTATCCACCATCAACTCTTTATCATTCGCCAGTCTATTCTAGCCAATTTTACATCTCATACCATCGAAGTTGCCTTTCCTTAAGTTCAGGACCTGAGTCTCTGAATTAACTGTCACTCTCCATCTTAAAGAATTCTACCACATTATTATGGTCACTCTTTTTTCCCAAGGGGCCTCGCACAAGAAGATTGCTAATTAGTCCTTTCTCATTACACATCATCCAGTCTAGGATGGCCAGTCCTCTAGTTGGTTCCTTGACATATTGGTCTGGAAAACCATCCTTAATACACTCCAGGAAATCCTCCTCCACCGCATTGCTACCAGTTTGGTTAGCCCAATCTATATGTAGATTAAAGTCGCCCATGATAACTGCTGTATCTTTATTGCACGCATCCCTAATTTCTTGTTTGATGCTGTCCCCAACCTCACTATGACTGTTTGGTGGTCTGTACACAACTCCCACTAGTGTTTTCAGCCCTTTGGTATTCCGCAGCTCCACCGATACCGATTCCACATCATCCAAGCTAATGTCCTTCCTTACTATTGTGTTAATTTCCTCCTTAACCAGCAACGCCACCCCACCTCCTTTTCCTTTGTCTATCCTTCCTGGATGTTGAGTTCCTAGCCTTGGGCACCCTGGAGCCATGTCTCCGTGATGCAAATTACATCATATCCGCTAACAGCTATCTGCGCAGTTAATTCGTCCACCTTATTACAAATACTCCTCGCATTGAGGTAGAGAGCCTTCAGGCTTGTCTATTTAACACTTTTTTTTTTGTCCCTTTTTTAAAAAATTTTGC
Source organism: Pristiophorus japonicus (assembly GCF_044704955.1). Lineage (NCBI taxonomy): Eukaryota > Metazoa > Chordata > Chondrichthyes > Pristiophoridae > Pristiophorus > Pristiophorus japonicus. Next base: position 290,897,407 of record NC_091981.1, on the reverse strand, counting down.
TGTAATGTGGCCCTTTTTGCTTTTTGCCTTGGGTTTCTCTGCCATCCACTTTTACTTTTCTTCTTTCTATCTTTTGCTTCTGCCCCCATTCTACTTCCCTCTGTCTCCCTGCATAGGTTCCCATCCCCCTGCCATATTAGTTTAACCCCTGCCCAACAGCACTAGCAAACACTCCCTGTGGGACATTGGTTCCGGTCCTGCCCAGGTGCAGACCGTCTGGTTTGTACTGGTCCCATCTCCCCCAGAACCAGTTCCAATGTCCCAGGAATTTGAATCCCACCCTTCTGCATCACTCCTCAAGCCACATATTCATCTGAGCTATCCTGCGATTCCTATTCTGACTAGCACATAGTCCTGATAGCAATCCTGAGATTACTACCTTTTTTTGGGGTCCTACTTTTTAATTTAACTCCTAGTTCCTTAAATTCGTCTTGTAGGACCTCGTCTCATTTTTACTATATCGTTGGTACCTATATGCACCACAACAACTGGCTGTTCACCACCCTCCCCCTTCAAAATGTCCTGCAGCCGCTCCGAGACATCCTTGACCCTTGCACCAGGGAGGCAACATGCCATCCTGGAGTCTCCGTTGTGGCCGCAGAACCGTCTGTCTATTCCCCTTACAATAGAATCCCCTACCGCTATAGCTCGCTCTCTCTTTTTTTTTCCTGTGCAACAGAGCCACCCACATGCCATGAACTTGGTGGCTGCTGCTCTCTCCTGATGAGTCATCCCCCTCAAATGTACCCAAAACCGGTGTATGTTTTGCAGGGGCATGACCACAGGGGAGCCCTGCACTATCTTCCTTCCACTGCTCTTCCTGTTGGTTAACCATCCCCTATCTGGCAGCTCACCAGGAACAAAGGGCATGACATTAGAAAAAACGACACTCCGTGCGGTGTGAACGTGCCCCACCTCCCTATAGGTGTGGCACCGCACGACGTCCAGAATACACGGTAGGCAGTCCCCTTGTGGACCACATGAAAGGCTCCTTCGGTCGTCTCCTCCCGCGCCAGCCCGGACAAAAAGCTGGTGGTGGAAAGAGAACACGCAACGGAGGCCGGCCTCCCTGAGGCCGAGCGGTTATGGGGCTAATCCCTGACCTTGCCTCCCCCAGTTGACGTAGGTGGGGGAGGAGGAGCTCTGAGAACAAAGGGCGGAATGTTGGAAACGATGACCCACTGCGTAGTGGCCTCGAGAGGGTCCACCGGCAGGAACGTCCCGCCCACCGTGAGCCCCTTTTCAGGGGCCAGGGAACACCGCCTGCTCCGACCCCAGGAAGAACACAGCCTTGCCGGACATCTTGGAGGCTGCGACAAATGTATCTCTGCAGAGTCTGAAGACGTAAAGTCGTTAGCTGGGCGGTGACGCACACCAACGACTGACCGCCCTCCCTAAGCAGGAGACTCAAGACCGCGGCAGAGACCAGTGCTTCCTGTTCAAGAAGTCCACCAGCTTCTGTATCTTGGCGACAAACGCAGGGGGAGGGGTCAAAGTGACCAGCTGGTACCACAGCATAGCGGCCACCAACTGGTTTATGACGAGCGCTCGACCCCTGCAGGACAGCACTCTGAGCAGTCCTGTCCAGCGCCCTAGGCGAGCGGCGACCTTGGCCTCCAGCTCTTGCCAGTTCGCCGGCCAGGCTTCCTCGTCAAGGCTAAGGTAGACTCCCAGATAGAGGAGATGGGTCGTGCTCCAGGCAAAAGGCCTGAGCTCCTCCGGCTGGGAGTCCACCTGCCACTGACCCACCAGGAGTCCGGAACATTTCTCCCAGTTGATCCTGGCGGAGCATTCTCCGCTGGTCAGCGGGATCCTCTAACGTGAGGAGCACGTCATCGGCGTAAGCCGAGAGGATGACCTCCACGCCCGGCCCTTGCAGTGCCAGTCCCGTCAAACTCGTCTGCAGAAGGCGCAGGAAAGGCTCCACACAGATGGCATATAACTGGCCGGACATGGGGCATCCCTGGCGCACCCCTCTCCCAAAGCGAAGGGGCGCCATCAAGGACCCGTTAACCTTAATCAGACACTCTGCGGCGGCGTACAACAGTCGGATCCGGGCGACGAAATGCGTCCCGAACCCGAAAGCGCGCAGAGTTCCGAACAGATAGTCATGATCCACCCTGTCGAACGCCTTCTCTTGGTCGAGGGATAGGAAGGCGACCGACAGACCAGCCTCCTGGGAATGATGGATGAGGTCCCGGACCAGATGGATGTTATCGTGGATTGTCCGCCCCGGGACCGTGTAGGACTGGTCGGGGTGGATCATGTGGTCCAGCACGGCACCAAGGCGAGCAGACATCGCCCTGGCGAAGATTTTGTAGTCCGTGCTGAGGGAGACTGGGCGCCAGTTCTTAAGGAGGCGGAGATCGCCCTTCTTGGGCAGCAGGACGATGACTGCCCTGCGCCAAGAGAGGGGCATCTCCCCGGTCGCCAGACTTTCCCCCAGGACCCGCGCGTAGTCGCTCCCCATGACGTCCCAGAACGCCCTGTGGAACTCCACGGTCAGCCCGTCCAGCCCCGGGGCTTTTCCCCTCGAGAGCCGGTCGAGGGCGCCAATCAGCTCCGTCAGGCTTAGCGGAGCTTCCAGATTTTTGGCGCCCTCCGGGCTGACCTTCGCCAGGTCCTCCCACAAAACTCTATGCGCTTCCTCGCTGGACGGCTCCGGAGAGAACAGAGCCCCGTAATATTCACGGGCCCTGTTGTTGACGCCCTCCGGATCCGAGACGAGAGAGCCGTCGTCGGCCAGCAGCGTCAAGAGCTGCTTACGGACACTCTGTCCTTTTTCCAGTGAGTAGAAGAAGGGGGAGCCGCGGTCCAGATCCCGCAGGAACCGGATCCGCGACCTCACGAACACGCCTCGGGACCCGACGAACTGCAGGTCCTTCAGCGCGGCCTTCTTCGCTTCGTACACCGTCCGCAGGGCCGGGTCCTCGATGACTTGACCGAGACGGGACTCCAGGTCGAGCACCCATTTTTTTTTTTTCTTTTCTTTTTTCTAGGCGCCCGACCCTGGCCGCCCGCCTCTTGGTCGACTCCCTCGCGTACTCTTGACAGAAAACACTGACGCGAGCCTTGCCCACGTTCCACCATAGCCTCAAGGAGTCTGTTGACCTCCACTCCCTCAGCAACCCAGCGAGGAACGTTTTGAGCTGGCGCAACTCAAAGCTTTGCGCCTTTGATAAGGGCCCGCCCGCGGCCATGGTTTTAGCGGCGGCGCGGACGGACGTGATGAGCAGCGCCGGCTCGGACCATTTTTCCAAGGCCAGATGGGCTCGGTTGCGGCAACCCTGGCTCTGGGCCAAAAAGTCCCGGAGCTCCTTTACAGGAATGAAGGGGGACTCAGCGGCGGGCACGAGGAGATCCAACACCTCACTGGCAATGGACTCCAGATCTTCTCCCGCTTCCTCCACCGAGTCCCCGTCCCCCTCCGGGAGGTCGCCGCCAGCAGCCGGCCCGTCAACCGCACGAGGTACGGCAAACAGCCCGGCCGCTCCATCCGACCCTGGCTCTGCCCCGATCCCACCCCCAGGATCATCGGCAGAGGAGTCCCCACTGGGCTCTTTTACGTGTGCTGCTGGGTCAGGAAGCGACAGCGGAAGGGGTTCCTCCTCCGCCCCGGGGAACATGGAGAGACCTGGTCAAAGAAATGTTCCAGGTCCTCCAATTCCCCCAGCCCTAAAGTTGGGGGCGAGGGTTGGTGTTCTTCCCCCTCCCCGGCCCAGTGTGTGCAGATTCATTAAATTCATTAAAATATTCTTTGTCTGCCGGATCGAGCAAGTCCCGGGGGAAGTTGGATATTGGCTGAGCGGGATCAGGTTTGGCCTTTTTGGCCCCGCCCGCCTCAGTCCCCAGGATGCTCGAGCCGGCGGCAATGCATTCCTCCACCGGCCCCATGACAGGCAGATCTTCCTCGCCATCCCCGGGAGGCAGAGGCTGGGCAGCCTCGACTATCTCGCCCTCCCCCGGAACAGATTCCTCCCACCTATGGCACAGGTGGGGGACGCGGGACATGCGGCGGGCACCGACCCCTCCGCGGAGGGATGTTGTTCCCCCTCCGCCTCATTGGAGCGGCGCCTCCTTTTTTTCCTGGGGGGGCGCGGAGGCAGTGAGACCTCCATGTTTGCCGAGGCCTCCTGCTCCACTCCCCCCTTTTGCTTTTCTTGCCCGCGCCCGAGCCCCACTGCGGTATTGGTCTCGGGCTCAGGGCACCCCGCGCTCGCCGGTGACAGGGTTAGGCCGAGCGTGGTGATGGGACTGTCCGGTGCACTGAGGGGACCCGCCTCGAGGTGTTTCGCCTTCCTCCGTGCCTTCCTTCCGCCCGGACGCTCTCCCTCCCCCCTGCCGGCGGCCGTGAAGACAAAGGCCCCCGACGATGCCCGCGCACCTACGGCTCCCGGTACGCGGATGCTACTCGGGGGAGGGGTGGTGGCGGCGCCAGCCTTGGCTGCCTTCGGTGGTTTGGCGGCCTTGGAAGCGGGGCATTTCTTACGAACATGCCCCACCTCCCTGCAGGCATGGCACCGCACGCCGTCCGACGTCCAGAAGACGCGGTAGGCAGTCCCCTCGTGCACCACGCTAAAGGTGCCCTCTGTCGTCTCTTCCCGCGCCAGCCGGACAAAAAGCTGGCGGCGGAAGGAGAACACATGTCGCAGGCTGTTCTCCCTGAGGCCGAGCGGTATGGGGTTAATCCCCGACCTTACCTCCCCCAGTTGCTGTAGGTGGGGGAGGAGGAGCTCAGCGGGAACAAAGGGCGGGACGTTGGAAAGAATGACCCTCTGCGCAGTGGCCTCGCGAGGGTCCACCGGCAGGAATGTCCCGCCCACCGTGAGCCCCTTTCAATGGCCAGGGACACCGCCCGCTCCGACCCCAGGAAGAACACAGCCTTCCCAGGCATCTTGGAGGCTGCGACAATGGCCGAGAGGCCGACGACCCCAGCCATCGCCCGCACGCACTCAGTGCTCATATTGGGGTGAGTGTAGCCCTCGAGCCCATGTTTTTTTGTTATTAACTTGAATGGTGGCTGGGCAGCAGGAGACGCCGTGGATGTGGACGCCACATTTGCGTATGTCCTTGCTGGCCCTGCCACTGGCGTAGATGGGCTCGCCATTATGGGGTCCTTTTTAAGGGCTACAACTCTTTTGGGGAACAAAATAAACATTAAATCAAGTGCCCCCCCGATCTGGGGGACTCTCCAAACACTTTTCACGTGCCCTTTTTTTTTGTTTGTTTTTATGGTGATTTTTGTTTTTGTTTTGGCACTAAAATCATTATTTTTTCCAAGTGCCCCCTATAAAAGGGGAGGGGGACACTAAAACCGGCATTTAAAATAAATTAGACTTTAAAACATATAAAATCAAATTAAAATTTGGTTGCCGGGGGTGATAATGCACTCCAGTCCCTCCGGTGCCCACCTCTCGCGGAAGGCCGCGAGCGTACCGGTGGACACCGCGTGCTCCATCTCCAGGGACACCCAGAAGAGAGGTAGGCAGTCAGGCTGAACGACCCCCTCGACCGCACGCTGCCTGGACCGACTGATGGCACCCTTGGCCGTGCCCAGGAGCAATCCTACGAGGAGGCCCTCGGACCTACCCCCTCCCCTCCGCACAGGGTGCCCAAAGATCAGGAGTGTGGGACTGAAGTGCAACCAGAATTTGAGGAGCAGCCCCTTTAAATAATGAAACGGGCTGCAACCTCGTGCATTCAATAAAAACGTAGAACACGGACTCCTCCAGACCGCAGAAATTGCAGGCGGCCTGGAAGCCCGTGAACCGACTTAAAAATTTGTTGCACGGGACTGCTCCGTGCACCACCCTCCAGGCCAAGTCCCCGATAAATACTGGGAGGACTCCCGCGTAGAGTGCCCTCCATCGGGGACCCCCGCCTCCTCCGGACGGCAAGATGTTACGCCATGGCGTGTCTGGATGGCAGACGAGGATGGCAAAGTTGAGAGTGTGCAGGAGCAGCCCGTACAGGAAACCCCTCCGCGCGGAACTGAAAGGCACAGAGGGGATTTCCTCGAGGCGGCTCAAGTTGTGAGGCGCCGGCTCCCGAGGGAGGTTCCGGGGTTTGGCGCCGATGAGGAATTCCGTCCGGACAGGGGTCAGTTCGGACGGGATCTCCCCACATGCTTGAGCCTCCTCGACACACCTAACGGAGTCAGGGCCGAGAGCTGTTTTTAGTGACTCGATGGCATTGGCTGCACGGCGGACGTCGGCCGAATTTCGGCGCCGCAACAGCATGGCTGGCGCCATCCAGCCCGCTCCTCCGCCATCGAGCAGGTCCCTGACCCTGGTCACCTCACCAGCCACAGCTCTCTCGTCCGGCTGCCACCTAAAACCTCGGTTGTGGAGGTACGGATTCCCGATGTAAGGGGTTTTCACAGGGTTGTTGTTGTGCCTTGGGTGTCTCTCTCTGGGCTTCTGCCCTCACAGCTTATGCCTGGCCTGTGAGGTACCCTGAGTGCTGCAAGAGCACCCTTGGAGAGACTGTGTCCACAGCTTATGAAGGGGGTTTTGAGACTCGTGCATCCCCACAGCTTATGCCTAGCCTGTGAGGCACCTGTGAGTGTCAAACACTCCTAACCCCTTCTTCCCTAGCCTGTGACACACAGTTGAGCATTTTCGAGGCGCTCCTAGCTTCCCTTACACGGTTCTGACATAAGACTCACGATCAGGAGATGTAATACAATAGAACTGAGACAAGGTGATTCCAAGAGGAACTTTAGGCTTCCAATTTATTTGGCAAGGTGTAACTCAACAAACAGCAATACACCAACAAAACAATCCCCCTAAATCCCACTAAACGGACACAACGAAAATCTTTACACCAGTTTAGCAGTACAATGCCCAACCTCCCACCTTTCCTGGCCTAACTGAGTTGGGAGTTCTGGGGACCAGAGGTTATACTCACTACTGTGCCTTCCGCAGTCTGGTGGTTTGTTTCTTCTATCTTTGGTGTCTTCGGACGCTGGTTTTCCTTCAGTGTCGAGAGGCCTGTGGTTGTGGTTGTTGAATCACCAGGGCAGGGAAAATCATCACTCCTCTCTTCTTCACTACGTCAGAAACCCCTTTTTTATAGCCAGATTATCCAGTCCGCCTCTCCTGCTGAAGTCGATTCTTCTCATTGGTGGACTTTTGATTTTGAAAAATGCAACAGTTTGAGGTTTTTAGGTTTTTTTTTCCCCACTGATCTTAACCTACTCAAGGTTTGAGTGGGTGTTGATTGCATTGGCCTCCTGTAGCCATTGTGCTAGTCTGGCCTGAGCCAGATATTTCTATGCCTGATGAAAAAGGTGTTGGAATATGTATGTGGCATTGTTTAAATGCTTAATGTTTTCAAGGGGCAAGTTTCGAGGGTATACAGTTCCCAGACAATTTGATTAGTTCCAATGTCCAAACTGGCCCTTTTGATATTGACTCCACCCCTTTTCTTGCAGACCTTTAAAAAAATCCCAAATTCGATTAAAGTTTGTAGTTTCTTCCATGTGCACTTTAGGATTTCAAACTTTCTGGTAGATAGTTCCAAATTAAATTCCCTTTCCTATGAGTCCAAACACTGGGGGGGGGGGGTCTCCATTTGTGTCCCAAAGTTTTCCTTCCATCGGTTTCAATTCACAGCACAGACTGATCCCACAGCCCTTTTCCTTCTGGGTAAAATGAGGGGGTTTTCGTCCTCCCCTACATAATCCCCCATCTGACACAATCAGACACCATTCGAGTGTGTCAAAGTTCAGGGTGGTGAGAAAACCCTAGGTCTCCCAAATTGCCCAACTTTCCCCAGTTTAACTCTAAACTGATCCCGTCGATATATATCGTAATTCCTTTTAACGCGGTACTAAACACAGAAATCCAACAGGTTACAATACACGACAGCAACATACATATATGTACTTAAGGTTACAGCAGTAATTGTACATTGAGTCTCATTTCGGTCTCAAATGTAAAACAAAGAAACCTGCCCTGCAAACTCCCCAGGAGCCATGTATGAAAACGCAGTCATCCCTGGAAATAACAAAACCGCCTAAGTGTCACGGTCAAGCTTTGTTTACACGCCTTGAGTGTTTAGCAACGGCTCTCCTGGCTGTGTAGTAGCCTGAGGAACTGCGTTCTTTTTCTTTTTCTCCTGAGCTTACAGCTTGTAACTAGCAGATAAGCTACAATCAGGAGTTGGCCGATTACTAAGGCATGCGATCCCACCTGGATCCATGCAGGTATGTCTGCCCGTATTCCCAAATCCCACCATGCTGGGGGTTTAATCTGGGCAATCTCCCCTGCTAGAATTTCAGTTTTCTGCTCCATGGTGTAAAAATGTTTTTGAGACAAATCAACTGCCTGGAGGAGGGCTGTAAGTTTCTCAGGTAGTGGGGCAATGGGATAGCCAAACTGGGCGACATATTGTTGTAGATGGCTGAGGTTGTTTTGTACCGTGAGGTGAATCGTGGAAGGTTCAGGGATGGGTGTGATTCTGGTGTGTGCCACTTGAACCTCTGCCCTGGGTTTAAAGCAAAAGCTGCTGTACGGTATTGGACACCACCTTCCCGGTCCGTGTTCATACCGTTGGGCACTTGTGGTGACACAATATGTCCCACTGCCTACATATGTTACCTGTGGAGGCATGTGGTTAGGGGCCATTACCTCCATTGTGCAATTGATAGGCTCTGCCCCAGCAGTGCTGAACCCGCATTGTGGCCTTGCAAAAGCGTTCAAGTGCTGGGGGCACAGGATTACCTGTGCTCCCCTGCTCCGACAACCCGAGAGGTCTGTACCTGTCAGTGTGCTCCCACATTGTGACATAAGGTGGGACCTCTTGGAATCGAACATGCACCCCTCCACGAATGACTCCCACATTCTCCACTCGGTACAGGGGTGCTGGTCGTGGGGACGCCCCCATCACGGGCATCCTGACCACCACACCCATGATGGTATGATTTGACTTTCCACAGTCCACCGGTACCGGGTAGGCTTCCGACGCTACACGAAGTTGGCAAGGACTCAAAACATTATCGTAAGGGTGCAGTGCTGCTAAGTGCTGGTTGCTGATCCAGGAGGGGACCTGTCCCTGTCTCAGATCCTCGAGGTTACTCCGTCCCTCTCCCAACAACCAGGCCCCATAGAGCACGCACACTTCATTTTGGGCAGCTTGATCGGAAGCGTTTCTATCCTCCCGAATCAAGGCGTTTACAGCCCTGGCCTGTGCCTCCAATTGAGAGATAATCTCCTTTAAGTGAACTGTCATTGCCACTTCTTCGTGGAGCGCGGATCCCACTACGGTATTCTCGTCCCCCAGGACTTTGTGCAGCTGATTCTTTAACCCATTTATCTGGAGGGCCAGCTGCATGTTATCCAAACTGTTTATGGCGGACGCCCCGGTGTTAAACCCCGTAAGAATGTCATTTAAAGTCCCTCGCCTCTGCCTGCCCGGTTCGGCCCTATCCCACTGTTTATACAAGTCTGTCACTTTGACATCCCCGAAGTCCAGTTCATAGAACTTCTGGAACATCTCCCGCAGCAGAGCCTGGTATAACAGCTCGGTTTCCCGGGGATACCATGTAGGTAGGTGGACTTCTGTCAGATATAGCACCACTGATGCCACTGCGTAGTGTACCCCCTGATAAAATAATTTCTCGGTAGGGACCAACACTAAACCATTCCCCGGCCCCCTGGTTGTTGTCGGGCACTCGTGTGGGACAGTGGGCTTGGCCGTGGGTGGGGGCTTCCTTTCCCGAACTACAAGTTCAGTGGCATTTACTGGTACCCGGGGATTAGGGATCACACACGCCTCCCCGCTGCGATCCCATACCACCCCATCCCCGACATCCTGCCACCACCTATAAAAAGCAATGGAGACCCTCTCTGAACACACGCGAGTGGATCCCCACATACACAAATTCCTTGGTCGTACGCCCACCATTTCTCCCAGCATACCGTTACCCCGCCGGATGACCCCATGATGGTTCGGTAGGTATCATTATCCAGACGTTCCCAGTCCGAGTGTCGGTCTCCCATGTCCCTCTTGAGCTTTCTGAGCCACCACTACCGTCCCAGAGGTATGTTCCCTTGGCAAGTTAGGCAGACCTTCCTGCCTTCTGTCACTCTCACTCTGGAAGTGGCCACAGTGATCTCCGGGCAGGGGATGGAGGCCTCTCCGTAGGTAAAGTCCTTATAGTTGGAGTACTTGGTGGAGTTCAATCCCAACCACCCAGGCCATCTCCCCTCGTGGGAGTAGGTGACCCGGCCATCCACCACCGGAGTCCCTTCTCCTGTGGTCACTGTCGGCGCTCTGCCCCCGGAGCATCTGAAAACTAGGGAGTCCTCGGTGTCCCCTCGGTGCCCGGTGCAGATCCTTAGCGATACCAGCATCACTAATGTCCAGTCGGGAGGTGTTGACATCTGAAGGGCAAGAAGAACATGGCCTTGCCTTGAGAGACCTCTCCAGGCTCTGCCCACTTAACATGTTCCAAACACAAAAATGCTGTACCCAACCGTCACTGACTTACCTAAACACATATACACACAACACAAAGTAACAAAACAGGAAGGGAAATATATACACCGCCACCCGTCCCCGGGTGGCCAGGCTACATCTTGTCACTGTACAGGTGTCGTCGACCACTTGGCTGACCGTACCCTGGGGACCAGGATGTCCTCCGCTGAGGGGCTTGTATGGTCCCCCTTAATGAGTCTTGTGCTGCCCTCCAAGGCTGTCCCGAGCCCCGGATAATCGGTGAGAGACCCTTGCTAGCGCAACAGAGCACCCTCCCTGTTGTCTTTCGCCGTATCAGTCTGGGGCGGGAGGTTAAGTAAACAGGGGACCACGGCGCCCTGGGCTGTGGCACTCTGCACCGACAGTAAGGAGTAGTAACAGAGTCCCACGTTATGGGCTGCAGTGCCATCTCCTCCACCTCTTGGGCTAGCCCCAGCTGATCCACCATGGGAGGTTCAGCTTCCCCTTGAACCTTGCTAATGGTAGAGCCTTTCTCCCTACTTCTGTTAGTGGGCTGGGAACCTCTACCCAGTGGTGGGATAGCCTTACAGGAGCAATGAACCAGCCCCGGCTGTAGAGCTTCGGGGCCCACTGCCTCCTTCGGAGCCTCCAAATCCACCGGGGCCTGTTCTTCCCCCAGTGCCTGATTCCCTTCCCTTGCTCGTCCCCTCTGTTTTTTACCTCTTTTGGGGTCAAACAATTTACACTGATTAATGTGATACCACTTCACCCGGCGAGGCAATCGAACCGCATAGACCATAGGGCTAGCCTTGTCGACTATGCTGTATGGTCCCATATATAATGCTTCAAAAACCCCGACCCGAGCATAGTTCCTCACCATGACCTGGTCCCCTATCTCCCATTCGTGGTGTTTGCTGGGTTCTAGCAGCAATCGGTTACTCTGATGCTGTCTGCCCATGTTACTAGCAGCCTGCCAGTGAATCTGTTTCAGGTGTTCAAACAGGTTCCTGACAAACCGGTCCCGGTTCACCTCTCGGAGCTGCCCTTCGGTGAGAACCGGCGCCAACACATGCACTGGGGTTCTCATGATCCGGCCCGTCATCAGCTCATGGGGTGAGTACCCTGTGCTCTTTGACTGACTGGCCCGGATTCCCATGAGGACCAACGGTAAGACCTCCACCCACTTGTTCGGTAAGTCTCCCGTCTCCTTGTGCAGCCTTTCCTTTAGGGTCCGGTTCAGGCGTTCTACGGGGCCTGAGGACTGAGGGTTGTAGGCTACATGCCATTTGGCTCTTATCCCCAGCACCTTTAGGGTGGCCTGCATCACCTGGCCGGTGAAGTGGCTTCCTCGGTCGGACTCCACGATTTGAGGTAGACCCCACCGAGAGAACACCTCCCTCACCAGGATTTTTGCAGTCCCCACCGCGGTAGCTGTTCGGCAAGGGAAGGCTTCCACCCACTTGGAAAACACATCCACCAGGACAAGGCAGTATTTATAACCTCCCTGGGCGGCCGGTAGGGGTCCGATGTAGTCGATCTGGATCGACTGCCATGGTCCCTCTACCCGCCTGACGTGTCCCATAGACGCCTTCCTTTTCTGAGGGACTGGATTGTTTGCAGCGTAAACCAGACAGCCCGCACAGAAGTTGCGGACGTCTTCCCGGAAGTCTGGCCACCACCCTACCTTTTCTACCCGTTGCCAGGTAGATTCTGGCCCAGGGTGTCCCGCACCTGGACCCTCATGGGCCAGCTGAAGGAATTCCCTCCGGTGTTGTGGCGGCACTACCCATTTGTCCCCTTTAAACAACATGCCTTCCCGCACAGCAATATCTACAGCACTGTATGGGCCCTCTGCCTTTCCCCCCCCTTTTGATAGCAGCCAAGGCAGCCTTCAGGATCGGATCCTGCATCTGGACTACTTTAAGGTCCAGGGCCACAGCTGCCCCTACGCTCCCTTGTGTCCCTGGCTTGCTCCTTGCTGCTGCTATCCTGCCTGCCTCATATGGGTCCCATGGGCGACCTGTACGAGCACCTTCCCTTGCCAAAAGATCTGCCTGCTGGTTACCTTCCCCCCCGTGGCTCAGTTTTGGAGTGGGCCTTTACCTTATGGATATATACATTCCCGGTTTCTCCCACTGCAGCCACGATCTTTTCTAGCAGGGGTTTGGTCACAAGGGGCTTCCCATCCGCAGAGGTGTACCCCCGGCGTGACCAAATCGCCAGATACTCTGTACATGAATTGCAAGTGAACATGCTGTCCGAGCAAATCGTGTATGGGGTAGGGAATTCCTCGGGGTGTGTGACCACATACATCACCGCCGAGAGTTCCGCCTGCTGGGCGCTCAGGGTGCATGGGAGTTTAAGAGCCAAGGCAATTCCTGCCTTGGGATCCCAAACTCCATAGCCCGTGAGTCTTGTACCCGCGGACACTGAACTGGAGCCATCAACATAGATCTCGCGGCCTGTGGGGTGTATCCCTGCCCGAAATCCAAAGTTAATGTCCCATACTCCCTCCACAGAGCATCGATGCGGCTACCCTGGATAGATTAAATTTGCTGCGAGCCTGGGCTCGCAGAGGCCCTTGACCTTTAAAGTCATTTGGGAGAGGAGGAGGGTCCAGCGAGTGATTCTAGCACTGCTCACTATCCCGTCCTTAATCCTCCCGTCCAACAGCATCTGCGTCGGGGTATGATGGGTGAGGAGTGTAATGGGGGATATTCGGTAAAGATCTGAGCTCTCTTTACTGCCCAGTGGGTGGCAAGCAAGTGCCTCTCACAATTGGAGTATCCCTTTTCTACCTCCGTGAGGACCCTGGAGGAGTACACCACTGGTCTCAGCTGACCGTTTCGCTCCTGGAGCAACACTGCACTTAAGCTGTCGCCACTGGCTGCCACCTCCAGGAAGAATTCCTCACCCCCATCAATTGCCCCTAGGGCTGGTGCTACCTGCAGGTCTCTCTTGACGGACAAATGCTGCCTCACAGCCCTCGTCCCATTCCCGCTCGACCCCCTTATGTAGGAGTCTGAGCAGAGGGGCGGCAGTGGCTGCATAGTTCTCGATGAAGTCCCTACAGTAGCCAGTGATTCCCAGGAAAGACCTTACCCCCGACACATCCCTAGGGACAGGGAGTTCCTGCACTGCCTTTCTTCTAGCCTCATCAATGGCCCTTTCTCCTGCCCTTATCGTCAGGCCCAGGAATTTTACCTCTCCTCGACCTATCTGAGCTTTCTTGGGGTTAACTTTAAAACCCCCTTCCTTCAGTAATGCCAGCAGTGGACCGTGTTCCTCACTGCTGTCTGTGAACATCAACAGGTCGTCCACATACTGGACCAGCTGGTGTGGCTGGCTGAAGCCTTTTAAGCAGTTCGCCATGCATTGGTGAAAGATGCTGGGACTATTATGAAAGCCCTGTGGGAGGCAACTCCATGTATACTGCTGTTCCCGGAAGGTGAAGGCAAACTTGTACTGGTCTTCCCTCCGTACAGGGATAGACCAGAACCCGTTGGATATGTCCAACACTGTGAACGTGGTTGCTTATGAAGGGGGTTTTGAGACTCGTGCGTCCCCACAGCTTATGCCTAGCCTGTGAGGCACCTGTGAGTGTCAAACACTCCTAACCCCTTCTTCCCTAGCCTGTGACACAGTTGAGCGTTTTCGAGGCGCTCCTAGCTTCCCTTACACGGTTCTGACATAAGACTCACGATCAGGAGATGTAATACAATAGAACTGAGACAAGGTGATTCCAAGAGGAACTTTAGGCTTCCAATTTATTTGGCAAGGTGTAACTCAACAAAACAATCCCCCTAAATCCCACTAAACGGACACAACGAAAATCTTTACACCAGTTTAGCAGTACAATGCCCAACCTCCCACCTTTCCTGGCCTAACTGAGTTGGGAGTTCTGGGGACCAGAGGTTATACTCACTACTGTGCCTTCCGCAGTCTGGTGGTTTGTTTCTTCTATCTTTGGTGTCTTCGGACGCTGGTTTTCCTTCCGTGTCGAGAGGCCTGTGGTTGTGGTTGTTGAATCACCAGGGCAGGGAAAATCATCACTCCTCTCTTCTTCACTACGTCAGAAACCCCTTTTTTATAGCCAGATTATCCAGTCCGCCTCTCCTGCTGAAGTCGATTCTTCTCATTGGTGGACTTTTGATTTTGAAAAATGCAACAGTTTGAGGTTTTTAGGTTTTTTTTTCCCCACTGATCTTAACCTACTCAAGGTTTGAGTGGGTGTTGATTGCATTGGCTTCCTGTAGCCATTGTGCTAGTCTGGCCTGAGCCAGATATTTCTATACCTGATGAAAAAGGTGTTGGAATATGTATGTGGCATTGTTTAAATGCTTAATGTTTTCAAGGGGCAAGTTTCGAGGGTATACAGTTCCCAGACAATTTGATTAGTTCCAATGTCCAAACTGGCCCTTTTGATATTGACTCCACCCCTTTTCTTGCAGACCTTTAAAAAAAATCCCAAATTCGATTAAAGTTCGTAGTTTCTTCCATGTGCACTTTAGGATTTCAAACTTTCTGGTAGATAGTTCCAAATTAAATTCCCTTTCCTATGAGTCCAAACACTGGGGGGGGGGGGTCTCCATTTGTGTCACAAAGTTTTCCTTCCATCGGTTTCAATTTACAGCACAGACTGATCCCACAGCCCTTTTCCTTCTGGGTAAAATGAGGGGGTTTTCGTCCTCCCCTACACCGTGCAGCGGCTCCTGCAGGACGGCCGCCACTCCAGCCGGTGGAGAGCTGCGCTTGGTGGAGACTTTGTTCCAGACCCTGGTGAGTTCCTTGTAAAAGACAGGCAGCTCCTGGAAGGCGGTCCTGACGCCCCCCAAGCTCACAAACGGGAGCTGCGTGTCATAGTTGAGGCCGTGCTGCTGGCGGAGAAATACGTCGCCAGAGCACACCACCTAGGAGGGGGCTCGACGTAAAGGTATCTCTGCAGGGTCTGAAGACGGAAAGTCGCGAGCTGGGTGCTGACTCACACCAACGACTGACCGCACTCCCCAAGCGGGAGACTCAAGACTGCGGCAGAAACCCAGTGCTTCCTGTTGTTCCAGAAGAAGTCCACCAGCTTCTTCTGTATCTTGGTGACAAATGCAGGGGGAGGGGTCAAAGTAACCAGCCGGTACCACAACATGGCGGCCACCAGCTGGTTTATGACTAGCGCTCGACCCCTGTAGGACAGCACTCGGAGCAGTCCTGTCCAGCGCCCTAGGCGAGCGGCGACCTTGTTCTCCAGCTCTTGCCAGTTCGCCAGCCAGGCTTCCTCGTCGGGGCTAAGGTAGACTCCCAGATAGAGGAGATTGGTCGTGCTCCAGGCAAAAGGCCTGAGCTCCTCCGGCAGGGAGTCCACCCGCCACTGACCCACCAGAAGTCCGGAACATTTCTCCCAGTTGATCCTGGCGGAGGATGCGACCGAGTAAATCTCCTGGCACTCACGCATCCTCCGCAGGTCAACGGGATCCTCTACCGCGAGGAGCACGTCATCGGCATAAGCTGAGAGGACGACCTCCACGCCCGGCCCTTGCACAGCCAGTCCTGTCAACCTCGTCCGCAGGAGGCGCAGGAAAGGCTCTGCGCAGATGGCATATAACTGGCCGGACATGGGGCATCCCTGGCGCACCCCTCTCCTAAAGCGAAGGGGCGCCGTCAAAGACCCGTTAACCTTAATCAGACACTCCGCGGCGGCGTACAAAAGTCGGATCCGGGCGACGAAATGCGTCCCGAACCCGAAAGCGCGCAGACTTCCGAACAGATAGTCGTGATCCATCCTGTAGAACGCCTTCTCTTGGTCGAGGGATAGGAAGGCGACCGACAGACCAGTCTCCTGGGAATGATGGATGAGGTCCCGGACCAGATGGATGTTATCGTGGATTGTCCGGTCCGGGACCGTGTCGGACTGGTCGGGGTGGATCATGTGGTCCAGCATAGCGCCAAGGCGAGCAGACATCGCCCTGGTGAAGATTTTGTAGTCCGTGCTGAGGAGGGAGACCGGGCGCCAGTTCTTAAGGAGGTGGAGATCGCCCTTCTTAGGCAGCAGGACGATGACTGCCCTGCGCCAAGAGAGGGGCATCTCCCCGGTCGCCAGACTTTACGCGCGGGTCCTGGGGGAGTCGCTCCCCAGGACGTCCCAGAATGCCCTGTGGAACTCCACGGTCAGCCCGTCCAGCCCCGGGGATTTTCCCCTCGAGAACCGGTCGAGGGCACCGGTCAGCTCCACTAGGCTTAGCGGAGCTTCCAGATTTTCGGCGCCCTCCGGGCCGACCTTAAGGCAAGTCCTCCCACAAAACTCTACGCGCTTCCTCGCTGGATGGATCCGGAGAGAACAGAGCCCCGTAATATTCACGGGCCCTGTGGATGACTCCCTCCGGATCCGAGACGAGAGAGCCGTCATCGGCCAGCAGCGTCAAGAGCTGCTTACGGACACCCTGTCTTTTTTTCAGCGAGTAGAAGAAGGGGGAGCCGCGGTCCAGATCCTGCAGGAACCGGATCCGCGACCTCACTAACGCGCCTCAGGACCCGACGAGCTGCAGGTCCTTCAGCGCGGCCGCCTTCACTTCATACACCGTCCGCAGGGCCGGGTCCTCGACGACTTGACCGAGACGGGACTCCAGGTCGAACACCCCTTTTTCTCGCCGCCCGCCTCTTGGTCGACCCCCTCGCGTACTCTTGACAGAAGACGCGGACGTGAGCCTTGCCCATGTCCCACCATAGCCTCAAGGAGGGGAAGCCCCCCTGCTTCCTTCTCCAGTCGGCCCAGAAACGACAGAACGAGTCCTGGAACCGCACGTCCTCCAGCAGCCGGTTGTTAAAATGCCAGTACGCGGACCCCGTCCTCGCGCGGAGCGAAGCGAGCTCCGCCCACACCAGGTGGTGGTCCGAACACGGCACCGGCCGCATGGAGGCTGCCGGGACGCAGGAAACGTATGCCCGAGACACGTAAAGGCGGTCGACTCTGGACCATCCTACTCCAGGCCTCACCCAAGTAAAGGCGCTGGAGTCGGGATGGAGATTTCGCCAGATGTCCACCAAGTCGAAGGACCCGACCAGGTCCCTCAACTTCTCGATCGCCATCATGCTCTGCGGGGCACTGGAGCGGTCCCTCGCCTCGAGGGTGCAGTTAAAATCCCCCCGAGGACAATGCAGTCGCCGACGGAGCGAAGTAGAGCGGACACTTCTTCGAAGAAGTGCATCTGCTGTGGGCCAGGCTGAGATGGAGTGGCATGTCGCCCAGGTGAACCGTGATGTGTAGCAAGCGGCCTGGCACGGGCTCCTCGACCCCCAAGATCTCCGGCTGAAAATGCGGGGCCAGCAAGATGGCCACCCCACCAGAAGTGGCGGTGAGGTGGCTCATGCGGACGTCTCCTTGCTATTCGAGAGCCACGTGGCTTCGTCTCCCGGAACGGTGTGGGTTTCATGCAGGAAGCACACCGCATATTCCCCTCCTGCAGGAGAGAAAAGTTGTTAACTCTACGGTGTGCCGAGACACGGCTTTGCACCTTTGATAAGGGCGCGGCCATGGTTTTGGCGGTGGCGCGGACAGACCTGATGAGCAGCGGCGGCTCGGTTGCAGCGACCCTGGCTTTTGGCCAAAAAGTCCCGGAGTTCCTTTACAGGAATGAAGGGGGACTCGGCGACGGGCACGAGGAGATCCACTGCCTCACTGGCGATGGACTCCAGATCTTCTCCCGCGCCCTCCGCTGAGTCCCCATCCCCCTCCGGGAGGTCACTGCCAGCAGCCGGTCCGTCGACTGCATGTGGTACGGCAAACGGCCCGGCCACTCCATCCGGCCCTGGCTCTTCCCCCAATCCCACCCCCAGAATTGTTCCCCCGGGCGCGCGCTCTCATGATGCTGGGTCATGCAGCGGAAGGGGTTCCACCCTCCACACCGGGGAACATAAGAATTAAGAACAGGAGTAGGCCATCTAGCCCCTCGAGCCTGCTCCGCCATTCAATAAGATCATGGCTGATCTTGCCGTGGACTCAGCTCCACCTTACCCGCCCTCTCCCCGTAACCCTTAATTCCCTTATTGGTTAAAAATCTATCTATCTGTGATTTGAATACATTCAATGAGTTAGCCTCAACTTCCTTGGGCAGAGAATTTCACAGATTCACAACCCTCTGGGAGAAGAAATTCCTTCTCAACTTGGTTTTAAATTGGCTCCCCCGTATTTTGAGGCTGTGCCCCCTAGTTCTAGTCTCCTCGACCAGTGGAACCAACCTCTCTGCCTCTATCTTGTCTATCCCTTTCATTATTTTAAATGTTTCTATAAGATCACCCCTCATCCTTCTGAACTCCAATGAGTAAAGACCCAGTCTACTCAATCTATCATAAGGTAACCCTCTCATCTCCAGATTCAGCCTAGTGAATCGTCTCTGTACCCCCTCCAAAGCTAGTATATTCTTCCTTAAGTAAGGTAACCAAAACTGCACGCAGTACTCCAGGTGCGGCCTCACTAATGCCCTGTACAGTTGCAGCAGGACCTCCCTGCTTTTGTACTCCATCCCTCTCGCAATGAAGGCCAACATTCCATTCGCCTTCCTGATTACCTGCTGTACCTGCAAACTAACTTTTTGGGATTCATGCACAAGGACCACCAGGTCCTTCTGCACCGTAGCATGTTGTAATTTCTCCCCATTCAAATAATATTCCCTTTTACTGTTTTTTTTTTTTTTTCCCCCAAGGTGGATGACCTCACATTTTCCGACATTGTATTCCATCTTAGCCCATTCGCTTAACCTATCTAAATCTCTTTGCAGCCCCTGTGTCCTCTACACAACCTGCTTTCCCACTAATCTTTGTGTCATCTGCAAATTTTGTTACACTATACTCTGTCCCCTCTTCCAGGTCAGCTATGTATATTGTAAACAGTTGTGGTCCCAGCACCGATCCCTGTGGCACACCACTAACCACTGATTTCCAACCCAAAAAAGACCCATTTATCCCGACTCTTTGCTTTCTGTTAGCCAGCCTATTCTCGATCCATGCTAATACATTTCCTGTGACTCCACGTACCTTTATCTTCTGCAGTAACCTTTTGTGGCACCTTATCGAATGCCTTTTGGAAATCTAAATGCACCACATTCATCGGTACACCTCTATCCACCATGTTCATTATATCAAAGAATTCCAGTACATTAGTTAATCATGATTTCCCCTTCATGAATCCATGTTGCTTCTGCTGGATTGCACTATTCCTATCTAGATGTCCCGCTATTTCTTCCTTTAATGATAGCTTCAAGCATTTTCCCCACTACAGATGTTAAACTAACCGGCCTATAGTTACCTGCCTTTTGTCTGCCCCCTTTTTTAAACCGAGGCGTTACATTAGCTGCTTTCCAATCCGCTGGTACCTTCCCAGAGTCCAGAGTATTTTGGTGGATTATAACGAATGCATCTGCTATAACTTCTGCCATCTCTTTTAATACCCTGGGATGCATTTCATCAGGACCAGGGAACTTGTCTATCTTCCGTCCCATTATCCTGTCCAGTACTACCCCCCTAGTGATAGTGATTGTCTCAAGGTCCTCCCTTCCCACATTCCTGTGACCAGCAATTTTTGGCATGGTTTTTCCGTCTTCCACTGAAGACGGAAGCAAAATAATTGTTTAAGGTCTCAGCCATTTCCACATTTCCCATTATTAAATTCCCCCTTCTCATCTTCTAAGGGACCAACATTTACTTTAGTCACACTTTTCCGTTTTATATATCGGTAAAAGCTTTTACTATTGGTTATATTTTGCGCAAGTTTATTTTCTCCCCTCACGGTGCTGGGTGGGTGTTGCTGGGGTGCACTCCCCAGATATTGGGCAACAAAAATAAAGTCTTATTAGATGGTCTTCGGCTGGGGGGAGAAGATATATTCACTCAGGATAGCTGGAGCTACCCAGGCACAGCACTCTCAACGATGTTAGTTAATTGGTTAAACGAGTTTTCACCCAGGTAGCTCCAGCTAACCCAGGCCAGGAAATGGGGGAGGGGTGCTTCAGTGGTGTGTGGGGTCTCATTGTGGGCAAGACCCCACCCCCCCCCACCCACACACTTCCACACACTCCCCGCGATGTTCCGGCCCTCGAAGGTCTTCTTTCCTCCCCCCCCCACAATAAAACAAAGTCTTTAGGGAGTGCACCAAATTACACCCACCTGTCGATGATGTTGACTCTCCCTCCTTCCACACTGGATGATGTTTTCCAAGGTGTTGATATTATTCCCCCCTATCTCCAACTCTCTGTAGCAGTAGTAAAATTGTTGTAGTTTCTGCTCTCCTCCTCTCCTTCTGGATGGTTGGTATTGTAAGCCCCTTCCTCCTCTTCCTGGGGTGGTTATTCAGGGTGTTCCACAGGCCTCAAGCAGGAAGCAGATACAGGGCGCTCCTCTCTCCACAAACTCCAAACTCCAAATGCATGAGTCAGGCCCACAACAGCTCTACAAACCTGTGAGCATACTCGCCCAATTTAAATTCCCGAACTCAAGTCTCCGGATCATGAATCTCGGCCTCCTGGATTACTAGTCCAGTAACATAACCACTATGCTATTGTTCCCTTAATATTGTATTTAAAAGCACTATATAAAATGAGGTGACGAAGTCGTGGAATAAAATACTAGAGACAGCAGATGGCGATGATCCCCAGCAGTGTAAAACTTTTCTTAACGAGACCATTTTTGCACTCTCTCTAAATTGAAGAATTGTTGCTCCCATCCCAACCCAACCACGCCCCTCCTGCCTTCAGTATAAATACAGACCTGAGGGGGGTTTGGATTGTTTGCAAAATAAAGGCTTGTGAGTTTGTCAAGTTTTAAAGAAGAAATGGGAAGGTTAGCATCAGTGAAATATGAACTCAGTGACCTAGTTAGTCAGAATTGGGATGGGGAAAGCAAAAACTGCTGTGCGGTTTGTCGTCTTAGTATATTTATAATTAGATAATGGAAACTTAACTCCGTTAGTATCACAGCACTAGCCATGCTGTGTTCTACTCTTGGACTTGCTGCTCTTTGAAGAATAGTGATTAGAACTGAACTTCATTTCAAATCCGATATAAAGTGAAGCTTGGAGAAAAATACTAAGCTATCCTATCCTAGAACTGTCTTCAGAGGAGAATTGAAATAGGAAGTGAAAATTACTGGCTCAAATGAACATTAGCTGAACTGTCACGGTTCTAGGCTCCCTCCTTTTATAAACCCACTTTTTTTGTGTTGAAAGCAACACTAATTTATGTGTCGATATATTAAATATTAAACTCCAGTCCAGTTACAGGAGTTATAAACCCCAACTGTCAGAATGAACACAATTCAGTCCCGGATGTGATTCGCAGAATCCAACCACTGCAATCAGTTGTGAATTCGCTGGTGTCTCAACAAGTGGGATGACCGAGTGAATCCCTTCCCACCGTCGGAGCAAGTGAATGGCCTCTCTCCAGTGTGAGTGTGCGCTGGTGTGTCAGCAGGTTGGGTGATGTAGTGAATCCCTTCCCACATTCAGAGCAGGTAAATACTCGCCAATGTATTTTCAGCTGGGATGGGTAGTTGAATCGTTTCCCACAGTCCTCACATTTACATGGTTTCTCCCCAGTGTGACTGTGCTTGTGTCTCTCCAGTTTGGATGATCGGCTGAAGTCTTGTCCACACACATAGAAACAGAAAATAGGTGCAGGAGTAGACCATTCGGCCCTTCGAGCCTGCACCACCATTCAATGAGTTCATGGCTGAACGTGCAACTTCAGTACCCCATTCCTGCTTTCTTGCCATACCCCTTGATCCCCAGAGTAGTAAGGACTACATCTAACTCTTTTTTGAATATATTTAGTGAATTGGCCTCAACAACTTTCTGTTCCACAGGTTCACCACTCTCTGGGTGAAGAACTTTCTCCTCATCTTGGTCCTAAATGGCTTACCCCTTATCCTTAGACTGTGGCTCCTGGTTCTGGACATCCCCAACATTGGGAACATTCTTCCTGCATCTAACCTGTCCAATCCCGTCAGAATTTTAAAAGTTTCTATGAGATCCCCTCTCATTCTTCTGAACTCCAGTGAATACAAGCCCAGTTGATCCAGTCTTTCTTGATATGTCAGTTCCGCCATCCCGGGAATCAGTCAGAGCATGTGTACCGTTTCTCCCCACTGAACGGTGCCTTCTGCTTCCATGGTCAAAAGCTGATGATATTCCAGTCCCGATGTATCGAGTGACTGTCAGATCTTGAGGTGATCTTTGGTTTGAGACTCCAGTCCACAAATCCTCCCCTTTTAACACCGAGACTGCCACATGTTCAGTCCTGCAGACGGTGATGTGCCATTTTGCCCGCTGTTCCAGCCTGTCGCTGTTCCATTCCCGAGCCCTCCATGTGTCTGGGGATGAGCTGTCCGCTCTCGGTCTGTGAGCTCAACACAGCCCCGTTCCCCCAGTGACAGAGCATGGCCCCGGTAACCCGGGCAACTCTCTTGTTCCTCACCGTCACTCACAAGCAAAAGACAACCTGTTGAGAATTTTCTGCATATATTTGGATATTAAGTGTTGGTCCAGAGTCACTTTTGTATTAAGTGATCAACTGCTTCACTGATTACCTGAGGGGAATAAAATGTTAAAACAAAGTCTTGATTCTACATTTCAAACTGGTGGTCAATTTTAAAAATCCACTGAAACAGAGCTGAGTGATTTAAATATCGTGGGTAATCGAGAGAGGGGAGCAAGTACTGGGGAGACTTGACTCCGTAATTGGTTAATTGAGGTGATCACGATCAGTGGCCTGGCTGAATAACATGGAATTATGAGGACTAGATCACATGATGCATTGATGCCATTTAAGACAAATATAAGTCATAGCCCAACTTGGACTCGAGTATTGAAGGAGGAACCTACAAATTGGGATAACCACTCGATCAAACTTGTCTCTGAAGTAGCATTGTTCCAAAGGCCTTTCCAATACATTTACTGATTGGATAATCCTTGAACATCCTAGATAGCCTATAAAGTCCATACTCTACAGTCTGAAACCACACGAGGCACATTCTGGGGACAAGGTCACTCTGTGACCTTAACTCTTTATTCACAGGACTCGAAAGACGATGACCCTGTGTGGGACCTCCCTTTTTATACCTGTGATCAGGTAAGGAGCGTCTCCCACAAGCAGGGCTCAGTGCTGGGACCCCAGCTCTTTACAATATATATTAATGATTTAGATGAAGGAAGAGAGTGTAATATCTCCAAGTTTGCAGATGACACTAAACTGGGTGGCGGTGTGAGCTGTGAGGAGGACGCTAAGAGGCTGCAGGGTGACTTGGACAGGTTAGGTGAATGGGCAAATACATGGCAGATGCAGTATAATGTGGATAAATGTGAGGTTATCCACTTTTGGGGGCAAAAACACGAACCAGAATATTATGAGTGGCAGCAGATTAGGAAAAGGAGGTGTGCAGCGAGACCTGGGTGTCATGGTACATCAGTCATTGAAAGTTGGCATGCAGGTACAACAGGCGGTGAAGAAGGCAAATGGTATGTTGGCCTTCATAGCTAGGGGATTTGAGTATAGGAACAGGGAAGTCTTGCTGCAATTGCACAGGGCCTTGGTGAGGCCCCACCTGGAATATTGTGTTCAGTTTTGGTCTCCTAATCTGAGGAAGGACGTTCTTGCTATTGAGGGAGTGCAGCGAAGGTTCACCAGACTGATTCCAGGGATGGCTGGACTGACATATGAGGAGAGACTGGATCAACTGAGCCTTTTTACACTGGAGTTTAGAAGGATGAGAGGGGATCTCATAGAAACGTAAGATTCTGACGGGACTGGACAGGCTAGATGCGGGAAGCATGTACCCGATGTTAAAGTCCAGAACCAGGGGAACCGTCTAAGGATAAGGGGCACTTAGAGTTGTTAACCTGTGGAATTCTCTACCGCAGAGAATTGTTGATGCCAGTTCATTGGATATATTCAAGAGGGAGTTAGATATGGCCCTTACAGCTAAAGGGATCAAGGGGTATGGAGAGAAAGCAGGAAAGGGGTACTGAAGGAATGATCAGCCATGATCTTGAATGGTGGTGCAGGCTCGAAGGGCCGAATGGCCTACTCATGCACCTATTTTCTATGTTCGCCCCTTGTGGTCAAGGTGTGCATCTAGGTTGAGTAATACAGTAATAGTGGTATTACATTGTGGTTACATACATGACATCACCCCCCCCCCCCCGCCCAAAGTCTTATTGGGATCATATGTTTAGTCTTTCAGGTGGTCTACTCTCCCTCGTGGAGCGCCGCAGTTGGGGCTCTGGTTGTTGGACACTGACGTGAGTGTCTGTCACCTGTGGTGATTCCGGCCTGTCCGGGCTGACCTCAGGGACTGTGCATTCTTCTGATTGCTCTTGTTGCTCGGTCACTGGCGGTGTGGTGAGCTCCATCTCATGGTCTTCTTCAGGTTCCTCCGTGTCGATGCTGAACCTTTTTTTTTAAACTTGGTCCAGATGCTTGCGGCATATCTGACCATTGAGTTTTACCATGGTGACCCTGTTCTCCTCTGTCAATTACAGTGCCCTCAAGCTATTTGGGCCTCATGGCCTGATTGAGGACGAATACAGGATCATTTTAGTTCTATACATCTCCCCCTCGAATTACGGTCATGGTACTCGTTTTGTGACTTGCGCTTGCCCTCCACTATGTCGGTCAGGACTGGGTGAATGAGGGACAACCGGGTTTTGAGTGTTCGTTTCATGAGTAGATCTGCGGGCGGAACCCCTGTGAGCGAGTGCGGTTGGGATCTATAGGCCAGCAGGAGACGAGATAGGCGGCATTGTAGGGAGAGTCCTTGAATTCTGAGCATGCCTTGCTTAATGATTTGGACCGCACATTCCACCTGGCCATTGGAGGCCGGCTTGAACGGCACAGTCCTGACGTGGTTGATGTGATTGCCTGACATAACCTCTCTGAATTCGTAGCTTGTGAAGCATAGGCCATTATCACTAACCAGGATGTCCGGCAAGCCATGGGTTGCAAAGATCTCATGTAGGCTTTCCACGGTGGTGGATGACGTGCATGAATTCAGAATGATGCACTCGATCCATTTCGAGTACGCATCTACCACAATAAGGAACATCTTTCCCATGAACAGGCCCTCATAGGTCAACATGAATGCGTGACCATGGCCTGGTGGGCCAGGGCCACAGGCTGACCGGGGCCTCCCTGGGGGCATTACCCAGCTGGGCACACGTCGTGCACCTGCGAACAGTGTTTCAGATCTGAATCAATTCCAGGCCACCAAACGTGTGACCGGGCAATGGCCTTCATCAGCACAATGCCTGGGTGCTCACTGTGGAGTTCCCTGATGAATGCCTCCCTGCCCTTCTGGAGCATAACTACCCGGCTGCCCCATAGTAGGCAGTCGGCTTGGATGGCAAGCTCATCCAACTGTCTGTGGATAGGTCTGACCTCAGGGCATGCTCCGTGTGCGGGTGCCCAATCCCCAGTCAGGACACCTTTCTTAATCAGGGATAGGAGGGGATCTCTGTTGGTCCAGATTTTGATCTGGCAGGCTGTGATGGGGGAGCCTGCGCTGTCAAAGGCATCGACAGCCATGACCATCTCAGCGCTTTGCTCCACTGCCCCCTCAGTGGTGGCCAGTGGAAGCCTGCTGAGCGCGTCAGCACAATTTCAGTGCCGGGCCGGTGCCGGATGGAGTAGTCATAAGCAGCCAGCGTGAGAGCCTATCGCTGTATGCGAGCTGATGCGTTGGCATTGACAGCCTTGCTGTCTGACAACAGGGATGTTAATGGCTTGTGGTCCGTCTCTAATTCAAACTTCCTACCAAAGAGGTACTGATGCATTGTTTTACACCATAGACACATGCAAGCTCTTCCTTCTCAACCATCCCATATCCCCGTTCTGCTTGAGAGCGTGACCTGGAGACATAAGCCACAGATTGTAGTTGACCCTCAGCATTGCCCTGCTGCAACACGCACCCAACCCCATAGGACGATGCATCACATGTCAGAACCAATTTTTTACAGCGGTCGTACAGGGTCAACAACTTGTTTGAACAAAGTAGATTTCGCGCCCGATCAAAAGCCCGTTCCTGACAGTCCCCCCAGAACCAATCCCAACCCTTACGCAGGAGCACGTGTAGCAGCTCCAACAAGTGCTCAAGTTCAGCAGAAAGTTCCCGAAATAGTTCAACTGTCCCAGGAATTAACGCAACTCCGATGTGTTGCAGGGCCTGGGTGTTCATCGAATCGCCTCTGTTTTGGATTCGGTGGGCCGAATCCCATCTGCAGCAACCCTCCTGCCCAGAAACTCAGCCTCAGGAGCTAAGAACACACATTTAGACTTAAGTCGCAGGCCTACCCGGTCCAGTCGGCGTAGTATCTCCTCCAGGTTGTGGAGGTGTTCCTCGGTGTGTCGACCCATGATGAAGATGTCGTCCTGGAATATGATCGTTCCAGGAATGGATTTAAGCAGGCTTTCCATATTTCGTTGAAAAATCGCGGCCGCTGATCGAATGCCAAACGGGCACCTGTTATAGACGAACAGTCGCTTGTGCATGGTGATGGTGGTCAGTAGTTTAGATTCGTTGGCCAGTTCCTGGGTCATGTAGGCTGAAGTGAGGTCCAACTTGAATAGCTTGCCCATTGCCAGCGTGGTGAAGAAGTCCTCCGCTCTTGGGAGCGGGTATTGATCTTGTAGGGACACCCGATTGATGGTGGCCTTGTAGTCACCGCAGATCCTGACACAGCCATCCGCTTTTAGGACGGGAATGATGGGACTTGCCCAGTTGCTGAATTCAATGGGCGAGATGATGCCCTCTCTCAACAGCCGGTCCAATTCGCTCTCTTTTTTTTTTTTTCCCGCATCACATATGGCACCGCTCTGGCTTTGTGGTGCACTGGCCTGGCGTCCGGGGTGATAGGTATCACTACTTCAGTACCTTTGAAAGTCCCGACGCCAGGTTGGAATAGTGAATCGAATTGTTGTAGGACTTGTGAGCACAAACTTCGCTCCACAGATGACATTGCGTGAACATCTCCCCCCCACCCCCCCCCCCCCTCCCACCCTATTTCCAGTTCATCTCGGCTAGCCAGCTCCTCCTTAACAGTGCGGGACCATTGCCCGGGACAATCCAGAGTGGCAGCCGATTCACTAATCCATTGTGTGTGACAGCCAACATTGCACTGCCTAGCACCGGAATAATTTCTTCAGTGTAAGTCCGTAATTGTGTCTCAATATGTGCTAATTTGGGTCTACTGGCTTTAACTGGCCAAAGCATCTCAAATTGCTGAACGCCCATGAGTGACTGGTTGGCCTCAGTGTCCAGCGCCATGCTTCCATGCATCATGGGTGCCGTTGTGGTGTATGAACTGTAAATATTCGCCACATGGACCCACTGAACCTCTGCGTCCATCGATTTGCCTCAAAGAACCCTCTTCTGGTCCACCCGCCTCATATATTAGTCTGGTTGCAGACTTCCTGCACATTCAAGCTAAGTGGCCACTGAGATTGCAGTTCCTGCAGACAAGCTGCAAGATCCAGCTGAGTGTTTTCCCCCACACCTCCAGCATGAGTTAAAGTTTCCATTGTTGGGAACAAAGGAACGATGGCCAGGAATTCTGCACTGACGGTCCCTTTGACTGCTCTTAAGTACCCTATTAGTGGGTGTCAATGGCCCCATCCCACATTTTCCACTGTGATGGCATGAATGTCCGTTCAGCCTGCCATTGTCTCTGTTGAAGTCCTACTCTGGGGTCTATTGCTGCCTGGGGAGAGTTGGACTGCCCCTGCCTGCCTGCGGGGATCTGAGTCACATTAGAAAATAGGTGTAGGAGTAGGCCATTCGGCCCTTCGAGCCTGCACCGCCATTCAATGAGTTCATGGCTGAACATGCAACTTCAGTACCCCATTCCTGCTTTCTCCCCATACCCCTTGATCCCCCTAGTAGTAAGGACTACATCTAACTCCTTTTTGAATATATTTAGTGAATTGGCCTCAACAACTTTGTGGTAGAGAATTCCACAGGTTCACCACTCTGGATGAAGAAGTTTCTCCTCATCTCGGTCCTAAATGGCTTACCCCTTATCCTTAGACTGTGATCCCTGGTTCTGGACTTCCTCAACATTGGGAATATTCTTCCTGCATCGAACCTGTCTAAACCCGTCTGAATTTTAAACGTTTCTATGAGATCCCCTCTCATTCTTCTGAACTTCAGTGATTACAAGCCCAGTTGATCCAGTCTTTCTTGATATGTCAGTCCTGCCATCCCAGGAATCAGTCTGGTGAACCTTTGCTGCACTCCCTCAATAGCAAGAATGTCCTTCCTCAAGTTAGGAGACCAAAACTGTACACAATACTCCAGGTGTGGCCTCACTAAGGCCCTGTACTCAAATCCCCTCGCTATGAAGGCCAACATGCCATTTGCTTTCTTAACCGCCTGATGTACCATGACACCCAGGTCACGTTGCACCTCCCCTTTTCCTAATCTGTCACCATTCAGATAATCTGTCTCTGTTTTTACCACCAAAGTGGATAACCTCACATTTATCCACATTATACTTCATCTGCCATGCACTTGCCCACTCACCTAACCTATCCAAGTCACTCTGCAGCCTCATAGCATCCTCCTCGCAGCTCACACTGCCACCCAACTTAGTGTCATCTGCAAATTTGGAGATACTACATTTAATCCCCTCATCTAAATCATTAATGTACAATGTAAACAGCTGGGGTCCCAGCACAGAACCTTGCGGTACCCCACTAGTCACTGCCTGCCATTCTGAAAAGTACCCATTTACTCCTACTCTTTGCTTCCTGTCTGCCAACCAGTTCTCAATCCACGTCAGCACACTACCCCCAGTCCCATGTGCTTTAACTTTGCACATTAATCTCTTGTGTGGGACTTTGTCGAAAGCCTTCTGAAAGTCCAAATACACCATCAACTGGTTCTCCCTTGTCCGCTCTGCTGGAAACATCCTCAAAAAATTCCAGAAGATTTGTCAAGCATGATTTCCCTTTCACAAATCCATGCTGACTTGGACCCATCATGTCCAAATGCGCTGCTATGACATCCTTAATTGATTCCATCATTTTACCCACTACCGATGTCGGGCTGACCGGTCTATAATTCCCTGTGTTTTCTCTCCCTCCTTTTTTAAAAAAAAAACAGTGGGGTTACATTGGCTACCCTCCACTCCATAGGAACTGATCCAGAGTCTATGGAATGTTGGAAAATGACTCTCAATGCATCCGCTATTTCCAAGGCCACCTCAAGTACTCTGGGATGCAGACCATCAGGCCCTGGGGATTTATTGGCCTTCAATCCCATCAATTTCCCCAACACAATTTCCTGACTAATAAGGATTTCCCTCAGTTTCTCATTTTTACTAGACCCTCTGACCCCTTTTATATCCGGAAGGTTGTTTGTCCTCAATGAATACCAAACCAAAGTACTTGTTCAATTGGTGTGCCATTTTTTTGTTCCCCGCATTGATGATGTTGACCCCTGATCCTCCATCGCGTTAAAGGCAGAATTGCGCACATATTTTCGTCTCTTCCTCCTCCGCCATTAAAGTTTGAGCCATCAACGCCGCTGCTTCAAGGTCAAATCCTTGGTCTCAATTAATTTGCAGAAAATTCCCACATGACCGATGCCCTCGATAAAGAAGTCCCTTAGTTATCTGCCCCCTGCAGACATTTGTGAACTTAGAGGCTGGCCAAACACCGGAAAGTCCGCTACGAAGTCCGGTATGCTCTGTCCTTCACAACGTCGGTGGGTGTAGAATCTGTGTCGGGCTATATGTATGCTACTTGCCGGTTTGAGGTGCTCACCGATCAATTTGCTCAGTTCTTCAAAGGTTTTGTCCGCTGGCTTTTCGGGTGCTCGTAAGTCCTTCATGAGCGCGTAAGTCTTTGGTCTACAGCTGGTCAAAAGATGAGCCCTTCACTTGTCGGCTGCATCCCCCAGCCATTCTTTCGTAACAAAGCTTTTCTGAAGCCTCTCGACAAAACTGTCCCAGTTTTCCCCAACACAGTACCGTTCCTCTGTGCTACTGGTGGCCATTCTCGTGGGTCGCGAATTCCCATTTTTCGTCGCCAATGTCAAGTCCTTACTCTGCAGTGTGAAATCACATGAGGCACACTCTGGAGGACAAGGTCACTCTGTGACCTTAACTCTATTCACAGGACTCCAAAGACTGACCCTGTGTGGGACCTCCCTTTTTATACCTGTACAATTAGGGAAGGAGTGTCTCCCATAAGTTCACCCCTTGTGGTCAAGGTGTGCATTTAGGTTGCGTGTATACAGTCATAGTGTTATATTGTGGTTACATACATGACACAGCCCACTCTCTTGTCCAGATCATGCTGTGGTTAGCTGTGCACTGACCTGTTCGACCCATCGTTACAGCCAGTGTCTCGACTGTTCAGATTCCACTAAGTTTTCTCAAAGCTTACCTTTGCTGTATTGTCCACTATCTGTGGTTCAGCAAGTGATTGGTGAACTCTACAAATCAAGCTAATAAAAACACACCATCTTGAGAAATAGAACATTAAGCAGAGTCTATGCTGCTGTTTGTAGGTTGCACTAACTGTACACAGGAGGAAGATTTGGGAGGGCATCTAGAAAATTGCAGTTGTGCCATTAATCAGTAGGTTTGAGACTTGACCACTTCAGTGGTGCAGATGTACCTCAACTACCAGGGTCTGTGATGGAATTGGCTTTTTTTTGGGGGGGGGCTTAGGAAGGGTCTGTCTTCGGCAGTACTTCCCTCCATTTGTAGCCAGAGATTGAGAGGGAAGTCTAATTCCAGCGTCCCATTCGCTGCAGTGTACTAAAACCTAGTTTTGGAAAGGACACACTTTCTCTGGCAGAGCTATAGGTATATCCTTGCTACTTCCTGTTGATAGAAGGTTCTATGTGCTGGCCATTTCATTGGTGAGATTGCCAGGCTGTTAAATCTGGGAGTCTGCTGGAAAGGAGGGAAGTAAACGTTAGTTGGTCTGTCTGTCCCTTGGTAACCTAGTAACCATTTCAGGCAGAGGAAATGTGTTCAATTCACCTAACCACATGGTGCATTTCAAATATTTCATCCCATTTGTTGCCTAAATGACTGGATATCCTGGAAACCCTCTGTTTCTTGCTCTGCCACCTGTGCCAGTACCTCCAATTTGGTAAAATAAGTTCCTCCCTTAAATTTTGTAATCAATTGTAGTCATTCAGTGATTGGAGCGGGTACAGAGGTGTATTTTAGATCTTTCTCTTACTCTACTTCGCCAAAGGTGTATAGGCCTCATGGTTTCTGTCTGGCCTGGACTAGTAACTGTGGTGTATGTAGCACACAAATCACTGACTCCATACGGTCTGGTGTAAATCTAACTGCTGTGACCTTTGTCCTTTATTGTTCAGCTCCAGAGTGCCTCTTGGGTGTGGTGGTCAACCTTATATAGCACCTGTTGCAGGTACTACCAGGGTTTCCCACCACAGCGCCCTCTGGTGTGGCATAGTGCTTACATTACATTTAAGGTACTGGGACGATACACACATAATTACATATCACCCCCCCCCCCCCCCACCTACCAGGACGCAGGACAACGATACACACATTACATAACATCACACTTGTCCAACGGAAGGCAGGTGGGCATAGACAGTGCGTTAGTATGGTACATATTATCTGGTATATTAACTGGTTATTGACTGGTAACGGCACCTTGATTTCCTTGTTAGCCGTTATCATTAATTGTACTTCATCCATTATTTTACACAAATACAGTGGCCATTCAGCATTAAAAAAGTAATTATTATAAATTCACTCATTAACATAGCTCATTTTAGACTCGCTCTGCCTTACAGAAGTCCTTTGTGGGGACCACCTCTTGGTAAGGCCCTTTTAAGACCTCCGATGCATTTCCTTTTTAAGGCGCCATCTTTGATGCAGGAGGATTCCACGAGGCTTCTCCTTGGGTGCCGCCATCTTTGATGCTCTGCTGCTCCGACACGATCATCATCTCTGTCGCTCCGGATGCCCTCCGCCGTGGCAGCCTCCGCTCCCACCTGACTTGCTGCCCCTCCTGCGGCCGTCGTGGCCTCTCCTGCTGCCGACGCTGGCCTCTCCTGCTCTTCCGAACCGCCGGCCATCCTGGATCCCTTGCACCCCGCCGGCTCACCCCCCCCCCCCCCCCCACTAGGCCCCTCTGTGCAGGCTGCTTGCCTGTGGGGGCTGAGGCTGCAGGTTCTCGGTGTGAGGTCTGGGGCTTGCTTGTGGGGGCTGGGGCTGCAGGATCTCGGTGTGAGGTCCAGGCTTGGAACTTGCCCATGGGTGGAGGCTGCAGCTCCAGCTCAGTCGGCGTTGCTCTCTGGGGACCCGGGGCACGGTAGCACCCTGGGGAGCAGCAGCCTGTGGAGTGATGAAGTCTTCCCAGCTCCCACGGACCGTCCCCATCCACCTCCGGCCGAGGAGTGTGGGCCCATCGCCTGCAACGACCCATAAAAGTAAAGCATACGTCTCGTTCCCTTGGGATACCTGCACCATCGCTCTGCCAAGAACAGGTATTAGTTCCCTGGTGTAGGTACACAGCTTCACCGTGACCGGGACCAGCTTGGGTCGTGCAGCTGGGTTAATCCACAGTTTATCAAAAGTTCTCCGACTCATCAACGACGGACCCGAGCCCGTGTCCACTTCCATACTCACAGGGACTCCGTTGATTTTTACTTCCCTTATCACTGGGGGCGAATAGTCAGTACACGTATGCAATCCAAACACCTCATCATCTTCTACCTGCTCCTCGCTGAACAGTAGATCATCCCCCATCTCCTCAGCCACACGGTGAGTCCGATTTCTTTTACACATACGCTGAAGGTGGCCTTTAACGTGGCAGGTATTGCACGTGTACTCCACAAACCTGCACCGGTGAGCTCCATGGCTTCCTCCACAGCGCCAGCTTGATTGGCCCCCCTCAGCGGACTCTGAGTTCCAGGAACCCGAGGTCCGTGCTCTCTGCCCCGGGCAGAGCCACGTTCTGCAGTTTTGTCCGTGGTGGGCGCAATCCTGTGGACAGTGCCTGCCGGGTTCGAGACTGTGTGGATCATTTGCTTGGTGCTGCAAGTCGAGGTCATATATGCCCGGCTGATGGCGATGGCCTTTGTCAGAGTGACTGTGGGTTCCGTGGCCAGCAGCTTGTGAAGGAGGCCCTCGTGGCCAATCCCCATAACGAAAACGTCCCGCAAAGCCTCGTGAAGGTGTGCTCCAAAATCTCACGGCGCCGCAAGTCTCCTGAGGTCCGCAGCATATTTGGTGACATCCTGGCCCTCGGGTCTGCAGTGATGGTAAAATTTGTATCTGGCCGTGAGGATGTTCTCCTTCGGTTTCAACTGGTCACGAATGAGTTCAGTCAGCTCCTCGTATGACTTGTCCCTGGCGCTCCCAGGTGTCAGTAAATCCCTGACGAGACAGTAAACCTCATCTCCACAACTGGAGAGCAATATCGCCTTACGCTTCTCTCTGTGTATGTGTCCTCCGTCAGATCGTTTGCTGTGAAGTAGTACTTGAGCCTTTCCGTAAAGGCCTCCCAATCATTGCCCACGGTAAAATCCTTTAGCGAGCCCAGAGTAGCCATGGTTGCATGGAGTTCGTCCGCTTCCTTGTCGCCAATGTGGTGTATGTAGCACACAAATCACTGACTTCCACACGGTCTGGTGTAAGTCTAACTGCTGTGACCTTCGTCCTTTATTGTTCAGCTCCAGAGTGCACCTCAGGTGTGGTGGTCAGCCTTGTATAGCACCTGTTTCATGTACTACCAGGGTTTCCCACCACAGCGCCCTCTGTGGTGTGGCCTAGTGCTTACATTACATTTAAGGTACTGGGACGATACACACATCATTACATAACAGTAACAACATTCTCAGCTTTGGAGTAGTTGATCAAGGCCCAATTTTAGATTTTAAAAATTCATTCATGGGATATATGGGTAGCTGCCAAAGCCACCATTTATTGCCATTGAAGATGGCCTATCACCACCTTGAAATGCTGCAAGGTTGGGAATTTTACAATTTTGACCCAGTGACAATGAAGGAATGGCGATTATATTTCCAAGTCAAGATGTGTGTGACATGGGAACTTGGTGCCTGCTTCCCTTTCCTTTTTAAAGGTAAAGTTCATGGGTTTGGGAGGTGTTGTCGAAGCCTTAGTGTGTTGCTGCATTGCAATAATGCACCGGTGGTGGAGGGGGTGCCAATTAAATGGGCTGCTTTATTCTGGATGGTATCAATCTTGCCTTGTCAAGTGGAGAGTATCACAAAATACCCAGGGGACGAAATTCAGGGTCTCTACGGCTTGTTTGCGGTGGAATGCTGTGGCTGCTGCTTTGTGGTCAACTGGCCACCCCGACAGAAATGGGGCCCAGGAGGTTTTGCGGCGATGTGGGCCACCACACCAATCAATGTGCTTAGAATCATAGAAATTTACAGCACAGAAGGAGGCCATTTCGGCCCATGTCCGTGCCGGCCGACCAGGAGCTATCCATCCGAATGCAACTTTCCAGCTCTTCGTAGCCCTGTAGGTTATGGCACAAGTGTATATCCAAGTATCTTGTAAATGTGGTGAGGGTTTCTGCCTCTATCACCCTTTCAGGCAGTGAGTTCCAGACCCCCACAACCCTCGGTGTAAAAATTATCCCTCATATCTCCTCGAACATCCCCAATTATTTTAACTCTATGCCCCCTGATTGTTGACCCCTTTCCCAAGGGAAACAGGCCCCTCATAATTTTATACACCTCCAATCAGGTCTCTCCTTAGCCCCCGTTTCAAAGAAAAGAGATCCAGCATTTCCAATCTTTCCTCGTAGCCAAAGTTCTCCAATCCAGGCAACATTCTTGTAAATCTCCTCTTCTGCACTGTTTCCAGTGCAATCACATCTTTCCTGTAATGTGGTGACCAGAACTGCACACAGTACTCCAGCTGCTGCCTAACCAGTGGTTTTTATACAGTTCAAGCAAAACCTCCTTGCTCTTGTATTCCATGCCTCAACTAATAAAGGCAAGTATTCCATTTGCTGCCTTAACCACCTTATCAACCTGGCCTGCTACCTTCAGGGATCTGTGGACCTGCACTCCAAGGTCCCTTTTTGTTCCTCTGCACTTGTCAGTGTCATACCATTTAATGTGTATTCCCTTGCCGTGTTTGACCTCCCCAAGTGCATTACCTCACACTTTATCCAGATTGAATTCCATTTGCCACTGTTCTGCCCACCTGACCAGTACATTGATATCTTACTGCAGTCCACAGCTTTCTTCATCATCATTATATCACACACAGCCTATTTTAGTGTCATCAGCAAACTTCTTAATCATAGCCCCAACATTTAAGTCCAAGTCATTGATATATAGCACAAAGCAAGTGAACCCCACTGGATACAGCCTTCCAGTCACAAACACCCATCAACCTTTGCCTTTGCTTCCTGCCTCGAGCCAATTTTGGATCCAGCTTACCACTTTGCCTTGGATACCATGGGCTTTTACCTTCGTGACCAGTCTGCCATGTGGGACTTTATCAAAAGCCTCCATAGATGTCCATCTATCCTCCATAGAAGCCTATTTGTTCAAAGTGAAACCATGTTGTCATTACACAGGCGATGGGATTCCTCCCATGCAGGTGCAATTTAATCCATGGAGGAAGCTATATCTGTCAGTGACCACCATAGTGGAGAAGGACGACTCCACCAGATGGACCTGTGGGAGAGTAAAGACGCGAGTTACATAAATGAGATGCTGAGTACAGGCACATACCATTATACACATCATGACCATTCATTTCTCTGTCCCCCATTTCTGGAACCTCCACCACTCCAGCTATGTTCATTGCTGTCTCCTCTGCATTTGTCAGCTAAAATGTGGATGAAGGGCCTACTCCTGTCCTCCCCCTCTTATTGTTTCCTGCTAGGAGGGAAAGAGAAGGTTGAATGAGACTGCTGGAATGATCGATTATGGAATGAGATACAGCTTTGCAGGGAGACTTTAATGGAGTGACTTGCCAATACCAAGTTGCTGCTTTTTGTCCTGTTCCTTGCTATCCTTGCATTACGGTGAGGCTGAGGGATCGAAATAAGATGGACCTGATGGTCAATAGAGAGGGAGGGATGGATTAAGATCCTCGCTCTCGCTCCGAAAATCATTGAACCTTTTGTGGCACTGTACCCAGGTCGAGGCACTACTGATGTAGCTGTTATTTTCTGGGCTATCTGTAGCCCCGCTGCCTTTGTCTGCTCAATCGGCCTCTTCCTGCCATCTGCAGGGAACAGAACCTCCCTCCGTCCTCTCACTCCCCCCTCAATATGATGGAGGCTGATACATCCTTACTATACAGTATAAATGCACACGTGAGGCCCATGCTTGAGAGTAGGTCAGTCTGTGACTTGTCCTTTATTCCATCGCACTCAAGTGCCGGAAGTGGGTGGAGCTTCCCCTTTTATATCTGAAGGTCCAGGTTAGGAGTGTCTCCCACAAGTTCACCACCTAGTGGTCGTTGTTCTCAGTGTACAACTTAGGTCAGATTATACATGGGTTACAATGCTGGTTGAATACATGACATCACCTCCTTTTCCCCGCCCCCCCCAAAGTCTTATTGGGATCACAGGTTGAGTATCTCTGGTGGTTTACGCTGTCTTGTAGAGCGACTGAGTTGGGAGCTGGCTTGAGAGTCTGCTGTTTGCGGTGCCTCAGGCCTGTCTGGACTGCCCACAGTGACTGGGCTCTCCTCCCTTTGGTTCCATTGTTCGGTCACCTGTGGTGGAGTGAACTCTATATCGTGTTCTTCCTCTGCTTCTTCTATGGGGTTGCTTTTTGTTTGATCCACATGTTTGCGGCAGATTTGTCCATTGGTAAGTTTAACTACCAGAATCCTATTTCCCTCTTTGGCAACCACAGTGCCTGCGAGCCTTTTGGGCCCTGCAGCGTAGTTGAGGACAAAAACAGGGTCACTTACATCAATACATCGCGCCCTCGCATTCCTGTCATGGTAGTCATATTGTGACTGGCGCCTGCTCTCGACAATTTCTTTCATGGTGGGGTGTATAAGGGACAACCGGGTTTTGAGCGTCCTTTTCATTAGCAGCTCTGTGGGTGGAACCCCTGTGAGCGAGTGTGGTCGGGATCTGCAGGCCAACAGGAGGCGTGATGAGCGGCATTGTAGGGAACCCCCTTGGATTCTGAGCATCCCCTGTTTGATTATCTGCACTGCTCATTCTGCCTGGCCGTTTGAGGCCGGCTTGAACAGTGCCGTTCTGACATGGTTAATTCCATTGCCTGCCAATGAAGTCCTGGAATTCAGTGCTTGTGAAGCATGGGCCATTGTCGCTGACCAAGATATCCGGTAGACCGTAGGCGGCGAACATTGCCCGTAGACTTTCTACCGTGGCAGAGGATGTGCTTGAACTTAAAATGTCACACTCTATCCATTTGGAGTAGGCGTCTACTACAACCAAAAACATTTTTCCCATGAAAGGACCTGTGTAGTCCACATGGATGAATGACCAAGGCTTGGCGGGCCAGGACCAGGGGCTAAGGGGGGCTTCCCTGGGCGCATTGCCCAGCTGGGCACACGTGTTGCACCTGCGAACACAGTTCCAGATCTGCATCTATCCCTGGCCACCAAACGTGTGACCTGGCAATTGCCTTCATCGTGACAATGCCCGGGTGCTCATTGTGAAGTTCTCTGATGAACATCTCTCTGCCCATCTGGGGTATCACTACTCGGTTTCCCCATAGTAGGCAATCGGCCTGAATCGAGAATTCATCCTTGCGCCGATGAAACGGTTTAAACTCCTCAGGGCATGCCCCGTACGTGGCTGCCCAGTCCCCATTCAGGACACATTTCTTAACTAAAGACCGTAGCGGGTCCTTATTTGTCCAGACTTTAATCTGACAGGCTGTCACGGGTGAGCCTTCGCTTTCGAAAGCTTCAACAGCCATGACCATCTCAGCAGCATGCTCGGTAGCCCTGTCAGTGGTGGCTAGTGGGAGCCTGCTGAGTGTATCGCCGCAGTTTTCGGTACCGTGTGTGCCGAATTGTGCAGTCATAGGCGGCTAACGTGAGTGCCCACTTCTGTAAGTGGGCCGATGTGTTTGCATTTATGGCCTTGTTGTCGGCAAAAAGGGACGTTAGGGGTTTGTGATCTGTCTCCAGCTCAAATTTCCTGCCAAACAGGTACTAGTGCATTTTCTTTACCGCATATACACATGCGAGCGCCTCCTTTTCTACCATCCCGTAGCCCCTTTCTGCCTGGGACAGACTTCTGGAGGCATAAGCTACCGGCTGTAACTGACCCTTGGCATTGACATGCTGCAACACACACCCGACACTATAGGACAACGCATCGTACGTTAACACAAGTTTCTTACATGGGTCATATAGCATTAACAGATTGTTGGAACACAACAAATTGCATGCTCTATTAAAAGCCCTTTCCTGGCTATCCCCCCAGACCCATTCCCGACCTTTGCGTAGGATCACGTGTAGCGGCTCTAGCAGCGTGCTCAATTTGGGAAGAAAGTTACCAAAATAGTTCAGGAGCCCCAGGAATGAACGCAGCTCCGTCATGTTACGGGGTCTGGGTGCTCTCTGGATCACTTCCGTCTTGGACGCAGTCGGGCTGATCCAGTCTGCTGCTACCCTCATCCCCAGGAATTCTACCTCTGGAGCTAGGAAGACGCACTTCGCCTTTTTCAGTCATAGCCTGACCTGGTCCAGTCTGCGTAGCACCTCCAGGTTGTGGAGGTGTTCTTCAGTATCGTAACCCGTGATGAGGATGTCGTCCTGAAAAACGACCGTCCCTGGAATCGACTTGAGGCTTTCCATATTTCGTTGGAAGATCGCAGCGGCCGAGCGAATCCCGAACGGACATCTGTTATACTCAAACAACCCCTTGTGTGTCTTGATGGTGGTCAGCTTCTTCGACTCACTCGCCAGCTCCTGGGTCATGTAAGCTGAGGTCAGGTCCAATTTTGAAAAAAGTTTGCCACCGGATAGCGTCGCAAAGAGGTCCTCCGCTCTCTGTAGCGGGTACTGGTCTTGGAGTGACACCCAATTGATGATGGCCTTGTAATCGCCACATATCCTGACCGACCCATCCGCCTTGAGCACCGGCACAATCGGGCTCGCCCAGTCACTGAATTCGACTGGCGAGATGTTGCCTTCCCTCAGCAGGCGGTCCAATTCACATTCTATCTTTTCCAGCATCACGTACGGCACTGCTCTGGCCTTGTGGTGTACTGGTCTGGCGTCCGGGTTTATGTGAATCACGACCTTGGCCCCCATGAAAGTGCCAATGCCGGGTTGAAATAATGAGTCAAATTTGTCCAGGATCTGTGAGCATGATACTCGCTCCACAGAGGAAATTGCATTGACATCGCCCCATTTCCAGTTCATGACAGCAAGCCAACTCCTCGCCAGTAGTGCGGGACCGTCCGCCAGGATAACCCAGAGTGGCAACCTGTTCTCCGAATCTTTGTGGGTCACGACTACCGTGGCGCTGCCTCGCACCGGAATGATCTCCTTTGTGTATGTCCGTAGCTGTGCGTCAATCGCCGATAATTTTGGCCTCCTGGCCTTGGACGCCCACAACCTTTCGA
This sequence comes from Pristiophorus japonicus, assembly GCF_044704955.1. NCBI lineage: Eukaryota > Metazoa > Chordata > Chondrichthyes > Pristiophoridae > Pristiophorus > Pristiophorus japonicus. The sequence goes on along the minus strand of NC_091981.1, from coordinate 290,857,378 downwards.
ACTGTTTGATACCCATCAGGGACTGGCTGGCCCCCGTGTCTAGCTCCATTGATACTGGGATGCCATTGAGGAGCACTTTCATTATTATCGGTGGCGTCCTGGTGTATGAACTATATACATGCTCCACATGAACTCGCTGAACTTCAGCTTCCAGCGATTTCCCCCAGTGTTCACTTCTGCAATTTCTGCAGGTATTTTGCTCATCTCTGCAAATTCCGGCTGAGTGTGTGCCTCCATGCCTCCAACATGAGCTGCTGTTTGAAACAAAAGGTCCCTTGCCAGTCGATCGGCCCTGACTGCCCCTGTGACTGTCCTTGAGTGCGCCATTAACAGGTGTTGATGGCCCCTTTACTGGCCGCATTGTCCCTTGCGATGGCGTGAATCGCCATCTCTGTCGAACTCCCCCTCTGGGTTCAACTACATGTTGGGGCATGCCCAATTGCCCTTGTCTGCCTGGAGAACTGTGTGCTGCTTTAACAATGTTAAATCTCTGTCCCAGCCATTCCTTAACACAGTACCTCTCATCTGTTCTGCTCGTGGCCACGCTCGCGTGGTTTAAATCCCAGTTTCTCGTCGCCATTGATACGTCCTTACTATACAGTATAAATGCACACGGGGCCCATGCTTGAGAGAAGGTCAGACTGTGACCTGTCCTTTATTCCGTCGCACTCAAGTGCCGGAAGTGGGTGGAGCTTCCCCTTTTATATCTGAAGGTCCAGGTTAGGAGTGTCTCCCACAAGTTGACCACCAAGTGTGGTCATTGTTCTCAGGGTACAACTTAGGTCAGATTATAAATGGATTACAATGCTGGTTGAATACATGACGGAGGCAGTCATCGCTGAAGCGTGGAGCTGATTTTTGTCTTGGTGACAACTCTCCTGTAGTAAATCACAGCAGGCTAACTAGTGTGAAATGAATTGTCGGCCATGGACCCTTTAAATAGACCGGCTAGAATCGCACAACTGAAGGTAAACCTTTGTGCCACTGAATTCCAGGAAAATTAAAGTTGGCCATCGAACAAAGGTTACCCTACTTGTTGAAAGTTTATAAATCTGTTTCCATAATAACTCCATGGTCAAGTGTCTGACCTAAGGGTCAATACCAGTTACTAACCATCCCTGCCCATCAGCCTGGTCCACTTGAACCCAGAAAGTCTCATTACTCAGGTATCTCTCTAGCTGTTGGCTTCTCACTGACTTAAAAAATAACAACCCATCTCCTGCTATCCTTTCTGAATCTCTTGTAACCTTTTTAGTTGAATTTCTGTCCCATCTAGCCATGACTCAGAAGTGCACAAAACAGAAAATTTTTCCAACACAGAATATAACAGCAGTTCCAACAATTTGTTTCTAACACTCCTTGCATTCACATTGTATGCTCCATACCTGGTTTAACTGCATGCACAGATCAATGTTGGTAAAGCCATCCTTAAACATATCTGCACTATCCCCATGCTGATCTAGTTTAAATGCTTTCTAAAGCAAGCTTAACACCCTCTGCCAGCTTTGTTCTCCCAGGAGGTTTAGATAGAGGACATGCCTCAACAACTTGCCCAGTGAGCACGTCCTAATTGCTTCCTTTTTACAAAGATCCTGAAGCCAGATGTCGAATCCGATGATTTCTGTTCCCTTCCTGTGATCTGAACATGACTGGTAATAGCCCTGAGACTATTACCCTTGCACCTTCACTCAGTCTGCAATGAGATCAAAGAAACATAGAAAATAGGTGCAGAAGTGGGCCCTTCGAGCCTGCACCACCATTCAATAAGATCATGGTTGATCATTCCCTTAGTACCCCTTTCCTGCTTTCTCTCCATACCCCTTGATCCCTTGAGCCACAAGGGCCATATCTAACTCCCTCTTGAATATAGCCAATGAACTGGCATCAATAACTCTCTGGTAGGTATTCCACAGGTTATCAACTAGGTGAAGAAGTTTCTCCTCATCTCAGTCCTAAATGGCCTACCCCTTATCCTAAGACTGTGTCCCCTGGTTCTGGACTTCCTCATCATCGGTAAAATTCTTCCCACATCTAACCGGTCCAGTCCTGTCAGAATCTTGTAAGTTTCTATGAGATCCCCTCTCATCCTTCTAAACTCCAGTGTATAAAGGCCCAGTTGATCCAGTCTCTCCTCAGATGTCAGTCTAGCCATCCCGGGAATCAGTCTGGTGAACCTTCGTTGCACTCCCTCAATAGCAAGAACATCCTTCCTCAGATTAGGAGACCAAAACTGAACACAATATTCCAGGTGAGGCCTCACCAAGGCCCTGTACAACTACAGTAAGACCTCCCTGCTCCTATACTCAAATCCCCTAGCTATAAAGGCCAACATACCATTTGCTGCCTTCACCGCCTGCTGTACCTGCATGCCAGCTTTCAATGACTGATGAACCATGACACCCAGCTCTCGTTGCACATCCCCCTTTCCTAATCTGCCGCCATTCAGATAATATTCTGCCTTTGTGTTTTTGTCCCCAAAGTGGATAACCTCACATTTATCCACATTATACTGCATCTGCCATGCATTTGCCCACTCACCTAACCTGTCCAAGTCACATCCTGCGTCCTTCTCGCAGCTCACACCGCCACCCAGTTTAGTGTCATCTGCAAACTTGGAAATATTACACTCAATTCCTTCATCTAAATCATTAATGTATATTGTAAAGAGCTGGGGTCCCAGCACTGAGCCCTGTGGCACTCCACTAGTCACTGTCTGCCATTCTGAAAAGGACCCATTTATCCTGACTCTCTGTTTCCTGTCTGCCAACCAGTTCTCTATCCATGTCAGTACTTTACCCCCAATACCATGTGCTTTGATTTTGCACACCAATCTCTTGTGTGGGACCTTGTCAAAAGCCTTTGGAAAGTCCAAATACACCACATCCACTGGTTCTCCCTTGTCCACTCTACTAGTTACATCCTCAAAAGATTTGTCAAGCATGATTTCCCTTTCACAAATCCATGCTGACTTGGACTGATCCTGTCACTGCTTTCCAAATGCACTGCTATTTCGTCTTTAATAATTGATTCCAACATTTTCCCCACGACGACTGGTGTCCGGCTAACCGGGCTATAATTACCTGTTTTCTCATCGGCAGCCTTCAAGTACTTGAAGGTGAGAATGACCCGAGTCCTCGGGTTACACGTGTTGAGAAATGCGTGGGTCATGTAGTAGCTGCAGCTGTCTCTTGTGCTGGGCAAGGTGAGGCAACGGGCAGCCCCCGGGTGAGGGACAGCTGTCTGGGTATGTGACGCAGAGCGGTGAGTTGGCACGCATTGCTGGTGACCAGAGGATGGAAGCTTGGTCAGCCACCACTGGAGTCGTGGTGGTGACATCCTCCTCACCACATGGGGGTGGAGGGCAGAGTTAGCAATGGCAGCTGGAATGGCCGTGCGGCTTAAGGAGTTGTTGCTTGGCTCAGCAGTCCCCTCAGAACTTTGCGCCCAAGGTTCCTCTCCTTGCTGCAACATGTGAATATGGGTCCAGAGTCAGTGAGAAGCGCTCCATTCCACTATTGGTCAAGATGGTCATCAGGAGTTGCAAAGTGTCAGATGCACAGCTTCCGTTATGACCACACCAGTGCTTGTGACTGCTTGTGAGGGAGTTCTTGATAACCACCATTGGCTATAGAGGGCAAGTCTCCCCCAAGGCAGCACCAAATGACTCTGGACTACAACTGCATCCTTAGAGAGTAAGAGCTGTAGGCAGAAAGTCAAGCTACCTGAAGCTGCATATCACGTATCTAAACATTATGCTCCTTGAAACCAGAGGTCACAGTGACACAGCATCCTGTTGCTCAATGCTCACGACATCCAAGTGCCAGTGATTCTTGGACATTTTCTCCAAGAGGTAGGGTGCCCCATAGCACAAATCACACGGGGGGGCTCTCCGGTATCTCAGGTTTTCCCTCCCCCTCCGGCCACCAACTCTCAATGACCAGGTCCAGTCCCGTCCGTTTGGTCTGAGGTGCAATTCAGAGGACACGGCCGACTAGTTGTATCAGCTTTGCTTCCTGTTGTTAGATACCAGATCATCCATCACACTTTTTCATGCCACCTATCCAGAGCGTCCGCTTAGTGTGAGGAAAAACTTGTTTCATTATCACTGGTGCCACGGGGACCCAGGCTGTTTCATATCCAGGCAACAGCATTAATATTTTGGACTCAACTCTAGTTCAAGAACCTGTATACATGTGTATGTCTAATGGAAAGGGGATATTGGGTAGCGATACACTTCATTCAATAACAGCTATATTAGATTACCACCATGGCTGCCTATGGATCGGCTCAGGAGTGAAAGATGTCAGATATCAGACGCCCACGCAGTATGGGCTGTTCAAAAGCCTGCGCTGTTGCAATTGTCAGTTCACTCGCTGCCTGCTGTTAACACTTTTTAATTACTGATCACACAGCAGCTTTTGGGAAATCTAAACATGACTGTGGGAGGATGGTGGGAGAAGTGCAGATTAATGGCCCACCTCATCGTGTTTGTAAATAATGCCCTATTCCAAGGGAGAGTATCCCATATTTGGGAACAGCCATTGCCTCATTGGAAGAACGAGGTGTTTCGAGAAAAGCGTCTTTTATGACTAACTCCCCTGTATGGCCTGTTAGGAAACCAGATGAATCTTGGAGACTTACTTTTGATTACCGAGCACTAAATAAATCAACCCCTCGGCAGAGCCCGACTGTCAGTCAGGCACTGTTGTTACTGACATCTGTCCCGCCCTCCCAAAGCCACTGTGTTTTCTACTCTTGACATTGCAAATGGTTTTTGGAGTCTCCCAGTTGCTAAAGAGGACCAGTATAAATTTGCTTTCACATTTGAGGGACAGGGATACACGTTTACGTGTCTGCCACACTGCTTCCATAACTTGCCATCAATCTTTCACCAATACATTGCATGTGACATGTATGCACGTGACAGCAAATTCTCCAAGCCACCAGCTCTCCTCCAATAGGTTGATGACCACCTCCAAGCTACAGAGACACTGGATGAACATTTGTTACTCTTGAATGAACTGAGATCTTTTACAGGAAGCAGGATTGAAGGTAAATCCAAAAAAAGGCTCAGCTGTTTCAAGACGAAGTTAGCTTTTTGGGGTCAACATTTCAGCCACAGGACTCAGCCCTGATCAGCAAAAAGTCGACACCATTCAGAGGCTTCCTGTTGCCTGTGTCAAAGACAGCACTGCGATCCTTCTTGGGACTGGTAGGAGATCAAAGGAATTTCATTCCAAATTTTGCAGACATTGCCAAACCTCTCTGAACTGTTGAAAAATGAGTATGAGGCAGACATTCAGCCAGCCTGGGGAGATAACCAGACACACTCAGTAAATGCTTAAAACTAGCCACGATACAGGCTGCTGCCCTTATTTCCCCAGATTCTACCTAACCGGTTCATTTGGAAGTTGTCTCCACCCCTTCCAGCCTGACTGCTGTTTTAAGTCAAGAGCAACAGATAAACAGATCTCTGCATCCTATTACTTGGGCCACGAATTTTAAGGGGAGCAGAAAATACATACTGTGTGAACGACACCTTTTGGCCTCTTGCTGGGTGGTTAGTCATTTCACTGATATCACAGGGTTAAAAAAGGTAATCCTCCATTCACTGCACATGCCCCTCAACCTCCTGTTGAAACCGGGAGATACCAAGGTTTCCTCCCAGCGAGTTAGTAAATGGACACTGGAATTGTTACAAGATTTGGATATCCCTCCCAAACGAACAATGTCTTTACCACTCATGTTGGTTTATGAAGGGAGCCCACATCAGTGCCTGTCACCTACATTCGACATGGAAATAAACCCGGTGGAAGTATGTGCCATTCCAGAAGCAAGGAATGTGTACATGGACGGCTCCTCATTATCAGCCCACCCCCAGACGAGGTGTGCCCTCATTGATATAAATAATCCCGATTTGGTCAATGGGATTCAGTGAACACCCACTCGTCTCAGCAAGCAGAATTGATGGCTGTTATTCTCGCCACCACTACATACAGCAGCTATGTTGCAATGCAGTTATGGCCTCGCCCCTATACCAAAAAACTGCGTACTATTCGTCAGATGGTTAAAATTCTATTACATTCTGGTCTCCTCCGTAAACTTTGGGAAGTGCTCCAGAAACGACTCTCCCCTTGTCACATCGGTAAAGTATGTGCCCACCGGAAAGATTCCTCACCCCATACCAAGGGCAATAATGCAGCCGATCAGTTGGCTAAAGAATCTGCAATAACCGGATGAGACGTACCAAGCTGGGTTTTTGAAACTCCCCAGATAGCTGCTGGAGCAGCTGCCACTAAAACACAAGCCATCGACTTGCATAAACTCCACTCCGAGTACGACCCCTGTGTACAAGTCATGGAATAGCATAACTGCTACCACAAACCACCTCATGGGCAGACTCCACTGAGCTCCAAAGTTACCATCAGAAGGGTGATTCCCTGCTTATGTTCAAAAATAAACTAGATTACATTGTGGCATGTGTTCCTCCACAATTTAAAGACGACATGTTAAGTTAGTTTTACTTCCGCTGCCCTCCCACTGCAGGAGATTATTCCATCCCTACCACTACAGAAATGAAATCCAGTCTGTTGGTGGCATGTTTTGGAAAATATCACAGAATATGTTAATAGATGCTTACCATGTTTACAGACAAACCCTCCTGCCTGTTCTAATCGAGCTCTACTCCGATCCCAACCCCCTGCTGAAGGTCCATGGACACTTACAAATTGATTTTATTGGACCTTTTAACAAATCCCAGGGTAATTATGAACACGCTCTGGTAGTAATTGATCAGTTAACACAATGGATCGAAACCTTTCCAACTCAGGATAATAATGCATGTACGGCCGTGCGAATCCTTTTAAGTGAGGTGTTCTGTTGGTGGGGAATACCAATACAGGTAGATAGTGATCAGAGTCCACATTTCACCGGAGCAGATTTTACTATTCTGCAGGACATGCTCCAAATAAGGCACACGTTGCATATTGCACATCATCCACAAGTATCAGGAATTGTAGAAAGGGCTAATCGGACACTGAAAACAATGATGTAAATGATGTACAGAACACCCCGCTCAATGAACTAACATGATGTCTTTAATCGCAATATGCTCTACCCCTCATGCGACAAGGCTATGACTGGAAGACACGTGGATACCAGGATACAATCCTGAGAATAGTTAAATTGCTATAATTAGCAAAGCGGCAAAAAGCTGCTAAGTAGTTCATCTACACCGGCATCTGGGGACTGGCATCTTCCGGCTCTTCACATTTTCCCACATTATACGCCATCTGCCAAACTGTTGCCCGCTCATTTAACCTATCTATATCCCTTTGCAAACTGTGTCCTGATCACAACTTGCTGTCCCACGTATCTTGTGTATTGGGCTACAATTCATTCTGTCCATTCAGCCAAGTTATTAAAATAGATTGTCAATAGTTGAGGCCCCAGCACTGATCCCTGTGGTACCCCACTTGTTATAGTTTATGTATGTAATAACTCAGTACTGAATACTGTAAACTAACACAGGTACAAACCTGGCTCTGCTTTTTTCGGGTCCAAAGTGATTACATTACATGATGGCTGGCCTTTTATACCTGGGCCGTGCACACGTGTGTACAGCCCAATGACCTCCAACAGTGGCGCCACCTGGTGGCGAATAACCCCCCAAGCATACAGTTTGATAACCTTAAAATTCCAATTCCCACCCATGAATTCTTATCTTGTGTAGCAACCTTTTTGTGACACCTTATCGAATGCCTTTTGGAAATCCAAATACACCATAGCCACTGGCTCTCCTTTATCCACCCTGCTTGTTACATCCTCAAACTCAGCAAAAGTCATCAAACACTATTTCCCTTTCATAAAACCATGTTGATTCTGCTTGATTATTGTGATTTTTCTAAATGTTCTGCTAATGGATTCCAGCATTTTCCCCAATGACTGTTAGGCTAACTGGCTTCTAGTTTCCTTCTTTGTCTCCCTCCGATCTTGAATACAAGTGTAAAATTTGCGATTTTCCAATCCGCTGGGATCTTTCCAGAATTTGGGAATTTTGGCAGATTATAACCAATGCATCCACTATCACTGCAGCCACTTCTTTGAAGACCATAAGCAGAAGCTCATCTTCTGCCCGTATACCCTGTGCTGAAGCAATGTGAATGGAAAGATGTGCTCTTCCAAGAAGGTGACCGAGAACAGAGCGTTTACTACAAAGACGTCCAAACTGCATGAAGCTGAAAGTCCCTTCCAAAAACTGAAGGCTCCAGCCACTGAGATTAGAAAGTGAACAGCTGTTAAATGGTAAAAGCTGTCACCCTATTGAAACCAATAGCGTTGTTGAGAATCCGAGACAGTTAGAACATAGAAATTTACAGTGCAGAAGGAGGCCATCGTGCCTGCACTGGCTGACAAATAGCCACACGGCCCTCGGTCAGCAGCCCTGAAGATTGCATATCAAGCTATGAACAATGATGGACAGGTAAAGACCATCCGGCCCAACCAGTCCCCCCCCCCCCCCCCACCCCCAACAACTGTAATACCCCATGCATCGCAACACTTTACATTCCATCCCACCCAGAGCCAGGCGATCTCCTGGGAAAGGCAAAAAATACCCAGGCCAATAGGGACCTCCTGCCTCTTGTCTGACCCCCTTCGCGTACTCCTGATTGAAGAGATGGACTTGAGTCTCGCCCATCTCCCACCATAGCTTTAAGGAGGGGAAGACCCCTTGCTGCTTTCTCCTGTCTGCCCAGAAGAAATCCCGGTGGGGGGTGAACACGGGACCCGTGCCGGGCCCCAGCTCCTCTAGCACGGAGGGACTCCCACCGACTGCGTGTTGGGACTGGTGGTAGTGGGGATGGGGATAACATGGATCCCGTGCTCGACCCCTGTAGGACAGCACTCGGAGCAGTCCTGTCCAGTGCCCTAGGCAAGCGGTAACTTAGGCCTCCAGCTCTTGCCAGTTCACCGGATAGGCTTCCTTGTCAGGGCTAAGGTAGACTCCCAGATAGAGGAGATGGGTCGTGCTCCAGGCAAAAGGCCTGAACACCTCAGGCCGAGAGTCCACCCACCACTTACCCACCGAGAGTCCAGAACATTTCTCCCAATTGATCCTGGCGCAGGATGCAGCCGAGTAAATCTCCTGGCACTCGCGCATCCGCCGCAGACCAATGGGATCCTCAACGCAAGCAGAGAGGACGACCTCCACACCCGACCCTTGCAGAGGCAGTCCCATCAACCTCTTCCACAAGAGGTGCTGGAAAGGCTCCACGCAGATGGCATATAACTGGCCGGACATGGGGCATCCCTGGCGCACGCCTCTCCCAAAGCGAAGGGGCGACGTCAAAGACTCGTTAACATTAATCAGACACTCCGCGGTGGTGTACGAAAGTCCGATCCAGGGGCCGAAATGCGTCCCGAACCCGAAAGCGCGCAGAGTTCCGAAAAGATACTCCTGATCCACCCTGTCGAACGCCTTCTCCTGATCTAGAGAAAGGAAGACGACGGACAGACCAGCCTCCTGGAAATGGTGGACCAGGTCCCGGACCAGATGGATGTTATCGTGGATTGTCCGGCCCTGGATCGTGTAGGACTGATCGGGGTGGATCATGTAGTCCAGCACGGCACCAAGGCGAGCAGACATCACCCTGGCAATTTTGTAATCCATGCTGAGGGAGACCGGGCACCAGTTCTTAAGTAGGCGGAGATCGCCCTTCTCGGGCAGCAGGACGATGACTGCCCTGCGTTGAGGGGCATCTCCCCGGTCGCCAGACTCCCCCCACCCCCCCCCCCCCCCCAACCCCACGACCTGCGCTTGTTCGCTCCCCAGGACGTCCCAGAACGCCCTGTGGAACTCCATGGTCAGCCCGTCCAGCCCCGGGGCCTTTCCCCTCGAGAGCTGGTTGAGGGCAATGGTCAGCTCTGCCAGGCTTAGTGGAGCATCAAGATTTTCGGTGCCCTCCGGGCTGACCTTCGGCAGGTGCTCCCACAAAACTCTATGCGCTTCCTCGCTGGACGGATCCGGAGAGAACAGAGCCCCATAATAGTCTCTGGCCCTGTTGCTGATGCCCTCCGGATCCGAGACCAGAGATCTATCATTGGCCAGCAGTGTCGAGAGCTGCTTACGGACACCCTGTCTGTCTTTTTTCCAGCGAGTAGAATAGGGAGCCGCAGTCCAGGTCCCGGAGGAACTGGATCCGCGACCTCACGAACGTGCAGAGACCCAACAAGCTGATGTCTTTCAGTGTGGCCTTTACTTTGTACACCGTCCGCAGGGCTGGGTCCTCAACAACTTGACCGAGACAGGATTCCAGGTCGAGCACTTCCTTCTCCAGGCACCCCACCCTGGCCTCCCACCTCTTGCTCGACCCCTTGACAGAAGAGACGGACATGAGCCTTGTCCCCGCCCCACCATAACCTCAAGGCAGGGAAGCCCCCCTGCTTCCTTCTCCAGTCGGACGAGAACTGACGGAACAAATCCCTCAACCGCTCGTCCTCCAGCAGCAGGTTGTTAAAGTGCCACCCACCCACGGAGCGAAGCAAGCTCTGCCCACACCAGGTGGTGGTCCAAGCACGGCGCTGGCCGCATGGAAGCCGCCAGAACGCAGGAGACGTATGCCTGAGACATCTCGGCCTCGTCTCCCGGAACAACAGTGTGGGTTTCTTGCAGAAAGCACAATGCATATTTTCCTTCCTATAGGAGCGAAAAATTGTTAAATCTTACGGCGTGCCTCTCTGCCACCATTGATGTTGAGGCTGGCTATGGTTATCTTCATTGCAAAAGCATAGTGCAACCTCTAACTTAAACTACTATGTGGGGGGAGCGGAGTTGTTTGAAACATAGAAACATAGAAACATAGAAAATAGGTGCAGGAGTAGGCCATTCGGCCCTTCTAGCCTGCACCGCCATTCAATAAGTTCATGGCTGAACATTCAACTTCAGTACCCCATTCCTGCTTTCTCGCCATACCCCTTGATCCCCCTAGCAGTAAGGACCTCATCTAACTCCTTTTTGAATATATTTAGTGAATTGGCCTCAACAACTTTCTGTGGTAGAGAATTCCACAGGTTCACCACTCTCTGGGTGAAGAAGTTCCTCCGCATCTCGGTCCTAAATGGCTTACCCCTTATCCTTAGACTGTGACCCCTGGTTCTGGACTTCCCCAACATTGGGAACATTCTTCCTGCATCTAACCTGTCTAACCCCGTCAGAATTTTATATGTTTCTATGAGGTCCCCTCTCATTCTTCTGAACTCCAGTGAATACAAGCCCAGTTGATCCAGTCTTTCTTGATAGGTCAGTCCCGCCATCCCGGGAATCAGTCTGGTGAACCTTCGCTGCACTCCCTCAATAGCAAGAATGTCCTTCCTCAAGTTAGGAGACCAAAACTGTACACAATACTCCAGGTGTGGCCTCACCAATGCCCTGTACAACTGTAGCAACACCTCCCTGCCCCTGTACTCAAATCCCCTTGCTATGAAGGCCAACATGCCATTTGCTTTCTTAACCGCCTGCTGCACCTGCATGCCAACCTTCAATGACTGATGTACCATGACACCCAGGTCTCTTTGCACCTCCCCTTTTCCTAATCTGTCACCATTCAGATAATAGTCTGTCTCTCTGTTTTTACCACCAAAGTGGATAACCTCACATTTATCCACATTATACTTCATCTGCCATGCATTTGCCCACTCACCTAACCTATCCAAGTCGCTCTGCAGCCTCACAGCATCCTCCTCGCAGCTCACACTGCCACCCAACTTAGTGTCATCCGCAAATTTGGAGATACTACATTTAATCCCCTCATCTAAATCATTAATGTACAGTGTAAACAGCTGGGGCCCCAGCACAGAACCTTGCGGTACCCCACTAGTCACTGCCTGCCATTCTGAAAAGTACCCATTTACTCCTACTCTTTGCTTCCTGTCTGACAACCAGTTCTCAATCCATGTCAGTACACTACCCCCAATCCCATGTGCTCTAACTTTGCACATCAATCTCTTGTGTGGGACCTTGTCGAACGCCTTCTGAAAGTCCAAATATACCACATCAACTGGTTCTCCCTTATCCACTCTACTGGAAACATCCTCAAAAAATTCCAGAAGATTTGTCAAGCATGATTTCCCTTTCACAAATCCATGCTGACTTGGACCTATCATGTCACCTCTTTCCAAATGCACTGCTATGACATCCTTAATAATTGATTCCATCATTTTACCCACTACCGATGTCAGGCTGACCGGTCTATAATTCCCTGTTTTCTCTCTCCCTCCTTTTTTAAAAAGTGGGGTTACATTGGCTACCCTCCACTCCATAGGAACTGATCCAGAGTCAATGGAATGTTGGAAAATGACTGTCAACGCATCCACTATTTCCAAGGCCACCTCCTTAAGTACTCTGGGATGCAGTCCATCAGGCCCTGGGGATTTATCGGCCTTCAATCCCATCAATTTCCCCAACACAATTTCCCGGCTAATAAGGATTTCCCTCAGTTCCTCCTCCTTACTAGACCCCCCGACCCCTTTTATAACCGGAAGGTTGTTCGTGTCCTCCTTCGTGAATACCGAACCAAAGTACTTGTTCAATTGGTCCGCCATTTCTTTGTTCCCCGTTATGACTTCCCCTGATTCTGACTGCAGGGGACCTACATTTGTCTTTACTAACCTTTTTCTCTTTACATATCTATAGAAACTTTTGCAATCCGTCTTAATGTTCCCTGCAAGCTTCTTCTCATACTCCATTTTCCCTGCCCTAATCAAACCCTTTGTCCTCCTCTGCTGAGTTCTAAATTTCTCCCAGTCCCCAGGTTCGCTGCTATTTCTGGCCAATTTGTATGCCACTTCCTTGGCTTTAATACTATCCCTGATTTCCCTTGATAGCCACGGTTGAGCCACCTTCCCTTTTTTATTTCTATGCCAGACAGGAATGTACAATTGTTGTAGTTCATCCATGCGGTCTCTAAATGTCTGCCATTGCCCATCCACAGTCAACCCCTTAAGTATCATTCGCCAATCCATCTCAGCCAATTCACGCCTCATACCTTCAAAGTTAGCCTTCTTTAAGTTCTGGACCATGGTCTCTGAATTAACTGTTTCATTCTCCATCCTAATACAGAATTCCACCATATTATGGTCACTCTTCCCCAAGGGGCCTCGCACAACGAGATTGCTAATTAATCCTTTCTCATTACATAACACCCAGTCTAAGATGGCCTCCCCCCTAGTTGGTTCCTCGACATATTGGTCTAAAAAACCATCCCTTATGCACTCCAGAAAATCCTCCTCCACCGTATTGCTTCCAGTTTGGTTAGCCCAATCTATGTGCATATTAAAGTCACCCATTATAACTGCTGCACCTTTATTGCACGCACCCCTTATTTCCTGTTTGATGCCCTCCCCAACATCACTACTACTGTTTGGAGGTCTGTACACAACTCCCACTAACGTTTTTTGCCCTTTGGTGTTCTGCAGCTCTACCCATATAGATTCCACATCATCCAAGCTAATGTCCTTCCTAACTATTGCCTTGATCTCCTCCTTAACCAGCAATGCTACCCCACCTCCTTTTCCTTTTATTCTATCCTTCCTGAATGTTGAATACCCCTGGATGTTGAGTTCCCAGCCCTGCTCATCCTGGAGCCACGTCTCCGTAATCCCAATCACATCATATTTGTTAACATCTATTTGCACAGTTAATTCATCCACCTTATTGCGGATACTCCTTGCATTAAGATACAAAGCCTTTAGGCTTGTTTTTTTAACACCCTCTGTCCTTTTAGAATTTTGCTGTACAATGGCCCTTTTTGTTCTTTGCCTTGGGTTTCTCTGCCCTCCACTTTTCCTCATCTCCTTTCTGTCTTTTGTTTTTGCCTCCTTTTTGTTTCCCTCTATCTCCCTGCATTGACCTCCACTCCTTCAGCAACCCAGCGAAGAACGTTCTGAGCCGGCACAGCTCGAGGCTTTCTGGTTTTGATAAGGCCCCGCCCCCGCCCATGGTTTTGACAGCGACGCGGACAGACCTGATGAGTTGGCCGTCTCGGTCCATTTGTCCCGGGTCAGATGGGCTCGGTTTGAGGTGACCCTGGCATTCGGCCAAAAAATCCTGGAGTTCCTTGGCAGGATTGAGGGGGGGGACTCGGGGGTGAGCACGAGGAAATCCACCACCTCATTGGTGGTGGACTCCAGATCTTCACCCACGCCCCTCACCGAGTCCCCCGTCCTTCTCCAGGAGGTTGTCGCCAGCAGCCGGTCCGTCGACCGCTCGGGGTACGGCAAACGGCCCGGCCGCACCAAACGGCCCTAGCTCTCTCTCGATCCCACCCCCAGGATCGTCTGCAGAGGAGTCTCCCCTGGGCTCTTGGCATGCCGGGTCGGGAAGCGGGGAACACTGAGAAACCGGGCCCAAAAACAGCTCCCGTTCCTCCAAGTCCCCCGGATCCAAACTTGGGACGAAGATTGGGGTTCAACATCCTCCCTCCTACCACCCCCCCTGGCCCAGCGTGCAGGTTCCTGAAATTTATTGTTAGTTTTTGTTTTTCTGCCAGGTCGAGCAGATCCTGGGGCATGTTAATTATTGGCTGGGTGGGCTCAAGTTCGGCCTTTTTGGCCTCGTCTGCCTCAGTTCCCGGGACGCTCGACCCGACAACGACACATTCTTCTGGTGGCCCCCCATCAACAGGCAGGTCTCCTTCCCCATTCCGGGGAGGCAGAGGCTGGGCAGCCTCGGCTGTCTTCCCCCTCCCCAGGGACAGACTCACTTCGGCACGGATTGGGAGCGACGGTGGGGGACGCCGTACACACGGTGGGCACCAAGTCCTCCGCGGAGGTATGTTCCTCCTCCGCTTCATTGGAGCGGTGCCTCACTTTTTTGTCTGGGGTGGGGGGGGGGGGGGAGAGACGGAGGCAGGGAGACCTCCATGTCTGCCAAGGCCTCCGATTCCGCTCTCTTCTCCCCCCCCCCCCCTTCGGTTTGTCTTGCCCGAGCCGAGCCCGACCGCGGGTGGTAAACTCTCTGCGATAGCAGTCAAGGGCTCAGGATACCCCGTGCTCGCCGGTGACGGGTTGGCCGAGCGCCGTGATAGGGCGGTCTGGCCCACTGAGGACTCGCCTGAAGGGGTTTTGTTTTGTGCCGAGCCTTCTTTCCGACCAGACGCACTGCATCACCCCCCCCCGCCGACGGCCGTGAAGACAGGCCTCCGATGCCCGCGCATCTTCGGCTCCCGGCACCTGGCGGTACTAGGGGAGGAGTGGCGGTGGCGCCTGCCATGGCCGCTTTGGCAGTCTTTGAGGCGGAGCAGTTCTTGCGAACGAGCCCCACCCTCCCTACAGGCCTGGCACCGCACGCCGTCCGACGTCCAGAAGACGCGGTGGGCAGTACCCTCGTGGATCACGCTGAATGATCTCTCCGTTAGCGCCTCCTGCGCCAGCCGAACAAAAAGCTGGCGGGCGGCGGAAGGAGAACACATGACGGAGGCTGGCCTCTGAGGCCGAGCGGTATGGGGGTTTATCCCCGACCTTGCCTCGCCCAGTTGATGTCGGTGGGGGAGGAGCTCGCCGGGAACCAAGGGCGGGATCTTGGAGAGGACGACACTCTGCATGGGGCCTCGAGAGGGTGCACCGGCAGGAAGGTCCCGCCCACCGTGAGCCCCTTTAAGGGCCAGGGACACCGCCCGCTCTGACCCCAAGAAGAACACAGTCTTGCCGGACATCTTTGATGCGGCGACAATGGCCGAGGGGCCGACGACCCCAGCCATTGCCCTCACGCACTCCTCTGTGCTCATGTTGGGGTGAGTGGAGCTCTTGACCCCATGTTTTGTTAACTTGAATGGTGGCAGGGCAGCTGTGGGTGCCACGTGCGCGTAGATGGAGTCACCATTACAGGGTCCCTTTTAAGGGCTACAACTCTTTTTGTAGAAAACAAATCAATTAAATCAAGTGCCCCCTGATTAAAAGGTGCGGGGGGGGGGGGAGGGGAGACACTAAAACCAGCAATTAAACTTTAGACAATAATCAAATTAAAATTTGGTTGCCGGGGGTGGTGATGCACTCCAGTCCCTCCGGCGCCCACCTCTCGCGGAAGGCCGCGAGCGTACCGGTGGACACCGCATGCTCCATCTCCAGGGACACCCTGGCGCGGATGTAACCACGGAAGAGAGGCAGGCGGTTGGGCTGAATGACTCCCTCGACCACCCGCTGCCTGGACCAGTTAATGGCCCCCTTGGACGTGCCCAGGAGCAGTCCTACGAGGAGGCCTTCCGAGCTGTCCGCTCCCCTCCGCACAGGGTGCCCAAAGGTCAGGATTGTGGGACTGAAGTGCAGCCAGAAATTGAGGAGCAGCTCCTTTAAATAATGGAACAGGGCTGCAACCTCGCACATTCAAGAAAAACATGGAACACGGACTCCTCCAGACCGCAGAAATTGCAGGCAGCCTGGGAGCCCGTGAACCGACTTAAACATTTATTGAACGGGACTGCTCCGTGCACCACCCTCCAGGCCAAGTCCCCAATAAATAGGGGGAGGACTCCCGCATAGAGTGCACTCCATTGGGGACCCCCGCCTCCTCTGGACGGCAAGATGGTACGCCATGGCGTGTCCGGTCGGCAGACGAGGATGACAAGATTGAGAGTGTGCAGGAGCAGCCCGTACAGGAAACCCCTCCGCGCAGAACTGAAAGGCACGGAGTGGATTTCCCCGAGGAGGCTCAAGTTGTGCGGCACCAGCTCCCGAGGGAGGTTTTGGGGCTTGGCGCCGATGAGGAATTCCGTCCGGATGGGGTTCAGTTCGGACAGGATCTCCCCACGTGCTTGAACCTCCTCGATGCACCTAACGGAGTCAGGGCCCAGTGCTGTTTTTAGCGACTCGATGGCATCGGCCGCGTGCCTGACGTCGGCCCAGTTTAGGCACCGTGCCAGCACGTCTGGCGCCATCCAGCCCGCTCCTCCGCCATCGAGCAGGTCCCTGACCCTGGTTACCTCGTCACCCACAGCCCTCGTCCGCCTACCACCTAAAACCGCGGTCGTGGAGGTATAGATTCCTGAGCAGCGGCTCCTGCAGGACAGCCACCACTCCAGACGGGGGGAGAGCTGCGCTTGGTGGTGACTCTGTTCCAGACACTGATCAGCTCCTGGTAAAAGACAGGCAGCCCCCCTGCATGGCGGTCCTGATGTCCTCCAGGCTCACAAACAGGAGCTGCCTGTCATATAAGAACATAAGAATTAGCAACAGGAGTAGGCCATCTAGCCCCTCGAGCCTGCTCCGCCATTCAACAAGATCATGGCTGATCTGGCCGTGGACTCAGCTCCACTTACCCGCCCGCTCCCCGTAACCCTTAATTGTGGTTAAAAATCTATCTATCTGTGACTTGAATACATTCAATGAGCTAGCCTCAACTGCTTCCCTGGGCAGAGAATTCCACAGATTCACAACCCTCTGGGAGAAGAAATTCCTTCTCAACTCGGTTTTAAATTGGTTCCCCCGTATTTTGAGGCTGTGCCCCCTAGTTCTCGTCTCCCCGACCAGTGGAAACAACCTCTCTGCCTCTATCTTGTCTATCCCTTTCATTATTTTAAATGTTTTATAAGATCCCCCCTCATCCTTCTGAACTCCAACGAGTAAAGACCCAGTTTACTCAATCTATCATCATAAGGTAACCCCCTCATCTCCGGAATCAGCCGAGTGAATCGTCTCTGTACCCTCTCCAAAGCTAGTATATCCTGAAGTAAGGTGTCCAAAACTGCACGCAGTACTCCAGGTGCGGCCTCACCAATACCCTGTACAGTTGCAGCAGGACCTCCCTGCTTTTGTACTCCATCCCTCTCGCAATGAAGGCCAACATTCCATTCGCCTTCCTGATTACCTGCTGCACCTGCAAACTAACTTTTTGGGACCCCCAGGTCCCTCTGCACCGCAGCATGTTGTAATTTCTCCCCATTCAAATAATATTCCCTTTTACTGTTTTTTTTTTCCTCCAAGGTGGATGACCTCACATTTTCTGACATTGTATTCCATCTGCCAAACCTTAGCCCATTTGCTTAACCTATCTAAATCTCTTTGCAGCCTCTCTCTGTCCTCTACACAACCCGCTTTCCCACTAATCTTTGTCATCTGCAAATTTTGTCACACTACACTCTGTCCCCTCTTCCAGGTCATCTATGTATATTGTAAACAGTTGTGGTCCCAGCACCGATCTCTGTGGCACACCACTAACCACCGATTTCCAACCCGAAAAGGACCCATTTATCCCGACTCTCTGCTTTCTGTTAGCCAGCCAATTCTCAATCCATGCTAATACATTTCCTCTGACTCTGCGTACCTTTATCTTCTGCAGTAACCTTTTGTGTGGCACCTTATCGAATGCCTTTTGGAAATCTAAATACACCACATCCATCGGTACACCTCTATCCACCATGCTAGTTATATCAAAGAATTCCAGTAAATTAGTTAAACATGATTTCCCCTTCATGAATCCATGTTGCATCTGCTTGATTGCACTATTCCTATCTAGATGTCCCACTAGTTCTTTCTTTAATAGCTTCAAGCATTTTCCCCACTATAGATGTTAAATTAACCGGCCTATAGTTACCTGCCTTTTGTCTGCCCCCTTTTTTAAACCGAGGCATTACATTAGCTGCTTTACAATCCAGAGTCCAGAGAATTTTGGTAGATTATAACGAATGCATCTGCTATAACTTCCACCATCTCTCTTAATACCCTAGGATGCATTTCATCAGGACCAGGGGACTTGTCTACCTTGAGTCCCATTAACCTGTCCAGCATCAGTGATAGTGATAGTGATTATCTCAAGGTCCTCCCTTCCCACATTCCCGTGACCAGCAATATTTGGCATGGTTTTTGTGTCTTCCACTGTGATGACCGAAGCAAAATAATTGTTTAAGGTCTCGGCCATTTCCACATTTCCCATTATTAAATCCTCCTTCTCATCTTCTAAGGGACCAAGGCTTCCGTTTTATATATCGGTAAAAGCTTTTACTATCTGTTTTACTTTCGTAATCTATCTTTCCTTTCTTTATTGCTTTCTTAGTCATTCTTTGCTGTCGTTTAAAATTTTCCCAATCTTCTAGTTTCCCACTAAGCTTGGCCACCTTATATGCATTGATTTTTAATTTTATACCCTCCTTTATTTCCTTGGTTATCCACGGCTGGTTATCCCTTCTCTTACCGCCCTTTTTCACTGGAATATATTTTTGTTGAGCACTATGAAAGAGCTCCTTAAAAGTCCTCCACTGTTCCTCAATTGTGCCACCATTTAGTCTGTGTTCCCAGTCTACTTTAGCCAACTTAGCCCTCATCCCACTGTAGTCCCCTTTGTTTAAGCATAGTATGCTCGTTTGAGACACTACTTCCTCACACTCAATCTGTATTACAAATTCAACCATACTGTGATCATTCATTCCGAGAGGATCTTTTACTAGGAGATTGTTTATTATTCCTGTCTCATTACACAGGACCAGATCTAAGATCGCTTGCTCACTTGTAGGTTCTGTAACATACTGTTCTAAGAAACAATCCCGTATGCATTCTATGAATTCCTCCTCCAGGCTACCCCGTGCGATTTGATTTGACCAATCGATATGTAAAATCCCCCATGATTACTGCCGTTCCTTTTTCACATGCCTCCATTATTCCCTTGATTATTGTCTGCCCCACCGTGAAGTTATTATTTGGGGGCCTATAAACTACGTCCACCAGTGACTTTTTCCCCTTACTATCTCTAATCTCCACCCACAATGATTCAACATTTTGTTCATTACCATTTGCCGCCTGCTGTACCTGCATGCCCACTTTCAGTGACTGATGAACCATGACACCCAGGTCTCGTTGCACCACCCCTTTTCCTAATCTGCTGCCATTCAGATAATCTGCCTTCGTGTTTTTGCCCCCAAAATGGATAACCTCACATTTATCCACATTATGCTGCATCTGCCATGCATTTGCCCACTCACCTAACCTATCCAAGTCACCCTGCAGCCTCTTCGCGTCCTCCTCACAACTCTCACCGCCACCCAGCTTAGTGTCATCTGCAAATTTGGAGATATTACACTCTATTCCTTCATCTAAATAGTTAATGTATATTGTAAAGAGCTGGGGTCCCAGCACTGAGCCCTGCGGCACTCCACTAGTCACTGCCTGCCATTCTGAAAAGGACCCATTTATCCCGACCCTCTGCTCCCTGTCTGCCAACCAGTTTTCTACCCACGTCAGTACATTACCCCCGATAGTGGCGGCGGCACCAGCCTTGGCCGCTGATACATATGCTTATCACTATAATAAATCACACGTGGCCCATTTGCTGGAACTGATCACCTTGTGACCTTTAGGTTTAATGTAAAATTCAAAAGTGAGCACTGCAGGGGGAGCCTGCTTTATATAGGGAGGCAGCACGAGGTGCAGTAATGTGTGCCTCCCGGGTTTTCCCCATCTGTTGGCTATTACATGTAATTACATGGTGCAATGCATGGTACAGAGCATGGCTGCAAATACATCACAACACTTGGATGCGGTTTACAGGTCGAGCCTGACTGGGGTCTGCGCTCTCTGGTTGAGCGTCTGAGTTGGATGTTGGGTGTGGGCGGCTTGACCGGAGTGTCGCTGCCTCGTGGTACTTGCGGCTCTGGTCGGACTGTCTGGTGCGACGGGTTCTGTCTCTTGGTGAACCGCCGGTTCTGTTGCTTCTGGTTGGAAGTCAATGTCACTGTAGTCATCCAGTGGTTCTGGTTTGGTTTGATCGATGTGTTTCCTGCAGGTTTGGCCATTTGTCGAAATCTTGACCTCCGATAAACGGCTCAGACACCTTCAGCTCCGGCAGAAGTTTCTTTAATGTACTTGCTAGCAAGGGAAAGGTCACACTCAGTCAATGGCTAAGTGAACACCTCCGCAATGGTACAGTTTCACGAGATATTTATACAGTAAAACCCAATTTATGGGCTCTGTCTCGCAGTCAGTGAATACAGATAGAGTTAATTACTACATCCTTGTCCTGACATGGTTTCCAGATATTTCCTTTTGTCAGGGTTATTCGTTGGCCAGCCAGCCATTACTCGATGAGAGTGTGGTAATGAGCTATTACTTGCATTGCATTGTCAGGATTGTCCAGTTTCCTGGTCAGTTATCTTTTTGCATCAAATGGATGAGGTCTCTACAAGAGATAATGGCTGGTGGTTTGAGTACTTTGAAAAGGGTGGGGTGGAGTGGAACTGGTGTCGTATAGACAATAGGAGAGCACCATGTGTGGTACTTGTCTTCAGCAGGACTTGCCTCCTAGCTATCTGGTGGCTATCAGCCATTTCAAGCCAGGTTTAGCTGTTTATGCAAGCCGACTGCTTTATGCAGAAATTTCTGGAAGGACCAGGACTCCATTTTGTTATATATTGCAAAGGGCACAAAAAAACCGTGTGGTATCAGCTTAGATAAAAATACATTTCCACATTCCCCCATTTTGTCCTTCACAAGGACAACTTAATACATTCTGATCTTGTACAGTCTCTCCATTTCCATTTCCACACACGAGCCTTCAGTAGTTGTTGCTACCATAACTCTAGCCGTGGTCTCGGTGGGTAACATGGTTTTTCCCACCCTGGCACAGCAACACTTAACCAAGACAAATAATATAGGGCATATCAGCAGGAATATGATCAAACCCTGTACCACAGATCTCCCTAGGGATCCCAACCATCCCGAT